>NC_067474.1:12648200-12967366 GCF_947179515.1 Apodemus sylvaticus | reverse complement strand
TTATAGTGGGCCAGGCCTACCTGGCTGTTGTCAGGTAACTGTGGGGAGGAGCATACCTAGCTGTTGCCAGGTAACTGTAGGGGTGGAGTCTAGACAAAATACCAGGGGCTTGGGACATTGCTGTGCATAACTGATGGCCAGAGAATTATGGAGTCTAGTGTCTTAGAGTGTGGCAAACTTCCTTCCATAGAAGGAAGACTCTTTGCAGAATTATCTGCTGAATCTCTGGGGTTTAAACCTAGCTCAACCAGAAAGCAGGATGTCTGTCAAGGTCCTACAGTGTTTGTGTGTCAATTGTTTTGGCTAGTAAATACCTTTAATGCAATTTCAAAAGTCTCCATTCTATTATAGTTTCAAAATTGTTTAAAAGTCCAAAGTTCAAAAGTATTTCTGAGATTCATGCAATCTCTTAGCTATTAACCTATAACATTTAAATTTAAAAATTATATCACATACTTCCAACATTAATATGGATACTAATTACCATTTCAAAACAAGGGGAAGGTAGGACAGCGGGAAAATATGGGACCAAAAGCAAGACCTAAAATCTATCTGGGCAAATTTGAAACTACATTTCTGTGTCTAATGTCGATTTTTTCTTCAGATATCCAACTCATTTCACTTTGTTGACTGTAATGCATTTCTTCCTTTTGGGGTGTCCCCATGCCCTCTTATCAGCTTTCCTCAGAAGGAATCCCATGGTTCTAGCATCTTTTACTGTTTCAGGTCTCCCGGGCTTCACCTTCACAGCTTCTGGAACTGATCTTTTACTTCTGCTATTCTGACATCCCTAGGTACTGACATCCCTAAAACATTGGAGATTTCTAATGAAGCTGGGCTGCAATTTCTCCAATAGCATCTCATAGACTCCCTTCATATTGCCAAGCCTAAGATTCTCTGCATGACCCCTTCAGTCCCAGGCCTTCAACTGACTCTAAGGCTTCACTTTCACCAATAGCTTTTCCTGACCTATCACAATGCCAGAGAAACTTGGCTGCTTGCCATGACCACTTCAGGTCTTCAATACCAGTACCACCTGGGTGACTCTTACACATTACCAATTATGGCTTCCCTCACAAAGTAGAACCTTGGCCAGCTCATACAACAGCTTTTCTGGGCCTCCATGCATGGACACCCCTAACTCATTCAAGGATTCAGCAGCTTTTCTTAGTTGCAGAGGGAAAGTCCATCCTTACATGTAAAGTTAGAACCATGTGGTTGAAGATGTCAGGATCTGTGGCTTGCTAGGACTCGGACATGCCCTCAGTCTTTAATTACATCATCACCAGGTTTCTGTTTTCAGTGGTTTCCTTCACTGCTTAGGCTTAGCTGTTCTATGACTTCTGCATGCCATTGTCTTTTATATGCTGGGATTAAAGGCATGTTATAACCACACCAAAACCTAAGCTTTTCTTTAATTACTTTTCATTACACATCTTCATAAGCATGACCACTGTCTTAGTCAGGGTTTCTATTCCTGCACAAACATCATGACCAAGAAGCAAGTTGAGGAGGAAAGGGTTTATTGAGCTTACACTTCGACATTGCAGTTCATCACTAAAGGAAGTCAGGACTGGAACTCAAGCAGGTCAGGAAGCAGGAGCTGATGCAGAAGCCATGGAGGGATGTTCCTTACTGGCTTGCTTCCCCTGGCTTGTTCAGCCTACTCTCTTATAGAACCCAAGAATACCAGCCCAGGGATGGTACCATCCACAAGGGGCCCTTCCCCCTTGATCACTGAGAAAATGCCTCACAGATAGATCTCATGGAGGTACTTCCCCAACTGAAACTCCTTTCTCTGTGATAACTCCAGCCTGTGTCAAGTTGGCACACAAAACCAGCTAGTACAATTGAACCCTTGTCAACTTGACACACAAGCACCACTATTAAGCCTCAACCCTTACTTTCTTATTTATCCCCACGATATAAATTACTTTAAAAGTCCCACAGTCTTTACACATTAAAAGTTCAAACACTTCAAAATGCCCAATATCTTTAAAATTCAAAGTCTTTTAAAAATTCAGTCTCTCAACTGTGGGCTCCACTAAAATACTTTCTTCCTTCAAGAGGGAAACACATCAGGGCACAGTCACAACCAAAAGCAAAACTCAAACTCCAATGGTTCAATGTCTGGGATCCAACTCACAATCTTCTGGGTTCCTCCAAGGGCTTGGGTCACTTCTCCAGCTCTGCCCTTTGTAGCACACAGCTTGTCTTGTAGGTTCCAGCTGCCTGTACTCCACTGTTGCTACTTTTCTTGGTGGTCTTCGCATGGTACTGGCATCTCCAAAACGCTGCTATATTCCACTGTAATTAGGCTTCACCAATAGCCTCTCATATGTCCTCTTCATGGTAACAAGCCTCTGCTCCTATGCATGACCCTTTCAAGTCCTGGGCCAGCAATTGCAACTGAGGCTGCACCTTCACCAATGGCCTTCTGTGGCCTCTCATTGTGCTGAGCGCCTCAGCAGCTCTTCATGACCCCTTCATGCCTTCAAAACCAGAACCATCTGGGTGACACTTACACAGTACCAAGTCCAGCCAGAGCACAAAATCCAACTGTGCCTATCTCTGGAACACAGCTTCTGTGCTCTCAGAAAACACTTCCCAGAAGATTTCACTGCAGTGATGCTGGTCTCTTCTTAATCACTGCTAATTTCTTAGTTACAGCTAACCAGCATCAATAGTCCCAGTAACAAAAGGGTTTGCTTTAGTGTTTCTGGTATCTTGTTAATCACAGCTGATCTTCAGCCCCAGCTAACCAAAACCACAGAAACTTCACAATCAAACCTGGCCCCATTAAGACTCTTTGATCTTCCCTCTGAAATTTCACAAGTCAGGCCTCCATCTTCTGCACTGTTCATAACATTGTCTTCCAAGCTCCTACAGAACTTTCCACTGAGCTCTTAATATTCTAATGGCTTTTCTAGCTCAAAGTTCCAAAGTCCTTCCACAATCCTCCCCCAAACAAGGTCAGGTTGTCACAGGAGTACCCCACTATGCTGGTACCAATTTGTCTTAGTCAGGGTTTCTATTCCTGCACAAACATCATGACCAAGAAGCAAGTTGGGGAGAAAAGGGTTTATTCAGCTTACAGTTCTGCATTGTGTTCATCACAAAAGGAAATTAGGACTGGAACTCAAGCAGGTCAGGAAGCAGGAGCTGATGCAGAAGCCATGGAGGGATGGATGTTCCTTACTGTCTTGCTTCCCCTGGCTTGTTCAGCCTGCTCTCTTATAGAACCCAGGAATACCAGCCCAGGGATGGTACCACCCACAAGGGGGCCCTTCCCCCTTGATCACTAATTAAGAAAATGCCTCACAGTTGGATCTCATGGAGGCACTTCCCCAACTGAAACTCCTTTATCTGTGATAAATCTAGCCTGTGTCAAGTTGACACACAAAACCAGCCAGTACAACCACTATGCCTCAAGATCTATATTAAAGGTATATATTGATTCATATCTAAAGCAAATACCATTCTACCTCATGATACATATCAAAACCCTGTGTCTTCTAGCCTCAAGATGCAGATCAAAGGCATATAATCTTCCTGCTTTAATATCTAGACAAGATATGCCCTCCATTTCTAGATTGTAGTTTATTCCAAATATAATATTTGGCAACTGAGAATAGCCACCACAATCGACCCATTCTCTACTTAACACACAATCATATTTTCTTATATCCAAAAGAAAACAATAACCAGGTCATAATAATGCCTAACATGACATTACATTCCCTTATAAACTGCAAATGCATGGTAAATTTAGAATAGACTGTAATGTCCCATAGGAAACATGCTTTTCACACGATGGAAGCTTAGCTGTGTGCAATCTTGCACCAAATTCATCACTTCCTTCATTCCAACTAATATACTTGAATAGAGGATTTAACTCCATTCCAGTTCCTGGTGCCTCTTAAATCCTTGAATCATATGTTTTTATTTTTCTGGTGTAGCTTATACTGTTTGCTAAATGCTCTCTACATAGAAGCGAACTATAGGACAGTATTTATTAAATAAGAATAGATTCACATATATAGTATGTTGGAGCAAATTAAGATTACCTATGCACAGACTTTTTAATTATCAACATTTTGTTATAAGTTTTAAACTAACTTTGGTTACACATTTTACAGGCTATTTAACTATACCCAGTATTTACACAATAGTCTTTAAAAGATTTCTTGGAGCCTACCACAGCAAATCATACAGATAAAAGATTTTCAAGACTGTAAAGCAAAAAAAAGTTTAACTATAAGATATTTTGTGATAATTTGTTTGTGCTGTGGCAGAATATGTTAGCATATGAGAGAAATTTGGAAGTCAAGTGTGCCAAGAAGAAACAGAGTCACAAAACAAACTCCCCAGGAGAGAGGGTTCCTATACTCTCTGATAAGAAGAGAATAGGGTAACAGATAGGAATTCTCTCAAAGGAAGATGTTAGTATTGTAGAGGCCATGAAGGCATATAGAAGCTTCTAGATTACCTATGGGGAGGGAATAAAACTTCAGGAAGGATGTAAGAACACTGAGAAAAAAGAAGTTTCATTGTGACAAGAATTCCAAATCAGTTCATCCCCAAACTTACTGAGAGATTTTTTCAGAGAGAAAATGTCCCAAATCACAGAAGAGACACATCCTTTTCAACATGATAGGGACCCAGTAGGGCCACAGGAGCATCCTGACATACCCATGTGGCTTTGTAGTAATAGCAGAGAAAGCAGGCAACTCTAGGGTGGCACTTATCCAGCAGAGCAAGAAAGATGAATAGTGGGAACTGGTAGAGGAAAAAAAGTGAAGTTAGAGGTAGATTGGGAAAAGAGGAAGTTTAAAGACCCAAAAGAGGGAGAAAAGTGTCATTGTATGCTCACAAAGCATACAGGCATAGCAGGAAAGGATGGGCGCCTGAGGAGAAGTAGCAGATTGCAGGAATCACAGAGAACACTTACTGAATAGATGGGAAGTGATGAACAGTTGGAGAAGTGGAGGGCAGTAGCAGGTGGAAAGTCAGACTCTCAAGTTTAAAGTCAAATTTGGTAGCTCGAAGAAGCCAGTAGAAATAAAAAACTTCACACAAAACTTAGAAGAATGAATTCAGCAATTTGGGTCAAAGAGACTGATTACCTTGGATAGGGGATTTATCTGTTTCTCATGGTTTTGTTACCAGATGAACAACAATGAATTCATAACCAGTCCTAGTTATGATTGAGAAGATTTCCTTGTTGATACTAGAGAGAACTCAGCCAAAGGAATCTGGAAGACTGTAAACTCTACTAGGCCATGAGAGGAGAAGAGAGAGAAAAAGAAAAGAAATGAGAAAGAGAAAGAGAAAGAGGAAGGAGAGAGGGCAATCAGAACAAGAGAGAAGTTGCAGAGGAAGGGACCAAAGTGATGCCTAGGAACTAAGAAAGGGCATAGCCAAAATGTCTGAGTTGTATAGATTCAGAAGCTAGGGGAAGGGAAGCAGAATTTCAGTGCTTGGGCTAAAGAGGTTGAGTGTAGTGGGTAGCATGATAAGTTCTGGGAGACGTATTAGATGAGATTAGATCCAGGTTTTTTTGGAACCTGACAGTAAGAGACAATGGAAACTTCCTTTCTGTTTTTAGAGAAACTTTGAGAACAGGTAACATGTAGCTGTTGCCTTACTTAAACACTTTGAGAGAGCAGAACGCTAGCCATTGCATGAAGTGGTGTAAGTCTTAGCTATATTTTATACCTGAAGATGGCAGATGCAAAAGAGCCATAAAATATCTTCCTAGAAAACCTACCAGGACAATGCTGCAGGTAGACAAGCTGTAGGATAGAGATATCTACACACTTTGGATATAGAGCTAAAGAAGTTGTTTGCTCTCCTGATTTGGTTCAGTATTTCCTTCCTAGTCCCACATTCCTTCATTTTAGATGGTAATCTTTATCTTGTGCTATTATATACTGGAAATATACAATTTAATTTTCATTTTACAGTGGCTTATAATTAAGAAATCCTCTAAGTTCTCAGAAGGAACTTTGGACTTTAAACAGTGTTTAGACTATGAAAGACTGGGAATTTTTGAGTGGTGACTAAATGAGTATTTATAATATGTCCATAGGACTATGGGGGTCAGGAGTGGAACATAGTAGTTTTAATGGCAAATCCTTCATAGTTTGAGGCATTGAATATTAGGTCTCCAGTTAGTGAGCTATCTATATGGTAGGGCCACGCAGAAGGAAGTATGTCATGAGAATGAGCTTTGAGAGCTTAAGTTCTCACCCTATTTTAATCCATTCGTTTTACTTTATGATTATAATTCAGGATGCAAGCCTTTAGCTTCCCAATACTGTTCCCATGCCTTTGTTCTGTCTTCATGGATTCTAACCACCTACAAAAATAAGCAAAACCATTTTTCTGTTAGTTGCCTTGGGAATAATGTTATATTATAGGCATAGAAAAGGAATTGGTATAGAGACCTAGTAAGATAATACCAGAATAAACCAAGATAAAACACCAACAGGACAAACTCCCAAACTTGTAGCTTAATTTGATGCATCTGGACTTTGTAAAGTAATCATCTAGACTACAATAAGTTTAGATACATTGAACCATCTAGCTCTGCTGCCTAGAGAAAATACAGTTTCCCCTTTATCTGGCTTAGCATTATGAACTCAATTTTTTTGGTCAGACATCCTATGGTCCAGTATCTACAAAATCTTGGACTTTTAATAGCAACTTCAGAAATTCATACAATGGTCTCTTTAGGTCCCCAAAAGGGACTATGACTCTGCCACACATTTTATTTTGTTTTGTTTTGTTTTCCTATGTTTTTAATTCAAAATAGAGTTTGTTCATATAATATATTCTCATTATAGTTTCCTGTCTTCCAATTCCTTCCAGATCCTCTAAAACTTCCCACTCACCCATGTTCACACCCTCCTTTTCCCTCCTTTATTGTAAAACAAACAAGTGCCTGTAGGGAAACACTACTTGTAGTCTACTATGTCTGGATAGCTCCTTTGAGCTCAGTGCAAAATGGAGGACTTGCTTTACCAACAGGGCTTTCTCTTTCCTGACCTTCTCTGGGGAGCCCAACCCTCCACATCTTTTACCTGCAGAAGGTCAAATAGTTCTTGCCAGACTGACAAGTTCAAGATTTTTTTTTCTTATATGAACCCAACCAACAAGTACCTTGGATTCTTAGAATGCATCTACTTACAAATAAGGCATTCACAGTACTTTAGAGTCTAGTCAATTTTACAATCACACATAAACTCCTTTCCACTCACCCTTTCCCACCCTGAATAAAAGTATACACACAAGGTAAGATTGGCAAACAGAGCTGTTTCATTAAAATCCTCAGAGATCTTCTCTGCCCTGGCACTCCCGGCTTGACAGGAATCCTCTAGATCTGACCCATTCTAGACTCAGTTTTATCATTTTAGTCCAGTGTACAGTGGCATCTGGACATCCTGAGGGAGGAAATACGCATGCATACTCAGGAATCTAAATACTACTACTCCTAATAAGAATTAGAATAATGACAAATAAAAACAAGAATAGGAGAAAATGAACAAACACAAGGAGACTCAAAGGAAAAGCACCAAAACCAAATATAGATTTATAAGATACACTTGCATACCGAAATCCTATAAACACAAAAATGGAAGCCATATATAAATAAAAGACATGTAACTATAAAACAATTCTAGATAAAGCATTAGAAGTCATTATAAAAAAGAAACAAAATATCACTAAATTTTTTGTTGTTGTTGGCCATCTATTGCTGGGGATGGGGTTTATGAACCTGAAGCATGCCCTTGAATGTGGTTTGCTTACCCAGTGAGGCTCCATAGAATTTTTTCCTTTATGATTTCTTTCCTTTATGAGCAGTTACCAATTGGATATAGCCTCTGAATTGGGAATGGGCTTATTTATATATTGCTTTTCAGTGTTGAGATTCTATGTGACTTATGCCCAATTAGTCATGTTGCTATCCAAAAGATACTATTTCCTTGGTGTCTTCCATCTTTAGTGGATCTTATTATACTACTACTTCTCATCCATAGAACTATCTTTTCCCTCAGAGGAGGAATTTGATGATGTAGGAGTGGTATTTTAAGTTCTCTCACTCCCTACACATGGCCTAGTTGTGTATCTCTATATTTGTTTCAACATACTGCAGGAAGAAGCCCCTCTGATGATGGCTGAGTAAGACACTTATCTGTGAGTATAGTGGAGTGCCATTTGGGCATCATTGTATTGATGCCTTTATTTAGCAGAACAGAAATATTTGATTTTCCCCTAGGACCCAAGAAAAGAAGAAGAGAAGAGTTCTATCTTCTAAGAACATTTTCTAAGTGATTTTATTTTCAAATATATCCTACATTCTTCAATTTTCATATATACTTACAAATAGTACACTTAGCTGTGAATCCATTGTTGGATTAATGCAGTGACAAAGGTAGAATTTTTATGACCTATTCACATTTCAGAGACTTCACCTCTGAAAACTGCTATATCATTTATCTGTGAATATAGTATAATGTTGCTGGTAGTATTTAGTTTTAGACTAGCTTTATGCCATATCTGCTCTCAGATACTTGAAAATTGAACAATATCAGACAAAGACAAAGTTCATAGAGTTGAACTTAAATTTAACAATGTGCCACTATTATACCAGCCATCTTGCAGAGAGGTAACCATTGAAAATTTAAGAGTTTATATCTGGGTTTGTGTTTACTTTTCTCCTCTTCTAGCATAAAGAATATCTTTCAGTAGACATCACTTAGACTTCTACACCTTCAGTGAATTATGTAGGTGTTGTCTTTACAAATAGCCCCTTACCATCATTTGTGGATAGTTGTGAGTCACTGGTATTTTCATGGGGCCCTTTGTCTAACAACTAAGTTTAACGTAACCCATTCCCAGTACTGATAGCATTAAATATCTAGTTGATGCCTTGTTTCCCAATGAGATTCCCAATGATGTGGTAATCTCATTAATTTTCTTTCACTTAAATGTATATTTTGAAAACCTGCTACTGTATTAGGCTTCCACATGACTCTTCAATTAACCTTAATTTTATTTGTGCCCTGACGTTGTATTCTATTCCTTAACCTCTACTTTCCTTCCACTACCTATTGTAATTCTCAGTCTACACTGCACCTATGTACTTGTCCATTCACATATATTCTGTTTCCCAATTCTAGAGAGTTCCTTCCTCCCCCCAACTCCTTACTTTATAAATATCTGTTGTTATATGGATCTTAACCTGGTTTTCAAAGACTTATCAGCTATCATACATTATAAGTGAATATATACACCATTTTTGTAATTTGGGGTAGGTCCTGGTCTTCACTCAGAAAGATTTGTTTTCTAGCTCATTTTTTAAAAATAATTACCAATCTTGGCTCCTGGATGCCAGAACGATCTGACAGTGCCACGTACACAGACATAGTCCAAGGCTAACATCACTTGGGTCTAAACCTGTCAGGCTATGGCCTGTACCCAGGCCCTGGGCAGCTTGGTCGGCCATCTGTGTGTCAACCCAGCCAGGAGGTCCTGTGCCCTGCAGACTGTCCAGAACTTGCAGGGGTGTGCGCCACCATCTTGGCTACCAGACACTAGAGAGATCTAACAGACAAAGCCAGCTAGCAGAGAGCCTGAACCTAACATCACTGGGGACTAAGCCTGGCAGGCTTTTGCCAGCACCTAGGCCCTGGGAAGCTCGGTGGGCCATCTGTGTGCCAACCCAACCAGGAGGTCTTCGGCCTGCAGACTGCCCAAACACTTGCAGGGGCACACCGCCATCTCCGATACCAGACCCCAGAGAGATATAACAAAAAAAAAAAAAAAAAAAGCCAGCTAGCAGACATAGCCTGAGGCTAACATCGCTTGGGTCTAAGCCTGAAAGGCTTTGGCCTGCACCCGGGCCCTGGGCAGCTCAGAGGGCCATTTGTGTGCCATCCCAGCCAGGAGGTCATTTGCCTGGAAGACTGCCCAGCACTTGCAGGGGCACGTGCCGCCATCTTAGCTACTTGACAGAACCAGTTAGCAGACATAGCCTGAGGTGAACATTGATCTGGCCAAAGCCTGTCAGGCTTTTACCAGGACTCAGGGCCTGGGCAGCTAGGCCAGCTGTGTGTGCACCAACTCAGTTGGGTGATCTGTTGCCCTGCAGAGCGATCAGCACTCGGAAAAGGTCCCTGCAGCATCCACCATCATCACTCCCTGAAGGAGCAAACGGGCAAAACCAGGTTCACAGAGTCAACTTGGGGCAGCACACACTAGGGCTCCCAGGGCACCCAAGAGGAGGGCAGCATATCAGCAATCTGTGCCAGGAGAAACCCAGTCATCCAGTGTTGCAGAAATAGCCTTACAGGTTTACAGGAGGTTCAAACACCAGCCAGTGTGTTTGAACAAGACCAACTAATGCCAGAGATAACAAGATGGCAAAAGACAAATGTAGGAACATTACTGACAGAAATCTAGGCAATATGACAGCATCTGAACCTGATTCTCCAATAACAGCAAATCATGGATACCCCAACACACTAGAAAAACAAGATTTGGATTTAAAATCACTGGTCATGATGCTGCTAGAGGAACACAAAAGGATATAAATAAATCTCTTCAAGAAATACAGGGGAACATAAATAAGTCAGAAGCCCTTACAATGGAAACAGAAAAATCACTTAAAGAAATTTAGAATAAGGGTCAAGAGATAGAAACCAATAAAGAAGAAATGCAAAAAAAAAAAAAAAAAAAAAAAAAAAAACTTAAAGAAATGGAGGAGAAATTGAGTCAAAAGGCAGAAGTCATGAAAGAGGAAACACGGAAACACAAAAATCTCCTAAAGAATTAAAGGAAAACAAAAACAAACAAATGAAAGGCCTAAGCAAAACCATACTGGATCTAAAATCATAAGTAGCAATAACTAAGAAATCACAATGAGAGACAACTTTGGAGATAGAAAACCTTGAGAAGAAATCAGGAGCCATAGATGCAAATATCAACAACAGAATACAAGAGATGAAAGAAAGAATCTCAGATGCCGAGGATACCATAGAAACCATGGACTCAATAGTCAAAGAAAATACAAAATGCAAAAACCTTGTAGCCCAGAACATCCAGGAAATCCAGTACACAATGAGACCAAACCTAAGGATTACAGGTATAGATAAGAGTGAAGATTTACAACTGAAAGGGCCAGCAAATATCTTCCAACAAAATTACGGACAAAAACTCCACTAATCTAAAGAAAGAAATGCCCATGAATACACAAGAAGCCTACAGAACTTCGAACAGACTGGACCAGAGCAGAAATAATTCCTGTCACATAATAATCAAAACCCCAAATGTACTAAACAAAAAAGGTTATTGAAGGCAGTAAGAGAAAAAGGCCAAGTAACTTATAAAGGAAGACCTATCAGAATCACAGCAGACTTCTCATCAGAGACCATGAAAGCTAGAAGATCCTGGGAGGATCTCATGTAGACTCTAAGAGAACACAAATGTCAGCCAAGACTACTATACCCAGCAAAACTCTTAATCACCAAAGATGGAGAAACCAAGACATTCCATGACAAAACCAGATTTCCACAATATCTTTCCACAAACCCAGCGCTACAAAGTATAACAGGAGGAAAACTCCAATACAAGGAGGGAAACTACACACCGGAAAAAGCAAGATAGTAATCTTCTTTCACCAAAACCAAAAGAAGATAATCACTCAAATATAAAAATAACATTAAAAAATGACAGGAAGTAATAATGACTATTCCTTAATATCTCTTAGCATCAATGGTCTCAATCCCCCAATAAAAAGACATAGACTAACAGACTGGATAAGAAAACAGGACCCTACATTTTGCTGCAAACAGGAAACACACCTCAGTGTCAAAGACAAAAACTATCTTAGAGTAAAAGGCTGGAAGACAATTTTATAAGCAAATGGTCTTAGGAAACAAACCGAAGTAGCCATTCTAATATCAGATAAAATTGACTTTCAACCTAAAGTCATCAAAAGAGACACTGAGGAACACTTCTTGCTGGTTAAAGGAAAAATCCATCAAGAAGAATGCTCAATTCTGATCATCTATGTGCCAAATGCAAATGCAAGGGCACCCTCATTCGTAAAAGAAACTTTACTAAAGCTCAAAGCACACATTGCACCTAACACAATAATTGTGGGTAACTTCAACACTCCATTCTCCTCAATGGACCGATCAGGAAAACAGAAACTAAACAGGGACATAGTAAAACTAATTGAAGTTTTGGACCAATTGAATTTAACTGATATTTATAGAACATTTCACCCTAAAGCAAAAGAATATACCTTTTTCTCAGCACCTCATGGTACCTTCTCCAAAATTGACCATATAATTTGTCACATGACAGACCTCAACAAATATAAGAAGATCGAACTAATCTCATGCCTCCTATCAGATCACTTTGGATTAAGAGTGATCTTCAATGGCAACACAAACAACAGAAAGCCTGCATACACATGGAGCTTCTACTCAATACCTTGGCCAAAGAAGAAATAAAGAAAGAAATCAAAGACTTTTTAGAATGTAATGAAAATGAAGGCACAACATACCCAAATCTTTGGGACACAATGAAAGCAGTGCTAAGAGAAAAACTCATAGCCCTGAGTGCCACCAAAAAGAAACGAGAGAGAGCATGCACTAGCAGTTTAATAGCGCATGTGAAAGCTCTGGAAAGAAAAGAAGCTAATTCATCCAGGAGGAGTTGAAGGCAGGACATCATCAAACTCAGGGCTGAAATCAATCAAGTGAAAACAAAGAGAACCATACAAAGAATCAACAAAATCAGGATCAGGTTCATTGAGAAAATCAACAAGATAGATAAACCCTTAGCCAGACTAACCAAAGGGTACAGAGACAGTATCCAAATTATCAAAATTAGAAATGAAAATGGGGCAACAGAAACTGAGGAAATCCAAAAAATCATCAGATCCTACTACAAAAGCCTATACTCCACACAACTAGAGAATCTGGAGGAAATGGACAATTTCCTGGACAGATACAATGTACCAAAATTAAATCAGGATCAAATAGATAATCTAAACAGACACATAACCCCTAAAGTAATAGAAGGGGTCATAGAAAGTCTTCCAACCAAAAGAAGCACAGGACCAGATGGTTTCAGGGCAGAATTCTATCAGACCTTCAAAGAAGACCTAAGAAGTCTCCAAACTGTCCACCAAATAGAAACAGAAAAAACACTACCCAACTCGTTCTATGAAGCCACAATTATGCTGATACTGAAACCACACAAAGATCCAACAAAGAAAGAGAACTTCAGACTAATTTCCCTTATGAACATCGGTGCAAAAATACTCAATAAAATTCTTGTCACCCGAATCCAAGTACACATCAAAAGATCATCCTGATCATGAAGCCTACCATGATCAAGTAGGCTTCATCCCAGGGATGCAGGGTTGGTTCAATATACGAAAATCCATCAATGCAATCCACTACATAAAAAAACTCAAAGAAAAAAAAACACTTGGTAATTTCATTGGATGCTGAAAAAGCATTTGACACAATTCAGCATCCTTCCATGCTAAAGGTCTTGGAAAGAACAGGAATTCAAGGCCCATACCTAAACATAGTAAAAGCAATATACAGCAAGCCGGTAGCCAACATTGAACTGGAGAGAAACTTGAAGCAATCCCACTAAAATCAGGAACTAGACAAGGCTGCCCCCTCTCTCCTTATCTTTTCAATATTGTACTTGAGGTACTAGCTAGGGCAATTAGACAACATAAGGAGGTCAAGGGGATACAAATTGGAAAGGAAGAAGTCAAACTATCACTATTTGCGGATAATATGATAGTTTACTTAAGTGACCCAAAAAACTTCACCACAGAACTCCTACAGCTGATAAACAACTTCAACAATGTGGCAGGTTATAAATCAACTCAAGCAAATCAGTGGCCTTTATATACTCAAAGGATAAGCAGACTGAGAAAGAAATTAGGGAAATGACACCCTTCACAATAGCCCCAAATAATATAAAGTACCTTGGTGTGACTCTGACTAAACAAGTGAAAGATCTGTATGACAAGCATTTCAAGTCTCCTAAGAAGGAAATGGAAGAAGACCTCAGAAAATGAAAAAATCTGCCATGCTCATGGATTGGCAGGATGAATATAGTTAAAATGGCCACCTAGTCAAAAGGAATCTACAGATTCAACAAAATACCCACCAAAATCCCCACTCAGCTCTTCATAGAGTTATAAAGAGCAATTCTCAAATTCATCTGGAATAATAAAAATCACAGGATAGCTAAAACTGTTATCAACAACGAAAGAAATTCTGGGTGAATCATATCCTAGACCTCAAGCAGTACTACAGAGCAATAGTGATAAAAAAAAAAAACTGCATGGTATGGGTACAGTGGCAGGCATGTTGGTCAATGGAATAGGATTGAAGACCCAGATATGAGCCCACACACCTATGGCCACTTAATCTTCAACAAAGGTGCTGACAACATCCAGTGGAAAAGAAGAATGCCTTTTCAACAAATGGTGCTGGTTCAACCTGCGGTCAGCATGCAGAAGAATGCAAATTGATCCATCCTTATCTCCTTATACTAAGCTCAACCCCAAGTGGATCAAGGACTTCCATGTAAAGCCAGACACTAATAATAGAAAAGAAACTGGGGAAGACCCTTGATGACATCAGTACAGGGGAAAGTTCCTGAACAGAACACCAATAGCTTATGCTCTAAGATCAAGAATTGACAAATGGGACCTCATAAAATTACAATGTTTTGGTAAGGCAAAGGACACTGTCAAAAGGACAAATTGGCAACCAACACATTGGGAAAAGATCTTCACCAACCTTACATCTGACAGAGGTCTAATATCCAATATATACAAAGAATTCAAGAAGTTAGACCCCCAGAAAACCAAATAACCCTATGAAAAATGGGGTACAGAGATAAACAAAGAATTTTCACCTAAAGACTTTTGTTTGGTTGAGAAGCATCTTAGAAAATGTTCAACATCATTAGTCATTAGGGAAATGCCAATCAAAACAACCCTGAGATTTCATCTCACACTAGTCAGAATGGCTAAGGTTAAAAACTCAGGAGACAGCAGGTGTTGCCGAGGATGTGGAGAAAGAGGAACACTCCTCCACTCTTAGTGGGGTTGCAAATTGGTACAACCACTCTGAAAATCAGTCTGGTGTTTCCTCAGAAAACTGGACATGTCTCTTACGGTGGACCCTGCTATACCACTCCTGGGCATATACCCAGAGCATTCCCCAGCATGTAATATGGATACATGCTCCACTATGTTCATAGCAGCCCTGTACAGAGCCATATTGGGGCAGTCATGCACTTGGTCAGAGTTTGACTTTGGTCAAGGTTAACTTCTCCCAGATAGCCAGGATCCTGCTCCACCTAGGGCCGAGTGCTCGAAGTAAAGGTTAAGTTCATTGTTCTTCCGGGTCTAGGAATTCCTGAATTAAGCAGGTGACCCACCCAGCTGCTGGAGCAGTCAAGACGAGGACCTCCAAGAGAAGCTAGACAACTTCCACCGGAACTCAGCCTGGAGTCTGGGGGGAAGGGTTTGCCCAAACTGTTAAAAGGTCTGGCGCCATTAAAGTTTCTGGCTTTGATCAGTGAATATTGTCTTAGCCATACTTCTTTTCGCCCCTCTTCCCCATTTATCCCTCAGCTTCTGTTCCAGAAACCCACTTCATAATAGCTGCAGGCAGCTATGGAACCCAACACAGCCCTATTTATAATAGCCGGAAACTGTAAAGAACCAAGATGTCCCTCAGCAGAGAAATGGATACAAAAAATGTGGTACATATACACAATGGAGTACTATTCACCCATTAAAAAATGAATTCATGAAATTCTTAGACAAATGGATGGAGCTGGAGAACATCATACTATGTGAGGTAACCCAGTCTCAAAAGATCAATGATAGTATGCACTCACTAATAAGTGGATATTAGCCTAGAAACTTGGAATACCCATGATATAATCCACATATCAAATGATGTCCAAGAAGAACTGAGGAGTAGCCCCTGGTTCTGGAAAGGCTCAGTGCAGCAGTATAGGGCAATACCAGAACGGGGACTTGGGATGGGGGACAGTGGGAGGGAAGAGGGCTTATGTGACTTTGGGGAGTGGGGAGCCAGAAAAGGGGAAATCATTTGAAATGTAAATAAAAAAAATATATAAAAAAATTACCTAACACCTGTATAATATACCATTGTATAAAATTAAGCACATTTTTAAAATCCATTCATTTTATGATGAACAACAAGGCTATTTTCCAATTCTGGCTATTATGAATGGAGCATTAATAAACATGGTTGAGCAAGCAACTTTCTAGTAGGAATATATAAGAAGTCTTTTCCTACTTATGTATCTAGATCTTGAGGTAGATGTTATCCTAGCTTCCTGAGGAACTACTACTTTCCAAAGTAGCTATACAAGTTTTTACTCTCAACAGCAATGAATGAGTGCTCCCCATACCCAACATTCTTACCAACATGTGTTGTTTCCTGCTTTATTGATTACAGTTATTCTGACTGAAGTTGTTTGAAATCTCAAAGAAGTTTTGATTTGCATTCCCCTGATGTCTATAGATGATGAGCAAGTGTTTCTCAGCCATTTGAATTTCCTCTTCTAAAATTTATGTTTAGAACTGCTTTGCATTTTTAATTGTTATTTGTTTTCCTGATCTACAGTTTTTTAGCTTTTTATATACATTTCAAATATTAACCTTCTATTGGATGTGTAGTCAGTAAAAAATCTTTCTTGAATTAATATTTATTAAATAAATTCCTTTGTCAGGTACTGGGCAACTCTCTAATCCCCATGAGATTAATCCACCTCTTGCTGATAATCCTATATATTACTTACTAAATTCTGTATTCTATCTTGCTTGCTCTTGATTGTGTTCTTTTGGATCCTTCACATGGTGGCCGTGCCTGTACCTCTGTCCTGCATGGTGTTTCCTTCCCCCACACTCTCCTTGCATGCCTGATCTCTTCTCTTCTTTTCCTCCTGGTCCCAAGCCTGGGCTGGAATCCTCAAGTCCTGCCTCTGCCTACCCTGCTAGGCATTGGCTTTCAGCAACTTCATTTACCAATCAGAATGAACTGGACACAGGGTCCCTCACTGTAAGCAGGTTGGGGGACCAAAGTTAGCAATAGAATACAAACAGCATTAGGCCAAACCCACTAAAAATCTTTTTCCATTTGGTAGCTTACTTACCACTTTGTCTGAATTATATGATAGTATTATTTGTCATACAAAACCATTGGAGTTTTGTGTGGTATCTTATTAATTGTTGCTCTTGGAGCCTATGTTATCAGTGTTCTGTTCAGAAAGTCTTTCCCTGTGCTAATGTGTTCCAAACTATTTCCCTACTTTCTTCATTTTAATATTCATGTGTATATAGTCTTTTAAAAAATTTTTAGTAATTATTGTAAATTTCACATCATGCACCCCAATCCCATTCAACTCCTCCCTATTCAAAATTTATCCACTGCCCTTGCAACCCTCCATACACAACAAAAATAAATACATAAATAATGAAATAAAGTATTACAGTGGAAGCCACAGTGTGTCACACAATAAACCCCTTTGCCCAAACAGATTTACTTGCAAATATTCACTGCAATGGATGGTTGGTTTGGTTCAAGCCCTTTGGCTTTTGATACACTATCAATACTAGATCTTCACTGGGATTCCTTTTGGAAATTCTATTATTGCCCTGTGCCATGCAGATTCTGCAGCTTCATTTCTTCAGGGCTGGCCCTTTCATGTACTCTAACAGTTTTTGTTCAAATCGTTGAATCTTGTCCTGAGTGGTCAGTCTACCCACTCTCCTGGGCCAGTGTTCCCAGAGCCAGCTCTCCTACTTTGCCCAGCCAAGGAGCAGGGCCAGATTTTTTGCTCTTACACCATCAGAACATTCCTGTACCCATGGCACCAGGGGTAGCTCTCCAGCACTGACACAGTGAGGGTGGATCTAGCTAACCCAAGTGCCACAGCCAGCAAGAGGCAGGACCAGTTCTTCTATTCTCTCCCTTACCATTGGGACCTGCTCTCCATGCCCTACCACCAGGGCCAGCTCACCCTCATGGCCCATGACCAAGGCAATTTAAAGAAGAAAGTCTGTTATGACAGTCAGAATGGTTGTGCATATAATATTAGAACAGTAGCTGAGAGTTTTGCATCCCATTCCACAGGAAGTCAGGCCAAAAGAAAGATAACTGGGAATGTATGGGCTTTTAAATCCTCCAAACCCAGACCCAGATATATACCTTCTTCAACAAGGTCATACCTCCTTCAACAAGATCATACGTTTTAATCTTTTCCAAACAGTTCATCAATTAGGAACTGACCACAAGAGTATATGAGACGATAGGGCCACATTTTTATTCAAACCACCACTCATGACAGATAATACAAGAAAATTTGTAATAATGAATGTAATTAGTGCTTTTAAAAGAGGGCTGCTATGGACTTGAAGGCATAAAAGATGCAAAAGGAAGGGGTTATGAATTCATGCTCTGTGATTCCAAAGAACCACTAAGGCCATGCAGTCTATAGCAGAGGATTCCCAATAGAAATGATTGTTGTGTGAAGCTAAAAAACTGATGCTTGGATATCAAAAAATTCCACAAAATCCTTGAGATCCCCAAGTCCTGAGGCATTTAACAAGGAACTTTGCACAGAGGGAGTAAAACCAGTCCAAGATAGAGATATTTTTTGCATGTAGCAAAGATGTTGGGACTAATCCATCTGAATAAACGCATGAAACTAAAGTTCCAGGCATAAGACATGAACAATTTGATGTTTGCTACAATGAATTTTTCTCTTGCTTTACTCCAGCATTTCCTCAGTAATTTTTTCTTTTTCCCCCATTCCTCTTTTCTGTACCATTGTATGTAATTTGCTTTTTTAGTTTACAGGGGTTGCAGTTAAAAGATTCACTTGTGGATTAGAAGAGACTTTGGACTTTCTTTTATATGATATTGAGTTTTTCAAGGAGTGTTGTGATTTTAAAGTTGGACTATATGAATTTTGCATTGTATTATGATCAGAATCCCATGTAATCCATGTAGTGAAATGTGGCAGTTTGAAATGAGAGTGACTTCTTAGTTTTAATTATTTGAAAAGTTGTTCCCCATTCAGTGCTATTCTTTGGTGAGGCTATGGGGAGTTTGAACCTTCCGAGAGGATGTACATCACTGGGGAAGGTTATGGTGCATTTACAACCTCACTCAGTTTCCAATTGCCTCCTCTGCTTTTTTTTTCCTTGTGATTAATCATATAATATTTTAGCTGCCTGCTCTTGCTGCCATGCTTGTCATGTAACAATTAATTGACAAAAATTCTTTTTACTTCAGGAATCACAGCATTTATAAACTTTTAACTTTATGAAGTACATTGGCCACAATATTTTATCTCTAGCAACAGAAATATAACTAACACAAATACATATATCCATTTATATGAATGTAGAGTGCATATATTAGTATATATTATTTTTCTGTTATATATATAAAATATAGAGTATGTATTATATAAGTATATTTTACTCATCATTTAAGTAAGTTGTTTTTCTGATTTTTGATTTCTGATTTTATTCTCCAGTTTAGTTTATGTGTTTTATGTAATTCTAACACAAGTATCTCTTGTTTTTTCCATGCAATTATGTTTAACTTTTTTGCTTAATTACCATCTTTTTTAAACTTTTGTTTTTAAATATTAGCTGTTGTTTTATCTTCCCATTTACCCATTCTAGTCTCTGTCTCTTTCATTATTCTTTAGAACTTCTACAATAAGCAGTTCTTCTGTCTCAGCTGTCTGCCATATCTGTGACAGGGCCAACTTTGCATATTGTGACATGTTTCTTGGGCTCCACACTCTACTGCATTTAACATTTAGCTTAATCCTCTACAGCTACCATCAGGAAGCTCTATACACTTTCTTCTTTGAAGGTGTAGTCTATAAACCAACTCCAGGTGAGCATTTGTGTGAGCATAACAGCCACATGCAATGTGTATGCCTTTTGTTCCTACAGGTACCATTCATATATATCAAATTTGTAATACTGCATGGGCCTGATTGCTCACAACGCATAGAGTTCAGTAAGAATCTAGGGAAGTTCAAGATGGACATGTCACAGCTTTGAATGAGCAGATAAGGGGAACTGCTACTGAGAGCAGTCAATCTTTCTGCCCAAATGGAGGTCCCTCTCTATCAGTGGGGCTAATTTCCAAGGACTGTAGGCTAAATCTCCTAACATCGAGTACTAGTGAACATCTTCTCATGTTTTACCCTACATCATTTCTAATGAAATGTCTATTGATTTTGTTAGAATACATACTCACTGTACTTTTTAGAATATTTATTGTGTTTATTGTAAATCTTTTATTAGACCAATGGTTTAATTTTTCTAGCACCAATTTTATCATTTTTTTATTGTACCATACACCTTGTGCTGGTGAGGGCTATCCTTTGTTTCACTGCTATTTCCAAAACAACATTGAGTAGAACTGATGGTGACTGATACTGCTTTTTTGTATCTTAGGAAGAAAAAAAAATGACTGGATCATTTTTATAATGATAGCAGCTTGAGGTGCTTTGTAGAAATATTTCTGTCATGTAATCTCACTTTTATAGTATCTATTATTCTAAGATATTTTCTCAAGAATGTTTTTGAATATTTTCAGACAGTTTTCTGTCCATATCAAGGAAAATAATAGCCTTTATTCTCTTAATATGTGAAGCATAAGGTCACTTTTATGAGTTTTTCTATTCCTTCGTATTTCAACTCTGATGGCCTTATAAAAATCATTTGGAATTCTTCCTCCCATTTAAAAAAACAACTATTTATGCTAAGAAGTTTTAGTCTTATCTCCTGCCTCCTATAATTCTTTGTTGTCGCTATGCCACTACCTAATGTTTCTTATCACTTTTTAACACCGAGCATCTATGTGTCCTTTATTCAGTATCAATAAATTATTCTTTGCAAACCTGTGACATAACATATTGCTTATTATCAGCTTGGTTCTCAGCTTTAGTCCATACTGGAGACCTGTGGTCTGCCCTTTTTCTGTTTTTTTTTTTTCTGTTCTTCCTCCTCCCTTTATCACGAGCAAGACCAGTTAAAACTAGGTAAAAACAAACATAGTATAAAACATATTTTTATGTATTTGTCACAAATTTAAATTTTTATATTTAATATTAAAGTATTTAAGCTTACTTTGTGCTATTACAGTGGAAGGATGAACACTGAAGCCATGAAATTCAAGTAGAGAGCTGGGGAGAGGGGGAAGAAGAGGGTACATCAAAACAGTATATTAAAACACCATAAAGAAACCTGATATTCAGAGTTATAACCATCAAATAAAGTTTTAAAAAATTAAAAAAAAAAGGATATTATGTGGGTGCTGCTCCCAGAATCACTAGGTTATTAAATAAATAAGCCCGTCAAAATGCTTGGCTATTTTCTTTGAGTTGTTGAGCAAGGAAGACACTATTTCCCACAAAACAGTACAGAACTATACCCAGATCTTGGTTGTATACTAGAACTAATTAGTAAGTACTATTATTTGTGAAGTCACATTGCTTAGTTGCAGTATATCAAGAAATAAAGCTGGAAATGTTATGTCAGTCCTCATATTGACTAACTCTTAAATACCAAAACCCAATGTCTAGGCTCCTGAAAGGAATTATGGTCATCAGTTTGGTGCACATATACAAGAAATAAAAGTAGAATGGGAAAATGGTGAAAGTATTTGGGAAAAAGAGTGGTATTCTTAGGAGAGGGAGTGTTGTTTATGTCCCTGCTTTCCCAGGCATAATGGTGGGACCAACCATAATCCAAGAGGATTCAGACTTTAGGCAGCAAGTAAGTTTAGTGAGAACATAATGTCAAAGTCATGTTTCAGCAAAACAGTGCATTTGGTTGGGATAATAAAGGTTATAGTAGGTAGAGGTCTTCTTGGAGAGTGTACATCAACAGCCAGAGCTAGAGTGCTGAGGATGCTTCATATGTAGAGGGAGCAATTTCAGATATTGTTCAACATAATGTTATAAGAAAAGGGTGTCCATCCTCATTGCCAGGCTATATGACCTCCTCTCAAAGGCAAGGGTGTGGGACTCTATGGGATAGAATGTACAGGCCTGGAGCACAAATGAGGAGAGATCTTATTCCTATCATTCTCATGATGAGATTTCTGGGGTTTCAACAAACCTCAGAACAACGTTTGCTCCAGGCATGTTTCCAAGGCTCCATGGCTTTCCTGGATCCATATCTCTTCCTTTTGTTTTATAAAGCAGAGATATAATAATAGTCCTCAGCCTCTACACTGGCAATCATTTGATATTGAAGCAGAACGTGGTTGGTAGTGACTTTGACAATTTTACTTATTCACTAACTTATAAATTGGATAAAAAGGGGCATCAGGAAGAGTCAAAAGTTCTTGGTACCCTTTGGAGAAAAAATCTTTTGTTTCTGTAACAGTTGGATCTATAATAGGTTTCTGTAACAAAAAAATTCCAATGGCGGGTGTTGATAAGACTCAGGGAGAGGACTGTAGCACATTTAAAATGGAGAATATCAAAGGCAGTCATAAGGATGAAGGAGAGAGAGCTCTGGGAAGGGGGATTATGAGAAGTGGCACCTGGCCTGGGCAGCAGCCACCAAATCATGGATTCTTTCCAGGAAATCTTGTCCCATCATGGGTTGCATCTCTTTGACCTGTCAGCAAGTGAGGGCCCATCTTTGTTGAGTGGATTGATATTTGATACTTCTGGTTGGAACCAAATTAGGCCTTGGCTATTCCTGTGGGAATATGACTGAGGTTAGGAGGTCAGACGCAGTGGAATAACTTAATAAATCCCAGGAAATCTGACCATCATCAGGGTGCAGATCTGAGGTTATTGCCTAGCCCATAAACTTATATACAGTGTTTGGTCCAATCTCAAGACCCTAAAACTTTGGCAAATCATATCTCGCCACACTGTCATCATGTCCCAATAAATGCCCTGCCTAATGAGGCAACTCAGAAGGGTATGGCAAGCATCATTGATGTGCCAGTAACCATCTTATATCTTATTCCATACTTATACAGTAAATGAGGACTCTTCAGGGAATAGTAGGAACCTCTAGTGCTTTACTCTCCATCTTACATTTTCCTTTACAAGATTGACTTCCACATCACCCTCACGTATTCTTTCTGTTTTTATTTCAAGGTTAAGGATTTCCAAGAGGAGCACCTTGGTGCACATATGTTGAACCTTGACATTTCAAGGGTTAGGGACTATCTCATTTATCCTTGACATAGACCCACTGATAAGTATCTGTTGGGGATTCTCATTGGAGGGTGGTAGAAGCAAAGCATACTGGTCACCACCTACTTGACGAGTGCTTCCCAGGTCACTGGGATAGTTAACTGGAGACATCCTCACCATCACCACTGATGTCATCAGTAGGGGCCTCATCCTGTAGGTCAGCTATCAAGAGGGTGCTTTTCTGTGACTGGTAATCTTCTCTCGTCTCTGTGAGAGGTTCTTCAAGGTTGTACTAATAGGCTCCAGTGGCTCTATCTGTACAGTTGGCAGTGTAGGAATTGATGAATAAGCCAGGAATCCAAATTGGCATATCTGCTTCATCTGGTAAGACACAAGCACACCATTGTACCATGGTTAGCAGAGGGGATGGACCCTTCTATGTATTATCTATAGCTACTGTCCAGTAGATTGGGGCAAAGGAGTTAATCTTGGCAGCATAGCCCCTTCCCACTCTCCAGTGTTTATACATTTGGGATAGACTGTCAAAATTTAGAAAGTTTATAGTAAATAATGTCCTGTGAACAAGTCCACCCCATGTCTAATTGTTTTTTTTTGAGAGAGAGATAGAGAGAGAGAGAGAGAGTGGGGGGAGAGACGGAGAGGCAGAGGGAGAGGCAGAGAGAGAGAGGGAGAGAGAGAAAGAGAGAGAGAGAGAGAGAGAGAGAGAGAGAGAGAGAGAGAGAGAGAGAGAGGAGAGGCAGAGAGAGAGAGAGAGAGAGAGAGAGAGAGAGAGGGAGAGGCAGAGAGAGAGAGAGAGAGAGAGAGAGAGAGAGAGACTCAATGATAGTTTGCTCTTGAGGATTATGCAGAATTCCAGTCATGTGGGAGATACCCCAGTCCTTTTCCCTGCAAAAGGAGACAAAGGATGCACTAACTTATGCTGACCTGTCTTTAGGGCATAAGAAACAACCAAGACAATTATACCATTCTAATAGTGTCAATCACCACCTAGGTGTTTTCATTGGTTTGTGCTAGAGAACAAAAACATAAGAGAAGGTATGTTTTCAATTATCAACATATTTTAAGTGCCCAATCTCAGGAAAGTGAGTGACATCCATTTGCCATAATGAGTTAGTATGAAGGCCTTGGGTTGACATGCCTGGGCTACAGTGGTCGCTAAGGGAGCAGCAGGTTCTAGGCTGAGCAGGCACTCACTCAATGGTTTAATGAGGCTGAGATTAGGAAAAAGCACATGTAACAAGTGGGTATATGTATATTTTTAAATTTTACCTTACACTGTAGAATTTGACTCCTTGATAATATAGATCTCATAATAGTCCTGTGGGGTATTCATCATGGTGGCCATGGTTTCAAGCATCTGCTCCACAAAGGGAGATTGTATCCACTTTTCAGCAACCGTCTTCCTATATTTTTCCAGCACTTCCATAGAGTAAGGTTCCCAGGTTCTCAGTGGGGGATCATTTTCCATAGGAAGGAGGATGTAAGTTTACTGGAAAAGCTGGTACAGGTGCAGCTGCTAAGGGATTCTCCTTTGTCTCATGAAGTTGAAGCTTTAGAGAGAGGGCCCAACTGATCACTCCCTGTCCTTCTCTCTCCCAGTGTTTGAGATAGGTAGGTGGCTGAACTAGACATGCTGTTGATTCATATGTATTGGTTTTAGATGTATCCCTATCAACGCATGCTGGAAGTGCAGTAATGGTGGTTTCCCTCCACTTTTCTGAGTCTATCAGATTAAGGTTGAAGGGAGCCACACCTTCATCTACAGGGACGGCAATATCTGCTGGCTCAACCAGTGCCTTATCTATGGAGTCTGCTGTGCCTTCTGAGCTTTCTAGGGGTGCAGTTGGGGAGTCACCTCCTAGAATTCATCAACCTACAATGTAGACAGAGGCTGTGAATCTAGCACAGAACTGAAAGCTGTGAGGACAGCTCAAGATGGACGTGACTACTAGGAAGAATTACAGAGGAGGCAGCCAGCTCTTTCTCCAATTCCTTCCTCTGTGCCAGTTCCGCTGCCCATTCTTAGGTATTCCTCATCCCAAACTTTGTCTGCTAACATCCGTGGACTTTCTCCTAAAAGCTAATGAGAGCTTTATAAGGGCATGTCAGCTGCTTACTCTCCAAGAGCTCATTTAAAACCTTCAGTTGACCACACTTTCTCTGAGAGCTAGTATTAGTAATTTTCCTCGGAAAGGTCCACTCACCCACATTTCATCTCAAAGGGTCACTGTTTGGGTGGCAGATGTGGGAATAAGATTTCAGATGTCAACCTGTGCTTGCAGATAGGAGCCTGGTATGGCTGTCCTCTGAGAGGTGCTGCCAGCACCTGACTAAGACAGATGCAGATACTTATAGCCAACCATTAAACTGAGCCAGGGGACCCAATTGAACTGAAGGGGATTGCAACCCCATAGGAAGAACAATAGTATCTACTAACTGGACCCCTCAGAGTTCCCAGGGACTAAACCACCAATCTCAGAGTCGGGTCCATGGCTACAGCTATGTATGTACAAAAGATTACCTTTTCTTGTATTAGTGAGAGGGGAGGTGCTTAGTCTTGTAGAGTTTTAATGTCACAGAGAAGAGGGGAATGCTAAAGAGGTAAGGCAGAAGCGGATGGGTGGATGGGGAGCACACTCTTAGAGGCAAAGGAGAGGGGAGGCAGGGAAGGGGGACATTTGAAATGAAAATAATAATAATAATAATGATAATAATAATAATAATAAATAAGCTGGGCAGAGGTGGTTCATGCCTTTAATCCCAGCACTTGGGAGTTAGAGGTAGGCGTATTTCTGAGTTTTAGGCCAGTCTGGTCTACAGAGTGAGTTCCAGGACAGCCAGGGCTACACAGAAAAACCCTGCCTCGAAAAAATGAAATAATAATAATATAATCTTTTCCTTCGCAAGGTTGACTTCTACATTCCCCACACAAATGAAACTCGATTCAGTCATGAGGATATGTGGGTCCCCTTCCATAATGCACATAACGTATCACATTATCATGCCAAGATGGGAGATGATACCACTGGTGTGTGCCAGTGGAGGAAGATTGTAGGATGTTTGAAATTTTTTTGTAAATATTAAATATATTTAGAGTAGCTAAGGTCATTGATAATTGTATGTTGGGGGCTAGACAATTATTCTTTGTTTTTTAAGATGGGCTTTTCAAGTTTGATGTGTTCTTTCTATTATTCCTAATGGTTGTAAAGATTCCCCTTCTGATGAGTAATTTTGCATTATGTGCAGGTTTTGATTGAGGGCTACTAAAAGTAGGACCATTATTTGTTGAGGAATGTCCATGACAGCAAAGGTGGAGAACACATGCTGAATTATTATTATTATTATTGCTTTCTCTCATTTGGACCGTAACTCGTATGAAATGTGAGTATGTGTCAATAGTGACAAAGATATATTTTTGCCAGCCAAAATCTAGAATATGGATGACATCAATTTGCCAGAGGGTGTTGGAATTGCGATGTCAGGGGTTTAATGCCTGATATTTGTGAAGCTGGGTTACACAAGGGGAGCATGCTTTTATTATCCTCTGAAGCTGTGCCCATATGATGTGGGGAAACAGGTGTGAAGTTCTTCTATATTTGTCTCTGTGCATGAATGGAATTGATCTGCCTGCTTGACAGTCTTCTCTACAGAATACTTCTGAAGAGAAGAAATCTGTGGCATGTCCCTCAGACATGGGATTGTGAGATCTGACATGTTGGATTTAGGGGCAATGTAGCCTCTGTAATTGGCTAGAGGCATGGTGTCAAATTTGACAAAGGATCTTGATAAACAATGCAAAAATTTAGCAGCATATACTCTGAGGAAAGGTTCAGTGGCCCATTGACTTCTTTGACAGCCAAACAGCACATAGTTCCTTATAGTGTGTGTATGACTATAGGAGGCCTGAGGGTGACGGGATAATTCTATGAATTAAATAATGTGGAACTTCCCCTGGGGCAGCATTTGCCATGGCTCTCCTCTTGTATTAGTAAATACTAAGAATACTCAGGTAATGGGCTTTTCTTTTTCTCACAAAGATCTGGGGCTAACCACTGCAACACAGGTAGGGCAGAAATCTATCTTTTATTATGGTAACAATTATCAATTTGTCCTGGGAATTCTATTAGGCTAATAGCAATATGAGAGTGATTTTTGAGTAGCCACTGAATATCAGGGGGAAAAATTGGGGACAAGGTTATTAGGTTATTTTTCTAAGGTTTGCAAGACTTTGCCCCTGCCAATCATAATAGCAAGTGCATCAACCTCAGAATTCTAGGTGCACTGCCGACAGGGCTATGGAACCATTCCAGCATTCCCTGGGGCTGATAGAGTGCTCCTAGGAGAATAGAGGATGAGTTAAAAATTTGTACGGGCATTGTTGGTTCATACCTAATGAATGTCATGTTTGTTATGTCTGCATTCATGTTATCTAAAGCCTAAAATGCCTCAAAAAGGAGACACCATGGGAAGGAGAGGTTTGTATTTCCATTTTAGGAGACCAGAGAGAAGCTGTAGGGTACTGATGGCAACAGAAACCCTCAGTGAAAGCCAATTACAGTTCCCCAAAATACTTTGGAGGGAGGAAAGAGTTAAGGTTTTAGGGTGAAAGAAATTTCTGTTACCAAGAATACAATGGGCAGAATAAGCTTTATTTTGTGAGGCGCTATTTTAAACACTAGGGAGGATATGGAAGATTATTAATTAATCTTTATGTTGAGCGGAGGTAGAAGAATCTCCCTACACCATGATATCTTTATTTAATGATACATATGAATACCTGTGTCTAAGTAGGACCTTAATGCTGGGTCTGCTGGGAGTTGTGGGGCCATTTGCCTTCCCTTTCAGGAGTATGGTTGTCTGTTATGATGAATCTGGTAGAGACTTCTCAGTGGGAGTTACTGACAACACAAAGTGTTGCCAGTCCCCTGACTGGAGAGGGAGAGAGGAATAAGCAGTCTTAATGTCTGGCTAAGAGAGCACCATTGGCAGGGAGAATGGGAATGAGGGCTTTCACCCTTTGGGAGGACCCCTAAACCATCAATTAATTGCCCTTAAACCTTATAGTAGGCTCCATTCCCCTGAGTTCTTTTTTTATAGCAAATACGGAGGCATTTCGTGGGCTGTGGGAAGGATAAATATTTTTGAGTTGGAATGGTTTTTTATGTAAACTATGTGAGTGTTTCAATTCTCTCCCTTGAAGAAGGTCATTGTTCAACTTAGAGAGGCTCTTTGGAGAGCAAGTTGAGGCAGGGAGGGTTTATATATAACAGTGGCCCTTAGAATTGAAGGTAACCCAGGGGCGGACTTTCAATTTTTTATGAGGATAATTATTATCATGGATAGGATCAGCTACCCTTTTGTAATTTTCTTTAGTGTGACTAGTGAGTTTAAATTCCAGAGTCTCCAGAATATCTCTTCCTAGAAGACTGATGATGATGTCCACAAGAGGATGCTTCATGCCTGTAGACCCATCACCGTCCTCCCATTTACAGGCACATTGTTTTTTATATTGTTCTTTTTTTTTTCCTTTTGGAAAAGATTTGGGAGTGTTCTCCTATACCTATAAGCTAAGGCCCGAGAATTAGTTCCCAGTCATGTGGAACTTCTTGTCTTAAAATTGATTCATCTGTTCAATATCCAGTATCCGGCATTTGAATGGTTTCTCACCTCTTTTCATGGTTGTCTTTAGGTGGTAGCCTTCTGAGATGCTTGAAATCTGTAAAATCTCTATGAGAGTAGTTTCCATCTTACTTTTGGGGCTAAGAGCTGCCCCATGGTATGTTTAAAAGCTCTAGTGGCCTTCCATCCTTGTCATAATGTCGCTGGCCTTTCTAGTGTCCCATTTTGCCACACTTAATGCAAGCCCATCTGTTTTCACTGCCGCTGCAGAGGCCACAGTAATGAAGACAGCCTGGTGTGGTGCTGTCTGAATGTGAGGCCATGACCCATCTATCATAGGGTTCATTTTGAGGTCTAGGCAGGTGGACCTGCACTCAGAGGTCATACCCTCCTGAATGAAGCTTTTAAGAAGGCAGTCTCTGGCTGAAGAATCAGGATATTGTTTTCTAAGCTCATTTTTTTCCTAAGGCTAAACTGAGAGGGAGTCTCCCTCTGGCTTCTGTCCCTTTAAAGACCCCCCTCTCCATTGTAAGAAAAGCAGAAATGCTAGAGAGGAGCCAGAGATGTCTTGCCAGTTTAAAGCGACCATTTGACTTGGGAGGAGGGATTTATCCAAGTAGCGTGGATGCTGTCCTCTTTAACAGTCTGTCTGAGCTCTCTTAAGTCTCCAGCCTGGTGAAGGTACAATTTTACAGGCTTAGCCTGCATGATGTGGATATTAACCGGGAATCCCTGGACTGCCAGATCAGAAGCAGAGTCCCTGAAGTTGAAGAGCCCCTGGGAGGTGAAGGAAGGGGTGGAGACCGCAGTGTCCTGCAGTACAGCATATGGAAGCAGGCAGGGTACCAGGAAGATTGGGTGGAGCCAGAGTGTGCTATAGAAACTGATGAAGCTATTGTTTTGCATAATTCCTTTATGACTCTTCCTTCAGTTGCTAGATCTACAGTGGCATGGTCTTTTAGACATTAATCATCATCAGAATCACCCAAGGGTATGAAGTATCTTTGTCGGACCCTGGCTTAGAGAGACCCAGGCATTGGTAGATAACATCTATAGAGGGCAGAAAGCAGAAGGGGGGGGGGGCTTCCTTCCTGACTTTCTCAGTGGTAGGCAAGAGAAGCAAGCTAAGTCCACATATCGGAGTCATGGCAATCACATGTCACAATTCAAAGGTCTGCCTCAAGGACCTCCTACAGGTCCTAAAAGGAGGTGGCTTACCTTTGGTTAAGTTTCATGCTGTATGTTTTGAGAAGGGCTCTCAGGCCTCTAATTTGTGACTCTTTAGGATGTGATGTAGTATGTCTTATGATAGAAAAAAAATTGAATGTACCCAGGTCAGAAAAGAACATTTCTAGGGGCTATGCAGCTCAAAGGGGATTCTCCAGTCACAGGTGTTAGCCTACCCACAATTTCCAGGAAGACCAGTGACTGCCCTAATGGCTCTTAACTTGTCATTGCATTGCCTTTTTTTTTCCAAAGAAAAAAGAATTTAGGACGTTATGACTGACATATGAATGGGCTGTCAGGGTCTAGGCAGAGTGTTGAGGGTCTTCTTCAAATGCTGAGGAGTAGCCTCACCCAGGTGTCAGTTGCCTACTCACTGTATCCAGTCCCATGTGACTGCCTCCATCTGGAAGTAAGAGAAAGAAGGAAAAGACAAACTGTCAGCTCTCATAACAGAGAGGCAGGGTTGTGCAGATCGATGTTCTATCGTGGGAGATTGATCACCTTCTTCTTGTGTGTCCTGGCAGCCATTTCAGGAGGCCCTCATTTGTGATGCCAGATGTCACAGATGTCATTCCTTTCCTCACTTGATCACCCTTGCAGCCAGTCTGTGAATTCTGAGAGGGGGAGTGAGGAAGGGAAGGCCATAGGGAATGGAGACTTCAGGTGGTAAGTGAGTACAGCAAGAACAAACTCCTGGAGACAGACTTTATTGAGGCAGCTCATTTGCTTTGGAGAACAAACTTAAAGAAATATTTAAATCTATGGAAAGTTGGTAGGAGTCTTTGAGGTGAATGCACATTATTGGCCAGGTCCAGGGTATTGAGGATGCCTCATATGCACAGGGAGGAATTTCAGATACTGCAGGATATAACATTATAAGGAGAGAGAGTCCATTCTGGTTGTCAGGGAACATGACCTTCTCCTAGGGGCACAGGACTCTATGGTCTGGCATATGCAGGCCAGGGTAAGGTGGAGAGAGATCCTTTTCTTGCCTCTGGATGAGATTTTAGGGTTTACATATGCCTCGACTCCCTTCTTGTTCCAGGTCTTCACCTAATGGTTCCAGAGCTCCTCAATACTACAAGGGACGGCAACACGAGAAAGCAATGAGAAGATGAAAATATAAAAAGATCTACTATTATGTAAAATTCATAAAACTATTTAAAGTATTTAAGTAATGCATTTTATTTTAGTGTTAATCTTTATATTATAAAATGGCAATTTTTCTAAAGACAACATAAAAACATTGAATTCATATATGGAATAACTAAAATCATGTAATTTGCATACCATAGATGTATACTTATGTTTCATTCTCATCATAACTAAGGACACAAAACACACTCAATGTAAATACCATGAATTATTGCTGCACTGGTATCCTTTGAAGTTGGTCTACCTTTGTTAAGGCTGATTTAGTAGAAAATGCTGAAGAGGGTAAAAGCATTGATACATCAATATTTCCTTTCACTATCTATTACACTTTTCACCATAAACAGTTAAGCAAGGAAATGAATTGAATAAAAAACAATACGAGCATCCTAAAATGTCAGTACCTCCTTTCAGTGTTTGAATCAGTTTGCTGTTGTAGAAAAATCCTTCACCTGTTGTATTAGTCAGGGTTCTTTAAAGTCAGAGAACTTATGGGTAGTCTCTATATAGTAAGGGAATTTGTTGATGACTTACAGTCTGTAGTCCAACTCCCAACAATGATCAGCAGCAGTTGTGAATGGAAGTGCAAGGATCTAGAAGTTGTTCAGTCACACAAGGCAAGCAGGTGAAGGAGAGTAAGTAAATCTTCCTTCTTCCAATGTCCTTATGCAGGTCTCCAGCAAAGGGTGTGGCTCAGATTAAAGGCATGTGCCACCATGCCAGATTACCTTGAACTCTGAGATCTCCCTGTTTTAATCTTCTGGAATTCATAGCCACTGTGACTCAAGATCTCCTGTCACGATCCAAGTCAGAAACTTGTATCTCTCAGCCTCCAGATTAGGATCACAGGTGAGCCATCCAATTCTGGATGGCAGTTCATTCCAGATATAGCCAAGTTGACAGCCAGGACTAGCCACCACATCTATCAATTTCACCATCTGCTTAATCACAACTCTGATATGCTCACCTTGTCCTTCCCTGAGTTCTCACTTAACTCCATGCCCTGTGGGCTAGTCATTTATTGCTTGTGGTGTTTTACAAATGTGATAAATGCAGGGAACTTCAACAGCTGACTGTATATTGCAAGTGCCTCCTATGCTCAAATGTATAATCATTTGGACTTGGATTATAAAACAAAAGTTCAAAGATGCGAGTGTAAAGAGCTTTTTGTTCTGAGCAGCCTGGGGATAATCCGAAGGTAAAGCCCTCCAGAGTGTGGCAGTCTTGCTAAGTGGGACCTTCCTCAGCTCTGGGAGTCTTTAAGTTTCTTAGGACTGATCTCTGCCTCTCGAGGATGGCTTTCGCAGTGACTTTTTAGAACCAGACAGGAAGCCTGAGTATAATAGACATTCCTAGTTAATTTTTATTTCTTATAGAGACCAATTCTCTCAATTAGTTACCTAATATTTGAAAAACAAATGTTATTTTCTTCCTAAATTATGCAATTGAAGAAAATGAGGCAAATCTGATACTAATCAATTATTCTTAAGAGAACAATGACAAAGGAAAACAAAGAAATATAGTCACTTTTGGAACATTACAAATGCTTACTTATTTCTTCCATAGAATGCATAGTAATGATTATTATGTAAGTAAATTCCTCTGAAATCTCTTAAGCCATAGCTTTTAGCCAATGACCTTCTCTTCCTGGATATTCTCATGCCCTCCCCCCCCCAAATATATAATCGCTGGTTCACCCCAAATAAAATGTATGCATTCATATGTACACCACAATGATGAATTATGAACCAGCTAAGATGCTCTCAATGACTTGCTTGCTTCACCTGAGATTGCCCAAAGGAAAGTCTTTACCAAAAACCGCCATGAGCCCCACCTCTGCAGTGCTCAGCACTTTCCCAGTGGAACTCATTCTTCTCTTCTCTGGTTCTACTTTCTCCTTCCTGCCTGGCATGCAGATGCCTGCAGGGGAAATGTGGAAACCACCTGTGTTCATGATTTCCTATTATAATTGGCAACCCTGAGAGGAGATCTTGGAACCACAGCAGTCTTCCCAGACCCTGCTTGCCCCTTTTTGTCTGGTGTTTAGTGGTACCTGATGCCTTGAAAAGCAATGCGGGCAGTGGACTCCCTGTTCTGGACTTTCTCTGCCTTCTCTGGCAGAATATGGGTGGTATCCTGACACCCCCAGCAGAGAGGTAGAACACAATACCAGAGTTAACATCTTTACATTTATGATACTTGAGCCCAGAAAGTTTCCAGGTTATCTATGTTTCAACACAATTCCATTCTGTATACTTAACTTATAGAAAACCTATAACTTCCAATAATTTATTTAACAGCAAATGTTTATAATTTTCTGCTGAAAGAAAGGGTCCATTTCTCCATAATTATCTTTGTTCAGACCATAGTAAGGGAAGAGCTGAATAATGTTTACGTATATATACTATTGAAAGCAATTCAAATAGTTGTTTAGATTAAAATTATAAAATAGTGTCGAGAAACACTGTTGATAATTATAAGATAAAAAAATACAACTGGGCAAAAGTAATGCAGTTTTATTATATTGATTTTTTTTCATGTGTAGACCACAAACTGAAGTTTTGTGTTAAAAGACATTTCATATCTTTTAAAATTTCTTCAGTAGAACATTACCTTATACTAAATAATTTCATATATTTAAAATAATCTTATTAAAGAATTACACAGAATGAAAGACTTATTTTATTCTATTTGAATTACACACAATGTTGTATTCTTTATTTATTGGAAACTGATCTTGGTTTCTTCAAATTTGTTTTAAAGAAAATGTTAAAATGTGCTGTGCCTGACCCAGTGGTTTCTCAACTAAGTTAATATGTTTTACAAAACATTAAATATTTTTACTTTAAATTATTAATATTAATTTATATAGTAAATTGACTTTTTAATAATGATTTTACATTTGCTTTATAGCAATTAATATGATTCTCCTCACAGAACAGATATTTAACTTAATTTTAGTTCATAAAATTATAAATGCATATCTGTAATTTTTTTCTCTATGGGGAACTATACCTAAACAATGCACTTCTGTCTGGATCCATATATTTACTACTTAAGTATTCTTAATAATTTAATATGTTGAATAATTAAAATTACTACTTTTATGCCTTTGTGGTGTTTTGAATAGCAATGATATTTATAGACTAATTTATTTCAATGTTTTGTCACTAGGAAGTAGAGATGTTTTTCCCTGGTGGCAACAGGCCTCTGGGGATACAGATAGATCTCGTAGTCCCTAGTGGCAGTAGGCCTTTGGGACTGCAGATAGAGCTGTTTTGTTTTTGTTTTTGTTTTTGTTTTTGTTTTTGTTTTTGTTTTCTGGCTAACAGCAGGCCTATAGGGATGAAGTCAAAGCTGGTTCTTCCTGATATCTGCAGGCCTCCAGGATTGCAAGTAGACGTATGGATCAGAAGTTGGAGCACAGAAGGCACAGGGCAGATCTCATTGTACCTGTGCTTTCTGGGGGAACCACTGGGCAAGGGATTAAAGTATGAGGATCTCACCTGCTTGTTGTGGGTGGCAGCAGGCCTCTGGGGATGCAGGTAGAGCTGTGGCCCTGGGTTATAGTATTTGCTCCAGGAGAAATTATATTGTTATTTGACCTTCTTGCCTTGAGCCTCTGTTAAAATTTGGCTTAAAATAAACCAGGTAATAGCTTATCAGAATATATTAAGAATTATTTCTTATTACCCACTGTCTCACACATACATCAATTTATGCTGTCCAAAGTATAGTAATATTAGAATTAAAGGAGAATATGTTTCTTCCATAATGTGTCTGGTACCCAATGTTCCAACCCTCAGTGTACTCTCATCACATTCTGTGGCAACATAATTGAAGAATTCAGTCTTTCACAGTAACTTCCCTGAAGATGTCAAATAGACCTTGAAAGTGCATACAACAAATAGGACAGTGAGATTACAAGCTTAAGACTACCATGAATGGTGTTCCTATCCTGAGACAAGTGCAGTTAGAATAAATAGATGTATTTATTTATTAGGAGAGGAAGTTTCCTTGACATCTGCATGAGGTAAAGACCCTGTGTAGCTTGCTGCCCATTAGTTGTCATTATAGTCAGTGGCTCTACAGTGATGAATGTAATTCTCTGAAATACCCAAATACCTGTCAATCCATCTATTTTCAACAGTTTTCTCAACAGAAATTCCCACAGTTTCTGTGAGAGCCATAGAGATTTAGTAGGCATCTTCCTTGAGTAGAAATGTTTGAATGGGGACCATGAAAGACTTTTGTAGCAGAAATCATTCATATGTGTAAAATCATCTGAGTTTCACCTGAAACCACCATGTCCCAAATTTATCCTCACAGAGGTTTTATACACATTTTTCTCTGAGATTTTAAAATCAAGGCAAATAACAACACACCTATTTTTAAGTCCCCACAACCACCCCTTTATCTAATAAATGTTCCTTGAGTTTCCTCATTGCACTCAATGCCCTACATACTATGTCTTGAACATTACATTACAACTGTATTTCTGCACATTTTACTTTCTCATGTGTAATTAATTACTAAACACCAGAACACATGCTATTGTACTAACACACTTCAGGACATATCCTATCTCCAATCATACCTTCCATACATTGAGGAACAGTCCTCAATATCTTTTTGACCAAATTCTACCCAGATAGTAAATTAATGTACAATCCTGTATTTTAATGTAAACTATTAATATTTCATGATAAGGGTTAATTTACCTTAAGCTTATTGAGCTTAAGATAAGAATCCTCATTCCTATACCTGTATTTTGCCTTGTCAAATGGTTAACATATTTTATCCAAATTGAAAATAGAATAATGTAAGAAATATTGGTCTCTTATGCCAACTTCCTAAAATCCTACATAAATTTTTATGTAGATCCTCAGTACATATCTTCAGTTCAATCAGAAGTTGAATACTTACATGTGTTCTTTTCCTAGTCATACTAGTCGGTAATTGCAAAGGGTCTTAAAACAAAGCAAAGGTGAGTTATTCAATGGATCTGAAAATTCTAGCTGGAAGACTTCGAAGAAACCAAGAGTGAATATTCTAAATAAAATACGTCTCAGTCAGATGTCCTGATTCTGACTATCTCTAAATACAGATCAATTCTTAGGCTGTTGTGAGTTTAACTTATACTTAGGTATGGGTATATGAAGAATAAATGGAGGATGCCTATGCAACAAAGCATCTAGAACAACAAACTTAAAAGAAGGAAATATTTCTTTTGGTTCAAGAGGCTTCAGTCTATGATCAATTGTCTTTGTTGATCTTTTGGTCTCTGGTGAGGTCGGAACATCATGACTGTGAAAGATATAGATGATCAAGAAAATCTGTTCACCCCGTTGTTCCTGGGAGGCAAACAGATGATATGTACCTAACATCCCCTTCTGAGACATGCCCTCAGTGATCTAACTTCTTTCTTGTTAAGCCTCCTAAAGGTTTGATGAACTCACATTAGGATGTTGGAATCAAGGCTTATCATGTACATTTTTAGAATAAATCTAAGATCCAAACACTAACTCATTTTTAGTGAACTCAATCCTAAAGATTTTATCCCTAGAATATTCTCAAGGAATTCATGAAAATCAAAGAAAATTATATGCCTTTTAAGATTCTAATCCTCAATATCTGTTTCTCAATACCTTGTCCTTGAGGAGTATAAGGAATCCTAGTAATATGAGTAATAGTAAATTGTCAACAAAGCATCTCACATGCTTGACTGCAATAGACAGTTTCATTATCTGTTTTAATATGATTTGGAACAACCAGCATGGAAACACAATGTAGGGAATGACTGGTTACACTTTTTGTTGTTTCTCCTGTTAAGGAAGTGCAACTAGAGAGCCTGAAAATGTGTCAATAGTCACATGTCTAATTTTCCAAAATTAGAAATATGAATAACATTCATTTGCCATAATTGATTAGGTATAAATTCTCAAGGATTAACACTATTATGTGGTTAGAGATGAAACTGAGGACATTCAGGGCAAGTCTTTACAATTTGACTTGCACAGTCACTAGAAATACTAAATTGTCTCAAGCTATTACTATTTTGATGATGTAAATAATGAGATTACATGGACAGCTGTTCCTTTGTAAGGCCTGTATTCTGCCTGGTAATTTATCTGCTGTGGCATTGCCCTCACTAAGGGGTCCAGGCAGTTCAGAATGAGCTCTTAAATGTCCTATAAAGTAAGGAACACTACGTTCTCTTAAATTATGTTGTATTGTATAAATAATTGCAAAATTTGAGAATTAGCAGTTAAAAAAGAAAAATTTCAAGCAATTGTAAACCATGAGCTATATATTGATTGGATCTCAGTATACAAATCAAAAACTTGATTTTTTGACATTTCAAAACCAGTGGCTACAGCACATGATGCAATTATTTGTGCTGAACTGAGGGGAAACTCAAAGAGAATAAAAATGTGATCAAATTACATATGCTGCTTTCCCATTAAGCCATCTATAAATAAAGTAAGAACATTTTTTATGGGTTTCTTGTGTAAATTTATAGGAAATAATATTTTCATAAAATAAAAAGGGGAATTATATCCCCACACACTACAATTTTATTTAAATCCGTCCTTTTATTTTAATTTTTTTTAAAAAATTGGATGCCAAAGAGCTCTTTTCTGAGTGTCTATGGAACTCTACAACTAGGCATACATACTTATGACTAGGTGAAATGGAAGGATTCACGTACTGGCATGGTATTTAATATGGGGAAGAGGCCATGTTTGTGTTTTTTCTGCAGGATGCTGAAGGAATGTAGTAGCTGCCAGAGTGATAAGCGACATGCTGAATGCTGGGACCTGTGAGCTTGCCCTGCCAGTGGTGACTGGGAAGCTGTTTTGGACCTATGTTCCTGACCCACCTCTGCTTGCTATATCCAAGATTAGACAAGCTGCTTTGCTTCAAGTTTTTAGACCTTGTGGGACAGAGATCATGGAGACTGTGAAAACTGCTTTCAAAAAATTAATCAGAAAAAGAAGACTCTTCTCTTTCCTTTAATGTGATCAGTTATTCTGACTCAATCAAGGACTGGCCAATCAAAATCAATCCAATATTGGAAAAAAAGGAAATGACAGTCTTCATTTGGAAAGCTAGTTCTAGACATTTTCAGAGACAACTTTGGAAGTTAGTTGCAGTTCTTTATGAAGTTATATTTGCAGTGGATAAAATTGGACAGGATTTGGACCTTCAAACAAGTGTTAGTGCATGTGTTAAGGCTCTTATTCTTTTATTAACTGTCATGTTAAAATTCATTTTGCTTCTTCCACAGTATTTAATGTAAGTTGTATAGACTGTATACTTTCTAATTGTGTTGGTGTCATGAAACCTTATTGCCTGTCACTATTACAGGACCTTAGTATTCCAAAAAAAGCTTGTAAGTGCAGGAAAAAGTGAGTCAGGCTTTAAGCAGAAGCAAGAGGGTAGTGGGCTTGATTATTGCTGGTATAGCAGCTTTAAGTACAATAATAGATAGTACCACTGTTTCTGCAATTGCTTTGACACAAAAAGTTAAGACAGTTACTTTTAATCAATTAGCAAAAAAAATGTTACTAATCATTTGAGTATTAAAGAGTATTTAGATAGGCATTTGGAATAGCAGATTGATGCTCTTTGTGATACTATCAAAATATTGGAAAGGAGGTTCAGAATCTAAGTAAGGAGCCATCTCAAGTGTCGTGCCAAATACCAATGGACTTCTAAAATTTACAATGACCTTCACTATAATTGGGAAAAATTTCAGACACTTGCAGGATATTTGGCATAATTCTAACACCTCTCTGCATGTTCTAACTTTGAATACTGAGATTATGAATTTAAAGAATGCTGCAACAATGAGCTTTGATGCTGCTGATATTGCTGGTAAAATTATCAATGCTTTCTCTCTGACATAAACCCCTTTAAACAGAGAACCCACATTCCAGTAACCAAGTAAATACAAACTCTTAAATGTTAATTAACCAATCAGATTTATGAATCAATAAAATCACAATTTACAAAATGCCAATATAGTAATTTCAGAGTCAATTGAAAATGACAAAAGCTTTATCCTAATATTTCTAACCTTATAAAAACTTAGCTGTTTATGTCTAGTAAATGCTACTCAGGTCCACATCCAAAGCCATCTCTGTCCACCTCTCTTCTCCTCCTGAAACTTCTGTCCCCCCAACTCCTAGCTCTACCTCTATTTTCCTGTCCAATCACAGGCTGTCCACTGCCCTAATATGATTGGACATGGAAAATCCTGAAACATCCTGGAAATTATTTTATTCCTACCCATTGTGTTAAAGCTTGCCTTTAACAATATCAACATGTTGGCAGCCAAAGTACATGGCTTGAAACTAGAAATGGAACCCCTGACAGAGTTATTAATTTAATAGGCTGGCAGTCAGAGACTGGTACGCAGTCTTATTTATGAAATAAAAGGGAGAGATGTGGAGAGCTTTCTGGCGCCACTTGGCCGGAATTTGACATTGGGCCATGACAAGGAAGTAAGCTCAGGCTAGAACAAGGAAGTGAGTTCAGACTGGAATCTAATTTTAGACTAGAACAGGGAAATAAATTCAGGCAGGAATACAATTTTAGGCTAGAACAAAAAAGTAGGCTCCAGGCATGAATATGACTTTGGACTAGGACTGGGAATTAGGCTCAGATATCTTGGTTACCCTGATAAGCCCTTAGAAACAGTGAACATGGGACTTTGTTTATTGCCTTGCTTGTTCTTTGACTATTTGTGTTTATTGTCTTGCTTGTCCTCAACCAAAAACTGACCTTATTATTTGCATATAAATAAAATGGTCTAAAGCAGATTGGGGAAAAATGAACCTACTTCAGCCTCTGAACTGGCTAGGGCCATGCTAAAAAAAAATCTAATCCTATGATGGTTGACTTTGGTCTAGAATAGCCAACCAGCTACAGGTAAGGGGTTGAAAGAGATATACATATTTATCATCAGAGATTATGGATTAAGGAAAGTAGCCAACTTTCTTGAGACAATGGGCCTACAGGACTGTATTATACTTTAGATTGAACTGTATCATGTGTTGAAAACTTAGTTCCCACTGGCACCTTACCACCCTAGCATTCCCATATGCTGTGACAACAATCCTTCATAGGACCAATAGCCTCCCCTCTCATTGATGATAAGGCCATCCTCTGATATATATGTAACTGGAGCCATAGGTTCCTCTTTCTGTATTCTTTGGTTGGCAATTTAGTCCCTGAGAGTTCTGGAGGAGGCAGGGATCTGGTTAGTTAATATTGTTGTTTTTCCTATGGGGTTGCAAACCCTTCATCTTCTTAAGTCCTTCCCCTAATTCCTCCATTCGGGTCCCCATGCTCAGTCTGATGGTTGGCTGCAACATTCTGAATCTGTATTGGTAAGGCGTTGGCAGAGCCTCTCAGGAAATATCCATATAAGGCTCCTGTCATCAAGGACTTCTTGGAAACCAGGAAGGGGGATAACATTTGAAATGTTAATAAATAAAATAACCAATAAAAATTAAAATAAAAAGAATCTGCATCCCATTAGAAAAAAGAAGAAGAAAGCTTATTTTCCAGTACATCTATATTTAAAGTTACCAATATTGGAAAAGGTGTAGGATCATGTTTGCTCTGATTTCATCAGATTTGTTCTCTGGATTTTGAAAATTTCATGTTCCATTAGATGATTGTGGCTGTATGAGGTAGGGTCTAGTTGAAGGACATAGATCATTGGAGACAAACTCTTTTAACTGATATCTCTCACTTATGGTATTTTTAAAAATTAGCTTTTTATTGATTTTATTTTATGCATGAGCATGTTTAGACTACATGTATATATGCATGCCACTTACATGATTTTTACCTACAGAGGTCAAAAGAGGGTGTTAGATCCAATGGAAGTGAATTGAGCCAGTCAGTGGCTCTGGAAATCAATTCTAGGTCATCTTGTAAAAGCAGCAAATGCTTTTATCTGCTAAGACATCTATGGCTCCAATATCATCACACTCTTGTAGTTGGTGGTCTTCTCTTTATCTCTGTCCTACTATAAAGTATGTCACAGGACCATAGCTATGTCTGTAATCTCCTACCATATTATTTGGCTTCAGAAATGAGGAAACATGACCATGAACTGAGATCCCTAAAACTATGAGCCAAAATAAACCTTTCCTTTGTTAAAATTCTTTCTCTAATTTTTTAGTACTATGACTGACATGATACTTGGGGACCGTGGAGGGCAACTGATTGCTGAATAAGAGAAAGGTGCTTAAATCTTGTTCCACACTGCACTGATGCAGCCTACCTTCTGTAACTTACCACAGTCTGTGGCTAAAGGGGTATGTGGTATGCTCCTATTCAGGAACAGGGCTAGACTCCAATGTCAGCAAACACTCCTGTGTTTTCTCCCTGCAGGGATCACTGATGCTGCTTGTAGATATTCTGTGATGCCCTTGTGCACCCATCAAAGTTTGACCAAAGGGAAAAGAAGTGAAAAAAAAAAAAGTTCACAGTGACACTGTTAAACTTCTGAAGTAACTTTAAAGGGTATATTAAATTGGAATTTTTTATGGATAATGTACAATGCTCTGTTTAATTCAGAGTGATTGGGTTTTGCACTGCCTATATATGTCCATTCTTCTTGAACCTCATTTGATGTTTGGATTATGTTTTGGGTATTCCAGTTTTCCAGGCTAATATCCACTTATTAGTGAGTGCATACCATGATTGATCTTTTGAGACTGGGTTACCTCACTTAGTATGATGTTCTCCAGATCCATCCATTTGCCTAAGAATTTCATGAATTCATTGTTTCTAATGGCTGAATAGTACTCCATTGTGTAAATATACCACCTTTTTTGTATCCATTCTTCTGTTGAGGGATACCTGGGTTCTTTCCAGCTTCTGGCAATTATGAATAAGTCTGCTATGAACATAGTGGAGCATATATCCTTATTACATGCTGGGGAATCCCAGGAGTGGTATAGCAGGATCTTTCGGAAGTGAGGTGCCCAGTTTTTTGAGGAACTGCCAGACTGATTTCCAGAGTGCTTGTACCAATTTGCAACCCTTCCAGCAGTGGAAGAGTGTTCCTCTTTCTTCACATCCTTGCCAACACCTGCTGTCTCCTGAGTTTTTAATCTTAGCCATTCTGACTGGTGTAAGATGAAATCTCAGGGTTGTTTTGATTTGCATTTCTCTGATGAGTAAAGAAGCTGAGCATTTTTTTAGATGTTTCTCTGCCATCCGAAGTTCTTCAGGTGAGAATTCTTTGTTTAACTCTGTCCCCCATTTTTAATAGGGTTATTTGGTTTTTTGGGGTCTATCTTCTCGAGTTCTTTGCACATATTGGATATTAGCCCTCTATCTGATGTAGGGTTGGTGAAGATCTTTTCCCAATTTGTTGGTTGTCGATTTGTCCTCTTGATGATGTCCTTTGCCTTACAGAAACTTTGTAATTTTATGAGGTCCCATTTGTCAATTCTTGCTCTTAGAGCATACACTATTGGTGTTCTGTTCAGAAACTTTCTCCCTGTACCGATGTCCTCAAGGGTCTTCCCCAGTTTCGTTTCTATTAGCTTCAGAGTGTCTGGCTTTATGTGGAGGTCCTTGATCCATTTGGAGTCTTTCTTAATAGAAAACATTTTTAATTAACTTGAAAACAGCAGTGGAATACAAGTCTTTCACCAAGATATATATCCACAGGATGCAGCTATTACTCCCTACTTCAACCAAAAGTGACCTAGCATGAGTTCAGTGGAGAATTCACTGTGTTGTAAATTAAGGATCCTTCCATAAGGAGTATTTGTGTGCACTATTTATTAGAGATTTGGCTATAACCACATATTAAAGGTTTGTACAACACACTGGATGAAAACGTTTTATTAATGCATGTTATAGTGTAGATAACAATTTAAATTTTCTCACTGTTGTTATGAAAATAGATTTTGTTCTTTAAAGACCAAATGTACAGATCCATATTGGGGTGTCATGCCACATGGTAGGAACTTGACATTAGCCAAGGACAAGGGCTTCGGGCAGGAATCTGATGTTAGGGCATAATAGGGAAATAGGTTACAAAAGGAATTTTTATCCTAGGGTGGAGTGCTCAGAGTGTACTTGACATTGGTCAAGGTGAACTTCTCCCAACCTTTGTTGAGCATGGATTCCTGTGGTAGTCAGGGTCCTGCTCCACCTAGGATGGAGAAGCTCTGAGTGAAGATTAAGTTCATTGTACTTCCAGGTCTACAAATTCCTGAATTAAGCAGGTGATCCAGCCAAAGCCTGAGCAGTAGAGCTGAGGACCCCCAGATGGCTTCCCGGAACTCAGCCCAGAGTCTGGGAGGAGGGACTTGCCCAAACTGTTAAAAGGTCTGACCTTGATTAAAGTTGGGGCCTTGATTGGTAAACTATCATCCTGGCCTTTGTTCTTTTCGCCCCTTCCCATCCATCCCTCAGCTTCTGTTCCAGAAAGCTAGTTCGTAGTATCTGCAGGCAGCTACAGAATATAACAACCAACTATGTATTTTATTAGCACATATAATTATATAAAATAACAGGTTGTATTAAAGCATTTTCCTACAGTTATAACATATTTTGATCATATTCACTCATGATGCTGTCTTATTTTCCTACTACTCCTGTGGTTCTCTTTTATTTCCCAACTGGGCCCATCTATTTTCTTGTCTTCCTTTGCCATTTGGGAAAGGATGGCTAGAATAATCCTAAAAGAATCACTACACTTGATTATGTGCTACAGACCAGAACAATAATATTTTACAATATTTCATACTTAAAATATTTAATGTAAAATTATAAGAATAAATTATTTTAATAAATACTAAAGAAATAAAAACTGAGGAAATTCAAAAAATCATCAGATCCTACTACAGAAACCTGTTCTCAACACAAGTGGAGAATATGGAGGAAATGGACATTTTCTTAGACAGATACCAATTACCAAAATTAAACCAGGATCAAATAGACCATCTAAACAGACCCATAACCACTAAAGAAATAGTCATAGATAGGCTTCTGACCAAAAAAAGCACAGGACCAGATGGTTTCAGTGCAGAATTCTATCAGACTTTCAAAGAAGACTTAACACCAATACTCTTCAAACTTTTCCACCAAATAGAAACAGAAGGAACACTACCCAACTCCTTCTTCGAAGCCACTATTACGCTGATACCAAAACCACACAAAGATCAAACTAAAAAAGAGAATTTCAGGCCAATTTCCCTTATGAATATCGATGCAAAAATACTAAATAAAATTCTTGCCCACCGAATCCAAGAACACATCAAAATGATCATCCACCAGGATCAAGTAGGCTTCATCCCAGGGATGCAGGGATGGTTCATTATAAGGAAATCCAAAAATGCTATCTATTACATAAACAAACTCAAAGAAAAAAAAAACCACATGATCATTTCATTAGATGCTGAAAAGGCATTTGACAAAATTCAGCATCCTTTCCTGCTAAAAGTCTTGGAAAGGACAGGAATTCAAGGCCCATATCTAAACATAGTAAAAGCAATATACAGCAAACCGGTAGCCAACATCAAACTAAATGGAGAGAAACTTGAAGCAATCCCACTAAAATCAGGGACTAGACAAGGCTGTCCCCTCTCTTCATATCTTTTCAATATAGTTCTTGAAGTCCTAGCTAGAGCAATTAGACAACATAAGGAAGTCAAGGGGATACAAATTGGAAAGGAAGAAGTCAAACCATCACTATTTGCAGACGATATGATAGTATACATAAGTGACCCTTAAAACTCTACTAGAGAACTCCTACAGCTGATAAACAACTTCAGCAAAGGGGCTGGCTACAAAATCAATGCAAGGAAATCAGTCGCCTTTATATACTCAAAGGATAAGCAGTCTGAGAAAGAAATTAGGGAAATGACACCCTTCACAACAGCTACAAACAGCATAAAGTATCTTGGGGTGACTCTAGCCAAACAAGTGAAAGACCTATATGACAAGAACTTCAGATCTCTGAAGAAGGAAATTGAAGAAGATCTCAGAAAATGGAAAAATCTTTCATGCTCGTGGACTGGCAGGATTAATATAGTTAAAATGGCCATCTTGCCAAAGGCAATCTACAAATTCAATGCTATCCCCATAAAAATCCCAACCCAGTTCTTCATAGAGCTAGAAAGAGCAATTCTCAAATTCATCTGGAATAACAAAAAACTCAGGATAGCTAAAACTATTCTCAACAGTAAAAGAACTTCAGGGGGATTCAGTATCCCAAACTTTAAACTTTACTACAGAGCAATAGTGATAAAAACTGCATGGTATTGGTACAATATCAGGCAAGCAGATCAATGGAATAGGATTGAAGACCAAGAAATGAACCAACACACCTATGCTCACTTGATCTTCAACAAAGGAGCTGAAAGCATTCAGTGGAAAAAAGATAGTCTTTTCAACAAATGGTGCTGGTTCAACTGGAGGTCAGCATGCAGAAGAATGCAAATCGATCCATTCTTATCTCCTTGTCCTAAGCTCAACTCCAAATGGATCAAGGACCTCCACATAAAACCTGACACACTGAAACTAATAGAAAAGAAACTGGGGAAGACCCTGGAGGACATGGGCACTGGGGAAAAGTTCCTGAATAGAACACCAATAGCTTACACTCTAAGATCAAGAATTGACAAATGGGACCTCATAAAACTACAAAGTTTCTGCAAGGCAAAGGACACTGTCAAAAGGACAAAACGTCAACCAACAGATTGGGAAAGGATCTTCACCAACCCTAAATCTGGCAGAGGGCTAATATCTAATATATAAAAAGAACTCAAGAAGGTAGAACCCAGAGAACCAAATAACCCCATTAAAAAGTCGGGTATGGAGCTAAACAATGAATTTTCACATGAAGAACTTCAGAGGGCTGAGAAACACCTTAAGAAATGTTCAACATCATTAATCATTAGGGAAATGCAAATCAAAACAACCCTGAGATTTCACCTCATACCAGTCAAAATAGCTAAGGTCAAAAACTCAGGAGACAGCAGGTGTTGGCGAGGATGTGGAGAAAGAGGAACACTCCTCCACTGGTGGGATTGCAAGATGGTGCAACCACTTTGGAAATCAGTCTGGCGGGTCCTCAGAAAACTGGGCATGACACTTCCTGAGGACCCTGTTATACTACTCCTGGGCATATACCCAGAGGATTCTTCAGCATGCAATAAGGACACATGCTCCACTATGTTCATAGCAGCCCTATTTGTAGTAGCCAGAAGCTGGAAAGAACCCAGGTGTCCTTCAACGGAGGAATGGATACAAAAATATACAATGGAGTACTATTCAGCCATTAGAAACAATGAATTTATGAAATTCTTAGACACATGGGTGGAGCTGGAGAACATCATATTAAGTGAGGTAACCCAGTCTTAATGGATCAATCATGGTATGCACTCACTGATAATTGGATATTAGCCTAGAAACTTTGAGTACCCTAGACATAATACACATATTGAATGATGTCCAATAAGAATGGAGGAGTGGCCCCTGGTTCTGGAAAGACTCAGTGCAAGAGTATTGGGGAATTCCAGAACAGGGAGGCAGGAAGGGATAAATGGAGGAACAGAGGGAGGGGAGAGGGCTTATGGGACTTGCAGGGAGTGGAGACCCAGAAAAGGGGAAATCATTTGAAATGTAAATAAAAAATATATCAATAAAAATATTTAATGTAAAATTATAAGAATAAATTATTTTAATAAATACTGCTGTATTATGTACTTTCTAAAACACTGTTATTTAAAGTAAATTAACGTATTTTCAAATGACTATTAATTTATATTAAAATGTAGATATGTAAATTGATCAGATATGTATAAATGGTTTTGTGATTAGATGTTATATGATGTGGTGATTTGAATGAAAATGGTACCCTTAGACTTTTATATATGAATATTTGGTCCCTTGTTGGTGGAACTGTTTCTGAAAGATTAGAAGCCATGGACTCACAGAGGAGGTAAGTCATTGAGAGATGACTTTGGGGTTTCAAATGCTCATCTTAGACCCAGTAAGCTCTTTTTGCCTACTGCTTGTGGAATACAATGGATGCGCTCAACTAGTGCTCCAGGGCCATGTCTGTCTGCCTGATGGCCTGCTCCCCACTCTGACAATTATAAATTAAGCCTTTGCAACTCTGAGCCCCAAATTAATTTTTCTTTTAAAATAACCTTGATCATAGTGTTCTATAACAGCAATATAAAAGTTATTAAGACATATTACATTGGAGTCTCTGGAGCATTCACACCAAAGAAACAAGTTTTATTCTGTTCCTAACCTTCTTATACAATCAAATATTAATTGAATTTGCTATAAAAATATTTCCCAGTAAATATATTTATGTTTATAAAATTATTATTTAAGCTGAAATTTATTATGCTGGTTTTAATGTTTATACATTTATATATATATTATATTTAATTATCTCATCATTTTTATATTAGTAAATATATTAAATATATAACATATTTATACATTATGTTAATTTTGTACATATTATATTATATATGTATATATATTTATATATATTCATGTGTATGTGTGCATATGAGTGTGTTGGTCAGGTATTTCCTGTAAAGAAATGACCTGTATGTAAATTCACTCCTGGTAGGGACTAGTGAAAGATGAAAGTAATGGTTCTATCAAAAGTTAGCATGTTGAAGCAATGAGTCTATTTGGGTTACTTACTAGAATTTAAGAGCTAAGGACTGTTTATAACTTAAAAACAACTGTTATACAAAAAACATACCCCAGAAGAGTGACAAACTTAAAAAGCTTCAATCTAGGAGTTTTCTGCAAGATGTTTAGGCAGTAAGGCAGGTTGAGGAGTCTCCTTTCCTCAGTTTTTTGTACACCTTAGATCATATTAGTGAATTTGGTCAGTTTCAGGGACTTCCTGAGACTTTTGACCTGCTTACTTCCACAATTTTTGCAAACCTCTCTCCTAGATGGACTGTTTCAATTTAGAATTTCATGAGCTTTAATGAGACTCAATGAAGCATGGGATGTTTTCCTACAAAGAAAAGTGCTACAGGAAAATTTTAGTGAATATATAGGAAGGCCTAGGATCTTTTATTTGCCCTCACATTACTTTCCTTAAACAGAGTTTCTTAGTGAATACTCCTGTTTAGTTTAACTTGCTGGCACTTGGTCCAAGAATTATGCATCTCCACCTCCCAGCACTGGAATCATAGACAGTATCCAGTTTTCTATGAGTGCTAGAAACTGGAACGCAAGACTGCATGCTTGTACAAGTGCTTTACTGACTGAGCCTTCTTGATAGCATCTTGAATTTAACTTTGAAGGTTTCTTCAAATATCTTGAAGTTCATTATACTGCAATTAATGTTTTGAAATATATGTTAATTTGAACACAATACATTCATGTGTTCATATACTCTTTACCTTAATATTTAATATTTTATTATCATAGGCAGTTAATTTGCATGCCTTTATTTATAGGTGAACTGTGTTAAGAAAATTTAAAGGGCAAATAAAGTAAAGCAAACAGAAATTCATTACACCAAGCTGTTTCTTCACATTAATTAGGGAAATTAATGAGCAAATTGTTTAATTTACATTAAAGCTATATAAGGCACTAAGAAAATTATAAAAATGTTCAGTCAAATGTCATATTGTTCAAGTACTGTGTTAACTTCAAAAAATGGGGATCACTGTTCCTCTTGTATACAGTTTTAAGTTTATATAATTATAATCTTCCCATTGAGTTGATGGCTGCTGGGCAAAGGAGAATGAGTTTTCTTTACTGGTCAGACCAGTCTTAGGTTGGCCATGCTCCACTGGATGCCATATCCATGAGCATATGGTTAACACTAATTATATTTTGTGGGTTATAAAAACAGAAGTATAGGGAAGAACAGAAATTCAGAAGGGTATATAAGGGGATCTGAACAACATCTGAATAAGATGAGTACACATTAAGTCCACATATGAAATTCTTGAAAACCAAAACAATTGTATTTAAAAACTGAGATATGTCCTCATCATTATTTCTAGAACCTGGTGACTAAAAGGAAAAGCTAATCCTTGAACATTAGGGAAACTCACATCTGAGGATCATTAAGCAACCTCTCCATATCTAGTAGAAGAAGCTTTGTCCCAGTCTTCCTTACTTTGCTTCCTTTCCTTGAAGATGTCTGACAAAAGTCAATATATCTATATATTTTTGCAATTTTCATGCTGTTTCCAGAGAAAGCTACAGGACAACTTGGCTGAGCAACTGGAACCAAAGAACTACCTTCTCTTATTTCACTGGATAAAATATGTAGATACTGAACGATGCAACATATCACCAGTGGCTAACAAATGTTTTCAATATTTAATGTTTAATAGACAACCTACCTACTGAAATTGAAGCTCCTAAGTGTTGTGCTGTATTGCCTGTGCCCCAGTCAGCTACAATCCAAACTAAAAATTGCACAATGGGGAAAGAGTATGTTTGTCCTAATTTACCAACTGTAGAGACAATGGCACAAAGGCAACTGATTGTGGGAGAGGAAACTCATAAGAGTCTGTAGTGTTCTTGGAATCACACTGAACACAAAATTTCAAAGAGAAAACTGCTTAAGCCTGTGGTGTCAGTTCTATTCCTTGGCTACAGGATTTGTGAGTTTTTAAACATTTATTGCTTGAGAGGTGTGATTGTGTATATGTGCGTGTGTGTATGTGTGTGTGTGTGTGTGTGCATGTGCACACATGTGCACTCTGTACCTAATGTATGTTTTGAAGAAATTCATTACCCAGTGCCTCTCTTGCTGCTTCTGTGTACTACCAATATTTCTCTCTCCCTGCTTCAAATCCTCTTCTCTTAATCCCAGTGAGTGTACTTAGTGATGTTAACATGCTTGTGGGTTGTTTTTTCTTTCTCTTCTGACACTTTCTATGAGAAGATTATGTGTTCCTTGGGTGTTTTTTCAAAAAGAACGAGAACAGTAGAAAAGACCAACAGGATTGGATTAGTAGACTGAAGCCCAGAGCCTGGAGACTAGGATCCAGTCCAGGTAAAGTGATTTGCAATAGGTCCCAAATTACAAGGAAAAATATATTAGCTTATATATATATATACATATATATATAAATGAAAAATCTAGAACATTTACATGCTATATAATATCTATGCTTAGCTTGTAGTAACCATATTAATCTATGATTACCCTGCAGTTTAATGAGAATTACCTCATATGCCTTATAAAATTTATATCATTTCATGACATGCATCCCTCTAAAACATTTGAAAAGGAATGATTTCACAGTGACACTAATGGAGATTTGGTTGGCAGACAGATTGTTCTTCAGTGGAGTGCAGCCTTTCATGGCATATATTTTTACATTCTTCATTTCTAATTCAGTCTCTCATTATATTTGACTACGTTACACTTTTAAAAATAGCATTGTAAGGAATAATATAAGACAGAAAAGGGGAAGTGATTTATGAGTTAGGATAGGAAGATGACAAGTGAGTCAATGATATTGTGAGATTATAAGAGATGATTATGTGACCTCAGAAAGGGTAAGAAATGATGTTGTCCATTAGCCTGCTCTAGTCACAAAGCATGAGCATGTCGGAATGAGCTCCCATAGGTGCCCCTACTCCAGGACAAAAAAAAAAAAAAGGTCACATTTTCGGCAGACAGGACAAAACAGGACACTTTCTTTTCCTTTCTTTTCATCACTTTTCCTATCTTTTCTCTATCTTTCTTTTTTAAATAAAATCAGGGACTTTGATATTTGAATTCTAACAATGCTGAAACCTTCAATGAAATTACCAAAAGATTTAGCATCATGTATATAGAGTGAAAGCATTCCATTTTATTAACTTCATAAATAAACAACAAACACAATCAAGTAGGTAAAAGAGGCTCAGAGCATTCAGAAGGTCATGTTTGTTCTCTTCACCAAGGCATTGAAATCCATGTTCCTCGACATATGGCCAGTAGAGAGAATGTTCTTGTCTGAAATATGATCCCTGGTAGGAGCTTTCTGGATAAAACTGGATTAAATACACTGGTACTGTATCGATAGTGTTGCATAACTCTGAGTTGGCTGAGTTTATACACAAAATATTATCTTCACAAATAGTTGCTGCAAATGTGCTTACTGGAGCACAACTAGGTAGTACAATGTTTGTCATAAAGTCTATCCTGCGAAATGTATGAGAAAGTAATGTATTTTAGAACAAATTTAATATTGAATTCCCTGGTGAATTCAATCACAAATAACAACTGTTTATGTTGTGTTGTAAAGTGAGGTGTTACTTAACAGCAAAGGGTATCCTAACATGTCAGAGTGAGATTTATGGTGTTTCTCTAAATTTGCACAAAAGTAATATAAGTAGCAGATTATGTTAACTAAAATTATGTGGTTCTTTATTATTATAATCACCTATCTCATATATATTATGTTCTCTTAAAATAAAATAACATGTTTAATTAGACAAAATTCTTATGGAAAATACTGTTTTCTAATCATACTATCACTAAAAATGAAAGTGCCTAATAGGTAAGGGTAAAATTATACATGAAGAATAAAAATTTAAATAATGAGGAGTTCTTTAAATAACAAGAGAAATAATAATTTGAATTATTAAAGAACACATACATCCCATATTTAAAGTATATATCTGAGAAGTAGATCATTAATCATCTTTAATTAAAATATTTGAGTAAAATCTTACCTTGCAACTTGAGATACAGACATATAAATAAGAAGGCCAGTATTTGAAATAATTGAGTTTGGCAAATATTTATCTTTCCTGAGTTTTACCTTATTGTCTCATTCTGCCAGCTGAACCAGATACAATGAAATAGCTAGAATTTCAACCAGACCATGATGATATTAAGAATGAATAGACAGTGGAATCTTATAGTAGAATCTCTCTTCATGGTCTTCACAATTATCACAAATGGGATGTGGGCAATACTTCAAGTTATGAACTTGCTTTGATTGTTACAACATTTCACTGTAATCACAGGAATATCATAGGGTTAATCTGAGAGGAGTATAATCGATAAGATGAAGCTAACTTTCAAAACCACACAGGAAGGTAGGATCTCTTCATTATATATCACAGTAGTCGTGCCTGAGGTTCCTAGTAAGTATCCTGGAAAGCAGTCACATTCTGAAGGTCACGTAGGTTTAGGCCATACTAGTGTACCATAAAATATCAGTATATTAAATGAATATTATTTTGTGTAAGCAATCTTTATGGCAAATATATATTGTCCTTGACTTTCAGCTATTAAAACACTTCAACTAGACCACAGAGGAAATGGTCCCTTCTTCTTCCCATGTCCCATGGTCTTTGTTGTCTCTATCCTGCCTCAAAATCATAGACCAATGATACACAATTGGGAAAGTATCATTGCATTCACAATGCATTCCCTGTCCAAAAGGGCAGTAGTTATCCAAATTACATATTTTAACTGTAAATGGAGTAAAAATAAGATAAATGCACAAAGATTCAGCCTGTAATTTTCATTTAGCTATTGCTATTTTCATTATGAATGGAGGTTAACATCCATGCTTTTGAATATGAATATATTTCCTTCATATATATCATTATACATATATAACATATACATATGATAATATACATATATATGAGACCTGTTGTGAAATTTTGTTAGATACTATAGTATTTCAAATAAGAACCACAAACAACTCTAAAATTTGCAGATTAAGTTTCCTTTATATTACCTATTTCTTAAAGAATACTTAAACTAAAATATGCAAACATTTTAAAAATTCTAAGCATTTAAATGCTTTAGGAAATTTGGAAATCTAAGAACAATTTATAGTTCCAGCATAAATGTAATTTGACACAAGAAATTACACAAAATTTATTTTGCACAGTCCCTTTTGGAATCCTCATCTTACTAGCTCTAAAAATCAGTGTTGTGATATGAGATTACTTTGAATTACTGCTAATATAACTTTATGACTTCCATCAAAATTGTTAGGAATTAAGAAAAATGTTCTTTTATTAAATTCACCTGGCTTTTTATTAACAGTGAAGGAAGGATTTGGAGAGATAGCTCAGTCAGTACAGTACTTTTTCCAAGCATGAGGGATGTTTGTCTAATTCTAACACTGTCAGGGAAAGAGTCAAAACATTGTGACTAGTCTTGCAATACAGTTGCCTAACTTACTTTTGAAGTTCCAAAGAAGTGAGACATTTTGTCTCAGATACATACATACATACATACATACATACATACATACATAAATACATACATATCAAGGTCTGAACCAAAGGAGAACACTCATGCTTCATACTACAAAGCTAAATGTTGGGGCACCCATATGTTGTAGGAGAAAACTCTAATATTTTGATAAAGTTATAAAGTCATATTAACAATAATTCAAAGCAACAATCACATACTCTCTTACACTTTTTTTTTTTACAGTGCGAGAGATATAGAATTCATGAGATCATTATACAAAAGGTAGCTTCAAACTGCTTTCTCAGTGTTTATCTTTATAGCCATTGCTTAGGCCAGTTCTCAATCCTATTAGAGAATTTATTTTTTTAAATAAATAACAGTTAATGCAGACTCAGAACTTGTCAAAGTGCAAGAAATAATCATTTTTGAGTGTTTGGCAGTAAATGGGACATCTACACCACATTCTTCTCTCCCCAAAGCTCAGAGAACATTGACTAAGAGGGTCTGGAGAGACTGTAAGTGCTAGAGGTTCACGAGGACTGCTGTGAAAGTGTCTTCTGGATATGGCTGCTGCTCTCATACATCCAGCAGCAATGGTCACCTTTAGCAAACCAGGTCAGCATCACATTAGGTAACATCCAAATATGGCGAGGGAGGACTCCTGAGGCTCTACCCCAATCTGAAGAGGTATTGGCTATGGATCGCTTCTGGATAAAAGGACATTTCCTTTTTTAGGGTGCATCCCCTAGTAGGCTGAGCATACTCCAAAAGATAGTGTCACACCCATGCATGATTTTGTAGTACTAAGTTTGGAATCAGTGAATTATTAAAGCAAAAACTAAACATTAAGTGAAAAGGAGAACATATATGGATGTGTGGTAATTCCAGGAGGATGGATTTGGACAGGGTTTGTAGAGAATTGATATAATTGGAATAAAAATTACACATGCATGAAATTCACAATGAATGAAGAAGGATGAGGAGCAGGAAAAGGAGGAGGAGGAGAGGAGAAGGAGGAGGAAGGAAGGAAGGACAGGAAAAATAGGATGGAATTTCCAGGGAACAAAAGAAAATTTCCATGTGGCCTGAAGTCTTTACATACCTCCAAGGAAGGCAGGAAATGAGAAACTTTCTGAGGTACATATTTGAAAGATTCAACCATATCCTGACATGTACCTGTGCTAATGGATTTATTTAATAGTAGCAAGTTTCATCATGATTTTGGAATTTACATAATTACTCTTTATAACTTCAGGGAAAGAATGCTAATTCACTCATTATACCAATTGGTTTTTGTTGTGTTAGAGGCACGGCTCACATCTGAACAGACCACATCAGGCCAAAGCAGTTCCATATGGCAGAGGTTTATTATGGGAAAAGAGGGCAAAGGTGTCAGCCAAAAAGAGTTGGTGAAGAGAGAGCAAGAAAGAGAGGTCCTCAGAGTGGTCTGCCTTTTATTTGGATAGTGACGTAGCCACTTGTAGTTTAAGCTGGGAGGTGAGCCAAGTGGATTCTGGGAATATGTATCAATTGCCATGGTTACAGATGTGCAGGTCTCGGCAGCCTAGATGTAATGTCACCAGGTTCAGAGCTGATCCTGTAACCAACAGTTTTGGTATTTTATATATTAACAGTTGTTTAATTAGTCAATGTCCTTTAGAGTTGCACTGCAACTAAGTCTTAGGACCATTTAACTCTTAGAGAGCCCAACAAGTTTGGATAAAAACAAACAGATATCTAAACATTTTATTTTAAACAAAAATAAAATGAGATATTTATACCAAGAAATACTAGCAATAACCAAACTCCACATGACTGGGTTCCATCACAAGAGCACAATTAACACATATGGTGGTTTGAATGACAAACTAGTCCAGTCACCCACTTGTGTTCTGTCCATTTTTCTATTTTTCACAGTACAACTCTCTTCCCACTCTCATGAAAAGTTGTTCTTTATTCAATCTGGTCTTTTGATTTGCTTTCTCCTGTTTTACTTTGCAATATACTTTTAGATTTTAATTTAGTGTACTGTTTTTATTCATATGTAATTTAAAAGAATAATTGTTATAATATATTCTTTTTAATTTCAAACTTCAGATATAAATAAAAATTACATTATTAAAAATGATAAGAACCAGACTAATGGATACTGTGAATCACAGGAACAAGCTTATCCTTCTTGGAAAACTCATTTACTTTATTACAATCAAATCAAAACAAAATATGAGTAACACATAGACAATAAATAATACAATCTCAAAACCAAAATTCCTCAATGAAATCCACTGCAAATGATCATCATGACAGCTTATGTAGACCCAGGTTTATAGCAGCTTAATATCGCTTAGAAGAGTGTATGTACTGCCCCCTCTTTTATAAAACTCAAAAAAAAAATCAGCCCCAAAATTGTTCACTGAGAATGTAAGAAATAACTGACTTAATTTTTTACATTTTAATGTAGTTCAAATAAAAATTACCAGTAATTTCTATATTTGCGTAGAAAAACACAACTCTTAGGATCCATGAATATTGCTGCAGCAATATTAATATATTGTGTAAAACACAAAGCAGAGACCATCTTTTTATAGATACAAATAGTATTAAATTATATTTGGGATACTGTCTAATAATTTTATAATTTTTAATGAAAAGGATGGAAAACTTGAAATAAAGATATTTGAACCTTATTTTAAAAAAATCTTTAGATTCCTTGTGGATTTCACATCATGCACCCAAATATTAATCTCCCCATTCTTCTCTATCCACCCCCACTCTTGCAACCCCCTGTAGGGTTGTGGGTCCCATATCTGCTCCACTACAGGGCACAACCACTTGGGGAAGCAGAACATGGGGAGTTTGACTGTGCTTATCCCATGACAGTGCCCTGGGCGGGTTCTGTCATGCTCTGAGGCACCACCTGTGGGTGGGAAAGTACAGTCTGAGATGTGGGGACACTGGAGCTGCTTCAGGGATCCCTGGGTGGGCAAGGAAACCTGGTCCATGGGATTCGTAGACACTTGAACATCTAGGCACTGCTGGAAGATCAGAGAATGAAGTGGGGGCCCACAGGCTGCATCTAGCCCAGGCCTGGGGGAAAAGGGGAAGCTCCAGCTAGTCCCTCAGGGAGAGTTCTTACTTGACAGTGACAGCCTTGGTGGTAGTGGTGGTTGGGAGTGCAGAGAAGCCTTCTACAGGAGATTAGACAGCAGCTAATTAGCAAAGGCCTTCTCCATGATGGATCGCTATGAAAAGAGGCAGTTCATGGCATTTATTGTCATGGCAGAAAGTGAATGTGTAAAACTATACCCCACTTCTCAGGGTGGGCCTGAGATTAAATACCTTTTCCAGGGAGGAATGCCTGGGAAGGAAAGTTTATTGGGTATGCCCTCCAGGCCTCTAGATACCTCATTGTGACATGGAGATTTCTGTCTTGAGCCTACATGACCAAAGATCACATCTCTTTTCCTATTGTCTTCATCTGAGATGTTAGGAATGCGTCATTTACACATGGAAGGGCTTGGGGCATTGCCCTTACATGGCTAATGGCCACAAATCTATGGGGGCTGTGGCTATGTGACAGTGGCCTGGTGCCTGGGAGTAGGTGAACATCCTATGGTCCCCTCAGGTCTGCAGGGTTTCGACTGAGGACCAGGCTAACTTTCATGGTCCATTTCTCCATACTCCCCCCAAAAATGATAAAAAAAAAATAAGATAGCTAAAAAATACTTGTAATAGAAGCTACAATGTGTCACAGTATGTTTCAGAGTATGTTCTTTTGTTCACAATCTTTACTTTCAAATATTCATTGTAATGAATCATTGGACTAGCTCAAGATCTTGTCTTTTGCTGCATTCTCAATACTAGATCCTCAAGGGGACTCTTCTCTGATACCCCATTGTTCTCATGTGACATGGAGATTCTGCAGCTTTTATCTGCAGAGCAGGCCCTTCCAAGTGTTCCAGAAGATTACAGATTGGGTAAAGATTAAAGTGGATGCACTCAAACCTTGGATCTGGACCTTGAAGGCAGCTGAGTTGGTTGCATAGCTAGCTATCCTGAGCCTAGTCCTACAGCATGCTGTCCCTAACCATCTCAGCTAGTTCACACAATGCTGCAGTCCAAAGGGGCTCTGCTGCTTCAGTACTTAAGGGCAAGCTCACCCCCCTGCTACAGCACCTTTTTCTACACATACCACTTTGTGACAGACAAGGGGTGGGGCCAGCTCTCTCATATTTACTCCCTGCCACCAGAGTCATCTCACCTGTGTTGTTGAGCCAAACGGAAGGCCTACTCAGCTCAGTTACTCAGGTGGCAGTCCAGACCAGTGATAGCTGTTTGACCTTTGGTGGTTAATGCAAGTATGGATCATCAGCATAGACCCATATTCACATACTACCACTTACCCAGACATAATCCCCACAAGCATACCTGGACCCATATGTCCCCATGGCCTCTGGGGGCAGAACATGCTACTCAGATCAGCCCATGGCAGCATGACCCTCAGATATCCACATGGTCTTTAGTGGCAGCCCAGACCACAGATATCCACTTACCTTTGGTGGGAATTCTTGGGACATAGACACAGATGCAGCTGCAGTAGGAAGACGAACCCAGACATGGCCCTTGGCAGCAAGTCAGGCCAGCACCTCACCATGACCACTCATATCTTCCTATTCCTCGGAGGCATTAAGTCTACAGGTACATTTTTCTCCATAGTGTATTAACACCACTGCTTTGCTTTCTCTTCCATTTCTCCACTGTGTACTCCACCATTCCTATCTATTATAGTCATACCCACACCCATTTATGCATTATAGTGGTACCCACACCATCCATTACATTGGTGTCTTTCATCCAGCCACCTCAAGGACAATGTGGTTAGATTAGGTGCTTAGGTGACTTTCTTCTTGCCAGTCTGGACAGAGTGGCCAATAGAAGGGTCTAAGAACCTTCTATCTGTATCCATCACTTTTATCCTTGTAAAATTAATTTTTCTGTCACTTGTAAAATTATCTCTGTACATGTGTGACTTTCCGCTTCTTTTCTAACATGTGTTTTAAGATTTCACAGAACTAGAAAATATGCTACTAGGAGCTAAGATTTAACAGTATAGTTATAGAATATCCCTATGCATATAGTTTAACCACATCAAAAGGGCCCTGGTAAAACAAGGTATTTCATCTGAAAGCGTACATGATATATGTGAACTTCTGGAGAGAACTTCTTATAAAGGCCTAAAACATGAGAGAACGTATGGGATGATGTAGCATTTCCCACCTACAGTTTATTCATCAGCATTAAAATATAGCCCAGCTTCTAGTCAGCTGCACATAAAACCTTATATTGAAAATTTATCTCCCTGAGTTATTTTCAACAAGGATTCATGTCTTAAATAAATACACACAGCATGCTGAAGAGAATTCATAATCTAAAGGGAAGAAGCAAAATCAGAACTAGATTCAATCATTATGCAACTGTGGAGTGCTTACACAAGGAATTTTAAAACCTGGTGGTTCTTACTTTTAATTCTAGTACATTGGAACTATGGGCAAGAGAACTCATTAGTGTTCAAGGCCAGCCTGAGATACATAATGAGTTTCATGTTAGCAAGGGTTATAAAGTAAGACCATGTCTCAAAAAAAGTTCATAGAGACACAATAAAAAGAGAACATAGAATTAATATTTTAGATATCAAATTTATTAATTAGAACTTAAATTATAAAATTATAATCAATGTGTATTGATGTATTTGTATAGAAAATATTCAGATGCTCTGGAAGAACAAGAGGTAGTGGAAATTTAAGAAACAATTAAAAGAAAATTCTGTAAATGTAAAGTAACCAAAACGAGAAATATAGTAGTTGTGTAGCAGTCTCCTCTGAGATTGAGATGCAAAGTTTAAAAGATATGATACAAAAGGGAATTGAAACAACTGGATATTTAGATCTGGAAACTTATAAGGAATTAAATCAACAGAATGTTCTAGGGCAACATTTTTCAATATGGGAGTCATTTCACAGGGGTCATATATCAGTTATACTGCATATCAGATATTTACATTATGATTCATATCAGTAGCAAAATTACAGTCATGAATTACTAATGAAAATAATTTATGGTTAGAGTCATCACAACATAAGGAACTATATTAAAGGGTTGCAGCATTAGGAAGGTTGAGAACCACAGCTGTCAGTGTAAGGAGAAAAACTCTATCCTGCAGGAAAGATTGTTAGAAAGGAAGTAAACATCTCAAAATATATTCACAAAGCCCCTAAAATAGACCATATTCACTAAGCCTTGTCCTTGCCAATAATATATAAACAGTAACCAAAGCTAAGAGAGAGTATGAGATATGAACAAGCTGAAAGAGTATTCTCAGACAAATTGAGGTGTTTAAAAGAGCCTCAGAGCCTCAGGCTGAACATCCTTGAAGAAGCAGAGACAAGACCAACTGCCTAGAAGAAGCTGAGATCTACTGACCTATCAAAAATAACCATTATAGTCTGTTGACCTGCCTTCAAGCTGTGACATGTGCACAGTGTTCCTAGATTTTGTGAGCTGTTACCTGTTTTGGGGTTGGTTTTGGTGATGCAATTAATTTTGAGTACTATTTCTGCAAGTAATTGCTCATGCATATCCCTGTTATTAACACCAATAATGCACATTGGGTCAGCAAGTTAGATTTTGTTAGTATCCATTTTGGTCTGTCATTACTTCCCTATATAGGATGAATAGACATTTTTTCTGTATCTCCTCAGGAAGAGTGCTACACAATAGTAATTTGTAGAATCATCAACTGAACAGAGAGAGCCAAAGAGTCAGTCAAGCAAGGTATGTACTCACTTTTAAGTGGATTTTAGCCATAAATGTATAGGGAACCCACACTCCACTCCACAGTCCCAAAGAAGCTAAACAAGAAGAAAGGCTTGAATCTCACATAGAAGGGAGAATAAAATAGTCATAGGAGGAAGATGTAGAGAGGGAACTGTGTAGGAGAGAAGATGTAGAGGGAGAGGGGTGTTAGGATAAGTATCAAGCGTGCAGAGACAAGAGAGAAAGCCAGAGGGCAAGGAGAATGGATGAAAATATTCAGGGTGGGGGCTGGAGGGCATCTTGAGGATGTGCTAGAGGCCTTTGAAGGGTAAGGCATCCAGGAATCAATGGGGGTGATCTTACCTGAGACTAACAGTAATGGGGATATTGAACCTGAAGAGGCCACATCCTGTAGCCTGGCAGGAACCACAACTTATCCCTCCAAAAAACTTTCTACCCAAAATTTATGCAATCTACAAGAAATGCAGATGGAGCAGAGACTAAAAAAAATGACCAACAAATAGCTGGTCCAACTTGAGTCCCAGCCCATGGGCAATCCCTCAGACTATTCATGATACTCTGCCATGCTTTCAAACAAGAACCTAGCATAATTGTCCTCCAAGAGGTTCCACCCAGAAGTTGACTGAAACACATACATATATCCACAAACAAACATTGGACAGAGGTAGGGAAACTGTTATGGAAAAGTTGGGGGAGGAATTTAGAGCCTGAAGGGGATAGGAACTCCACAGGACTACCAATAGAGTCAAATAATCTGGACCATAGGGTGCTCTAACAGACTGAACTACAAATCAAAGAGCACACAGGTTGGGCCTTGTCTCCTCTCTTGCCCACCCTGCCTACATATATATCACATGTGCAGCTCAGTCTTCATGTGGGTCCTCCAACAACTGAAACAGCAGATATCCCTAAATCTATAGCCTGTCTATGGAATTTGTTCCCCAATAGGGCTCTCTTTTCTGTCTCAGTGGGAGAAGATGCACCTAGTCTTGCAGAGACTAGATATGCCAGGGTCAGGGGAGATACCTAGGGGTGTCTCCACCCTCTCAAAAGAGAATGGTAGGGGGGATGGCAGGAAGAACTGTGGAAGAGGGGACTATTGTGGGGACATTGATTGGAATGTAAAATGAATACTTAAAAAGAGAAAAGAATAGTAAACTCTGAAGATACTAAAGTATATCTTCACATAGAAATACAACTTGAAAAGAATTTGTCTTTTAAATTCTGAACTCACCACCCATAAAAGTAGGACAATTTCAAAGTTATTTCACAGAATCCTAAAAGTGTAAGGAATATCAAATAGAAAAATCCAGAAATATTTTCAACAATACATTGATTTTAGGGCTATACAATATTATAGGTGTATTTTGTTATATCCACAGGACATATAAAAATGTGAATGTAAGTTGTAGTAACATATTCTATCCAACATAGTTTGGTTAAGGTTTTCTTCTGCTTACTGGATGAAAGAAAGGATGAACCTTATGTTTATAGGAAATGAAATAAATAGTTGTGTATTGTTACAAATAAGTGAAAGAAGATTACACTGTTTCAGAACAGAGCAGCTTTCAGATGCCTGAGGACATTTCATATGGAACTTCATGGCATAAAAATGATTCAAATTGCACTTTGCTCTTCTCTCTCTCTCTCTCTCTCTCTCTCTCTCTCTCTCTCTCTCTCTCTCTCTCTCTCTCTCCATTGTTGATATTTCCCGGGAAGACAGGAATAAATTAATATTAACCCCAGATTGTGAACCAAATCCATCCAAATCCAAATTCTATCTAAATCCAGATCTGTGAATCAGTAGTTTGCCTGGGTTTACTTAGAGGGTCATCAGGAAAGATTTGCTTAAAGAACCATGGTGACTCAAAAATGTCTGCATCCTTACAGAACTTAAGCACTCTCCCAGAATTCCAAATAAGAGTTCTAGAACCTCCCCTTCCTCCTTCTATGATGAAATATATTAACAGTACCATCACCATTACCATAGACTGATATAGGGGAATGTTCCCTAATTTATTGATTGGCTAATAAAGACAAGAAACTAATCACTGGGAGAAAAGTAGGAGGTGGACCTTCCAGTCCAAGAGAGGAAGAGGTGATGCAGGAGGATGGAGCTGCCCTTTTTACCGAGAGGCAGGGAGTGAGAAGAAGCAGGATGTAGACTGGGAACTGTTAGACATTTTGGTAGCCCCTGCCACCAGAAAATGTCCAACATCGAATAGTTGATGAGTTTAGGATGATAGATTCCATGCCCAGCAGTTGTGTCCTCTGTTGACTTTAAACTAAGATTGTAGGTTTTCCATTCAGACACTCAGGTGGGCCAGTGAGAAAGAGCATAGCCAAAGTGGAATTTGGCCAGGTTTTGGAATGGGAAGATTGGGCAATGGACTGAGCTCCAAGCTCTAAGCACAGCAGAGTGCACGCTGGGTACATTGCACCCACAGCTGGCTGTGGGGACTGAGAGAGCACTTTCTGGGCTCTGGTGAGGCTAGCCGGGATGCAAAGCCAGTTTGGGAACAGGTTTTGGGCAGAGAGGCTTGACAACAGGCTGGCCACAGGAACCAGGGCAAGACTGCCACTTGGGGCTGGCCATCAAGGTCTGTAAGACCAGATGCCAGTGTCATCAGATTTAGCATGGACCATTTTTTAAAACTACACACTCCAAGCCTCATTTCCACCATGTGTTTGTGATTATTTCATTGCTGTGTATACTGGCTGCTTTTGTGCCAGCTTGACACAAACTGGAGTTATCACATAGAAAGGAGCCTCAGTTGAGGAAGTGTCTCCAAGAGATCCAGCGGTAAGGCATTTTCTCAATTAATGATCAAGTAGAGAGAACCCAGCTCCACTGTGAGTGGTGCCATCCCTGGGCTGGTAAGAAGGCAAACTGATCAAGCCAGGGACAGCAATCCCGTAAGCAGCACAACTCCATGGCCTCTGCACCAGCTCCTGCCTCCAGTTTCCTGCCTTGTGTCAGTTCCTGTCCTGACTTTCTTTGGTGATGAACCACAATGTGAATGTATAAGATGAATAAACTCCCTCCCCCAACCCCCCACAACTTACTTCTTGGTCGTGGTGTTTCATTGCAGCAATAGAAACCCTGACTAAGACACTATGAATAAGAGCTCTGAATGCTACCACACTGGACTCTGTTCTGTGATAACTGATGATTTTGCCATACTCTTGGAAATAGTTTTTACCATAGTTGAGATTTCAAAGAGATGCAGGAGGTCTCTCAAAGCTGTAGTGGCCACACCATTCTAGTACACTTTGCTTTTGATTTCATTTCAGTCTCTGCTGTAAAACATCCAGTAGATGCAAACACTCCTCCTTTTCTTTATAGTTGCCTCGGCAGAGATGACATTACTTTGTCATGATTTCAAAAAATCTTTGAAAGAGTTATTTATTTTTATTACGCATATTTTTGTTTTGCCTACATGTATGTTGTGTATTACATATATGCCTGGAACCTGTGGAATCCGGAAGAGGGTAGTGAATCTTCTGGAATTGGATTATAGTCTTTTGTGAGCCACCAGGTGGGTGCTAGGAACTGAACTTGGATCTTCTGCCAAAGAAAATGCTTCAAAGTGCTGGGACTTCCCTCTCTCCAACACTCCCAACATGTGTGTTGCTGCTGTTCTTACTTTACTTTCATTATTTGCAACTGTCTCGGTATCAGGTTAACTCAGTTTCATCTGGACGAATTGGTTTGTTCACAGTATATCATGAAATGGCTAAGACTGAATATAAAGGTTTGATGAATTTTTGCATTTCCATTCCCATGGGTGTTATGTGCCACATGCTAAATAAAATTTGTAAGGAAAATACTAAAATGTATTTCCATGGAGGATGGAAATCTCAAAAGTTGTATTCTTTATTTACTTACTTGTTGTAATAGTTGGAACTTAGGGTGTGAAAGGTCAGTCATTGAAAGTAATAGCATTCTAGAAAACTTTGTAAAATTTTCTTCTATTTGTCTAGATCTCTCAAAGACTTTCCCAATAAGTTGAGAGAAGTCATACAATCTAAATTTTCCTCCTTTTGTGTCTTTCCTCCTTTTACTTTCTCTCTCCCTCTCATTTTCATTTTCATTTGATATTCCCTATTGTCTCATATAGTCCTTACCACTGTTTTTTATGTTCTCAATATAACTTCCATGACTAAGACCATATGCATTATAAATTTCATACAGAAAACTGAGAGACACAGCCAAATAAAAAAAAATCTTTATCAAATACACAACAGATAAAGAGTTATTTAGAAAATAACTTGAAAGTTTTGACCCAGATAGGCCATCATATGGATGAGAAGTGCAAATAAATTCTAATGCAGGTGAAGAATAAAAAGGAGAATTTGTAAGTTTAATAAACATTGTTCATTTTCGTGAAAAGTTGAAAATGATTCAGCATAAGATTTTGTTGTTTTAATACTGGACATTGGTGTCTAAATTTCTGTGAATCATTAGGCTTTTAGATCCTGTGTATGACATAGAGGTCACTAGGTATAAGCCTGCCTACGAACACATCTGATTGTTAAAATTTGGAAATTTTGCTTTTATTTTTGCTCCTCACCTCTATAGACTAATTTGTGTTTATGATTATTCATTTGTCTCTCTATAGCTAATTTACTACTGATGATTACTTTGGTATGCCTAGAAATGTCACCGGAAGCAGCCGTGGCATGCACACAGGCACACAGGCACACATACACACAGACACACAGAGGACACATGCTGCCAAGCAGGAGCCAATGAGCTGAAGCTAAGTCTGCACAACCCATCCAGTACTGATGAGACTTATTCTGTGTTATTTCTATAATTCACTCATTTCAAGCTCAGAGTGAGTTTTAAGTTATCTGTTCTTATCATTTTGCATGTTTTGACTAGGCAGTATTTTTTGAGAACTTCATATTGACACTCAAAAGCATATATTTAATGAATCAGAAATGAACAATTGGCAGGTTTTGACCAAATGGATCCATGTCAAGGAATGAGTAACTGGGGAAGCTTGGGGCACTGTGTTCTGCTTCTTTGTGTCTTAATTAATACTTAAGGCTTCCTTATCTTTGGTTATTATACTATAAAATCTAAAGGAATCATTTTACTCTTTTATATTGATAATGCATAATTGAGCAAAAGAAGCCTTTAAACTTTCTATCTTGGTGCTCAAATTTCTGCTTTTAAATGAATTTCAGTTTCACAGAAAAGAATAATGACAGATTTCGGAACAAAGGTAGAAACTTCTAAGACAATGGAAATGATGTAAGTTGAAGCTTTAAGGCAGATCACTATCAGAAAATGGTGCTAAGAATGGAGAATATAACAAATCCTTAGGAAATTTCAATACTTTACATATATATATTTAAAAGTTATATTATCATATTTTACACTTTCTGTAAGTCCACACAGGTATGAACAACTAAGATACAGTGATTAAAAATCCTTCAAATATCCGATTCTCATGTGAATATTGTCTTGGATAGCTAGGAATATTATTCATGCTTCATATCACTATAATGATTACTTCCTGTTTTATAACCTACCTTCTTGCCTTTTCTAACTCACATACAAATCACATCTATTTGCTATTATTCCCTTGTGCATAGCAGAGAGTTAGGTCAACTTCAAATTTATGTATTTATGCAAAATTTTACTATTGTTTGTGATATTAAACTTAAGAGAAGACAAATGAATTTCCAAAGAAAGAGATAACTAGGTGAAAGGATGAGTAAATATTGAAAGTGAAAATAAAGTCAGATAAAGCATATTCTTAAATAGCACTATACCACAGAAATTAGTGCTTAGCTTCTCCAAATGGCTGCAGGTTTCACAGGAATTCATGGTAATCTTCTCCTCAGAAGAACATGATAACTAAATATAAGAGAGGTCATCAAGAAAGGTTTCATGTCTGACTCAATATTTAGTTCCATTTATTTCACAGTATCAGTGCAAGGTCAAAGATATCTAATTAACTTAGAAGATACCCACAACCTATTTCAAATCTGTTCCTCCAGACAATCAAGTTCTGTTTTCAGTTTTCTAACACTCAACCATGAGCCGAGAAGACATTTACTCACATAAAATGAAAATGCAGAAAATTTTAGAGTCTCGTGTGATGAATTAATTTCAGAAGTGTTCAGTCAATGATACAGACACCACTGTACCACGTTTTGGAATGTAACTACTCCAGAAAAGTGAGGCAAACTGAATGTCTATAAATTATTAAAATGTAAATTGATATAAACATGAAAACTAAAGCTTGTGAGATTTTATAGGATATATTAATTAAACTTATTTGACATTGGTTTTAACAACAGACTTTTATATATTCTCAAAACTGTAAGTTAAACCATAAAGCAAATAATTTTATCTCATCAAAATTAAATTTAATGTGTGTGTGAACACTAAGGAACACAAGAAACAGAAAAGACCAACAGACTTAGAGAAAGTTATTGCAAGCGTTATGTGCTACAACTATTAGGACATTAGTTTGCACCTTTAGAACACCTCCTACAGCCTGAATCATGCCATGCCTCCCTGTATCCCTGACTGAGAGTTAAAATGTGGTCTGTGCTTTGATTTTACTGTTGAAATCAGGCTATAATGTACTTCAAGACACTCCATATTATATAAAACAGAGCTTTTTCAGGTTGTATTTGAGCCTAGAAAACTCCATTATGAAAACAACTTTTAACTTCATTTAGAGGGAAAAGGATGGTACAGACTCTGGTTGGGTCCTCAAACCACCCATCAAACAAAGATTAACAAATGACTTATTTCTGGGAGTATAGAAAGGAAACAACCTTATAAGTTTATTGTACATGGGTCACATGAGTATTAAAATAAATGCTGTCAGTAATGCCAGGCCCTAGACTTTATTCAGCATATCAGACCAAAGAAAAAGTGTAATTGCCTTGCCTAGACTGAGTGAAGTGATGTACATCTATCTTCATGATGACACAGTATCACACCAGCCTGATCCCTGATATGCATTTTGAGAATCAAAACTCCTAGCTTGTCTAGGTCCGTTGTTGTTGACTGAGCTTACTCATCTGCCTGCCCATTGACCAATTTACCCACCTTGACGTAAAATCGCCCACTCATTCCTGCTCTTGGCTTGTTTTCAGACCCAGATCTATTCCCTGCTCTGGACCTGGTATGAACTTTCACCTCACATTTGAACTCTGCGTGTTCATTCTAAGCCCTGACTCCAATAGGTCAATCATACCTGCCTCACAACACTGGTTCTAATTGTTATTTTTTATTCCTTTTTATTTATCATTTTTTCCACTCCAAATTTTATTCCTCTCCCAGTCCACCCTCTGACTGTTCCATATCTCATACCTCCTCCCGATTCCCTGCCTGTCTCCATGTGGATATCCACATCTCCACACCCCATACCCTACCAGACCTTTAAACTCCGTGGGGCCTCCAGGCTCTTGAGGGTTAGGTCCATCTTCTCTGACAGCACCAAGACCTAGCAGTCCTCTTCTGCATATGCATTGGGGGACTCATATAAGCTGCCTGGTTAGTGGTCCAGTGTCTAAGAGACCTCAGGGATCAAGGTTAATTGAGATTGCTGGTCTTCTTCCTACAGGGTTGCCCTCCTCCTCAGCTTCTTCCAGCTTTTCTCTAATTCAACCAGAGGAAACATCATCTTCAGTCCATTGACTGGGTGCAAATATCAGCATCTGACTCTTTCAGCTGCTTGTTGGGTCTTTCAGAAGTTAGTCGTGATAGGTCCCTTTTTGTAAGTGCTCCATAGCCTCAATAACAGTGCCAGGCCTTCGGGCCTCCCCTTGAGCTAGATCTCACTTTGAGCCTATAGCTGGACTCTCCTTTCCTCAGACTTTTCTCCATTTCCATCCCTGCAGTTCTTTCAGACAGGAACAATTATGAGTCAAGAGTTTTGGCTTTGGGATGGCAACCCCATCCCTCACTTGACACCCTGTCTTTCTGCTAGAGGTTTTCTCAGCAAGTTTCTTCTCTGCACTGTAGGGCATTTTAACTAAGGTCCCTCTCATTGAGTGTTGAGTACTGAGAGTCCCAGATCACTGGTACATTTTGGAGCGTCCCCCAAACCTCTTACCTCCTGAGGTTGTCTACTTTCATTCTTTTTGGTGGCCCTCAGGTATTCAGACATTTTTCCCCACCCAGAACCATATCATATTCCCCTCTTCCCCACACCCTTGTCTCCTTTTCTTCCCAGGTCCCAGACCTCCCTCCTTCTGATTGCTTTCTTCTCCCTGACAAGTGGCACTGCTCTGCAACCACCTTGGTGATGATGGACTGAACTTCTTTACCTTTAAGCCAGTCCAATTCAACATTGTCCTTTACAAGACTTGCCTTGGTCATGGTGTCTGTTCACAGCAGTAAACCCCTAACTAAGTCAGAAGTTAGTCCATTCCTGTGACAATCTGAACTTATTTGGGGGAGGACTGAGAAAGGACTTTGGAACTTTGAGGTAGAAGAGCCATTGTGATATTAAAAGTTATATGGGATGTTTGATAGGAGCTTGGATAATAATTTTGAGAACAGTGCAGAAGATGGAGGCCTGCTTTGTGAAATTTCAGAGGGAAGATTAAAGACTTTTATGAGAGTTGTTGCTATTTTGAGTGTGAAAATTCTGTGGTTTTACTTAGTTGGGGTGAAGAATCAGCTGTGACTATCAAGATATCAGAACTACTAAAGCAAAACCTTAACATTACTGGGATTATTGATGCTGGTTAGCAGAAGCTAAAAAATTAGTGGCAATTAAGGAGAGACCAGCATCACTGAGGTGAAATATTCTGGGAAGTGATTTCTGAAAGCACAAAGAAGCTGTGTTCCAGAGATAGCCAAGGTTGTACCTTGAGCTGTGACTGGACGTGATAATGTGTAAAGGTCACTCAGGTGGTACTGGTTTTGAAGGCATGACGGGGTCATGAAGAGCAGCTGAGTCTTGGCACTGTGAGAGGCCATGGAAGGCTATTATTGCAGGTACAGCCTCAGTTGCAATTGATGGCCCAGAACTGAAGAGGTCATACAAAGTGGTTGAGGATTGGCACCATGAAGAGAGTCTATGAGATGCTATTGGTGAACCCTAGTTGCAGTGGAAGACAGCAGTCTTTTAGAGATGCCAGTACCATGAGATGACCACCAAGAACAACAGCAACAGTGGAGTATAGGCAGCTCTATCTTGGAAGACAAGATGTGTACTACATTGGGCAGAGCTTAAGAAGTGACCCAAACACTTGGAGGAGCCCAGAAGATCATGAGTGGATCCCAGACACTGGATGGTTCCAGTTTGATTTTGCTTTGGATTTTAACTATGCCTTGATATTTTTCCTTTTTGGAGTAAGAAAATATTTTAGTTTAGCCCATAGGTAAGAGACTTTTAATTGTAAAAGGACTTTTATTTTTAAATGTTATTGGATATTTTAAAGGAATTGAAATTTTAAGAATTTACAAAGAGCATGGGACTTTTAAAGTTATGTAGGTCTTGGGGATGAATAAGAAAGTAAAGGTTTGAGGCTTAATAGTGATGTGTTTTTGTGTTAAGTTGACAAGGTATCAATTGTACTTGCTGGTTGTGTGTGTCAATTTGACACAGGCTGGAGTCATCACAGAGAACGGTGCTTCAGTTGAGCAAATGAATGCCTCCATGAGATCCAGCTGTGGGGCATTCTCTCAATTAGTGATCAAGGAAGGTGTGTGGTGCCATCCCTGGGCTGCTAGTCTTGGTGTCTATGAGAAAGCAAGCTGAACAAGGCAGAGGAAGCAAGCCATTAAGTAACATATCTCCATTGTGTCTGCATCAGCTTCTGCTTTCTAAGCTGTGTGAGTTCAAGTCCTGACTTCTTTGGTGATTAACAGCAATGTGAATGTGTAAGCTGAATAAACCCTTTCTTCCTCAACTCGTGATGTTTGTACATAATAGAAATCCTGACTAAGATACCCTGCAATGGACAAACAATTGATTCTGTTAAGTAATTAAAGCAGGAATTGTTCTCTTTTTGGTCTTGCATAATTTGTCAAAAATTTATTCTTCTCTCATATATTTTATCCCAACTGCAGTTTTTCTCCTTTGTCTCCTCCTAGTCTTCCTCCTCACTCCCCTCTCCTCCAGATCTACTCCTTCTCTTTTTCTCTTCAGAAAAGGGTAGTCTTCCCAGGGATATCAACAAAACATAGTATATCAAGTTGCAATAAGCCTAGACAACTCCTCTTATTTTAAGGCTGAATGAGGAAACCCAATAGAAAGAAAAGGGTCTCAAATGAGGCAGAAAGAACAGAGATGGCCCCTGCTCCCAATTTTACTAGCTCTACAAAAAGACCAAGTCACAAAACCAAACATATGTGCACAGGGACTAGGTTCAGATGGTCAGTTCAGGCTCTGTGAGCCTCTTGGAGCTTCTATGGTTTGTTGATTCTCTGGTTTCTCTTGTGATATCCTTGACCTCTTTGGATCATCCAATCCTTCCTTCCTCTCTTTTGCAGGATGCTCCAAGCTCTGCCTAATAGTTGGCCATGAGTCTTTGTATTTGCTCCCACCATTCCTGGATGACTGTTCCTGTACTTTGATACATCAGTCATAGTCTTACATTCTCCTAATACTCCATACTATGCCCCTGGATCAGTCAGGCCACATATGTTTTACAAGGCAGAACAGAAAAGTTAATATTTCATCACACCCTCATATGCTGTGCTTCTCAGATGCTGATGAGACTCCTCTCCTATCCAAGTTATTAGTTAAACTTTTGTAGAGATCAAAAATGTTTTTAGAAAACTATTATAAAATCAGGCATATTATAACTCATGAGAAAAAAATCTATTTGAAGTTAGCATACTACCAGAGATTTTAAGGAGAAAGCTGAAGCCTTGGTAGTGTCACCATCTAGTCTAATCCACCTGTGCTCAGTTCAAAAATAAAAGAGACATTTTTAGTAAGAAGAACGGTGTAGTCAATGTAGCCCTATTAAAATAGAAACAGTGAGGTCTAGTGACATTCCAAGTTGGTCTTTGATTTTCTGACGTGAATCTTGGATTTAAATAAAGTTCAAGAGATATTCATGATGAAGTAATCTTAGTTAAGATATGGTTCCACCCAAATCTGATCAGCTCTACTCTGTCTGCAAGGAGGTATAAAATATGGTCAGAATTTTTCTCTATCTCTTTCCAGGAGGCATGCATCTTTTATCTGTCATCAAGGTTTCAGTGTTTCCTATCTCCTAGCATAAAATCCTGGAAATTTTTAAATTTCTTGTAGCTAATAGCAGGTACCCAAGAGACTCCTTATAATATCTTCTCTCCTGACAGAGAAAATACAGGCATACACTGAAGTTTGTTGTATGAGCAGTTAAATTATCCTTAAGATGTTTCTGTACTGTGAAAAGGAAAACCATAAATATCCTAGGAGAAAATTCCCTCTTAAGAAGACTATTTTCTCTTTCCACTTAAATTTTTATCTACTCATTTTTTCATAATTTGCAAGCTTGGCCTAACATGAAATGTGAAAAATGTGTAATACTGTAAACAAATAAAAAATAATTCAAAATGATAAAGGATATAATGCCCAGAAAAGCTCATATTTAAACGAGTGACTTGCTAGATAATTTTTTCAAGAGTCATTCCTTTTAATATTACAAAACAGATAGCTGAATAAGTGGGTGATACTGTGAGGCTGGTACAATAAACATTTACCAAACTGAAGTTAATCAGTTAGCTTGCCCTGAATATTTACATTATCAAATCTGATTCTTCTCTTTGCAGTTGTTATATGTACTTAGTTCTTTGGGGTGAAAAAGTAACCAGTTGGGCAATGTAAATAGAGGAGGAATTATCTTCATCATTTTGTTAAATTCTCTAAAGAATAAGCACTAGTTATCTTGCTTTGAGGATTGACTGAGCCTCAGAAGGAGATGGCACAGTAAGAATGGGAGCATTCCATAACCATTATGGTGTGTGAGAGCAAGAGCAAATAATTAAGCAGTAAGCTAGCTCTCCTGGTTTAAATATGGATGACCTAGGGAGTGGCACTATTAGGAAGTGTGGCCTTCTTGGAGGATGTGTGTCAGTGTTGGGGTGAGCTTTGAGATCCTTCTCCTAGCTGCCTGGAAGCCAGCCTTCTGTTTGCCTTTGGAACAAGATGTAGAACTCTCAGCTCATCAAGTACCATACCTGACTGGCTTCCTACCTATAATGATGATGGACTGAACATCTGATCTTATAGGCCAGGATCAACTAAATGTTGTCCTTTATAAGAGTTGCCTTGTTAATGGTGTCTCTTCACAGCAATGGAAACCTTAAGACTTAACCTTATTTCACACCATTTAATTTCAGCTCTAGTTGTTGACATTGAACCATTTGAAATGTATTTGTTCTCTGACAGAGAATATTAATGACAAGAGCATTTTTGATATGTGAAATTAAGAATAATAAGGCAAACTTCACAGTATGTTTCAGGAAAGTTATTGCATCATTTGTGACTAGAGCAAAGAGAAATTATTAGGGCAATAGCATATTTCCCAAGACATGTATTACAGAAATTAAGTGCCCTGAAAATTGCTTATGAAAAATACTTATTGAGGGTGCTGTACTGGGAAAGAGAAGTTAAAATGCATTGATATGATGATTGACAGCATGAGGTGGAGTGGACTGAATTTTACATCATATAGTAAAATCGAAGGCAAGCTATGTTCATATTAACAAGGGCCAAATCATTTCAAAGAGTAAAATTCATAATTGTATGTAATTAATAAATATAATATGCTCTAATAGGCTGTGTGTATAAAATCAATTCATTTGCCACATAATTCATAACACATACACATTATGCACAAATTAGAAACTATGATCACACTATTAAATATTTGTATACAAAAAGTATTAATTGATTTCCTTTAATTATTGAGTCCTAAATTTGAAAATCTCTTTTTCATTGTATTTGGGTGGGGTTTAATCACTTTTATTTATTTTTTATTTTTTTTATTCGATATATTCTTTATTTACATTTCAAGCGATTTTCCCTTTTCTGGATCTCCACTCCCCAACAGTCCCATAAGCCCTCTTCCCTACCCCTGTTCCCCAATCCACCCCTTCCCACTTTGCTGTCCTGGCATTCCCCTACACTGCTGTACTGAGACTTTCCAGGACCAGAGGCCACTCCTTTTTTCTTCTTGGGCATCATTTGATATGTGAACTGTGTCTTGGGTATTCCAAGCTTCTAGGCTAATATCCATTTATAAATGAGTGCATACCGTGAGTGTTCTTTTGAGACTGGCTTACCTCACTTATGATGTTGTTCAGTTCCATCCATTTGTCTAAGAATTTCATTAATACATTGTTTCTAATGTATTATATATACCACATTTTTTTTGTATCCATTCCTCCATTGAGGGACATCTGGGTCCTTTCCAGCTTCTGGCAATTAGAAATTGGGCTACTATGAAAATAGTGGAGCATATATCCTTATTACATGCTGGGGAATCCTCTGAGTATATGCCCAGGAGTGGTATAGCAGGGTCCTCCGGAAGTATAATTTCCAGTTTTCTGAGGAACCGCCAGACTGATTTCCAGAGTGGTAGTAGCAGCTTGCCACCCCACCAGTAGTGGAGGAGTATTCCTCTTTCTTCACATCCTTGCCAGCACCTGTTTTCTCCTGAGTTTTTGATCTTAGCCATTCTGACTGGTGTGAGGTGAAATCTCAGGTTTGCTTTGATTTGCATTTCCCTGATGACTAAGGATATTTAACATTTCATTAGGTGCTTCTCAGCCATTCGATATTCCTCAGGTGAAAATTCTTTGTTTAGCTCTGTACTCTATTTTTAAGGGGGATATTTGGCTCTCTGGAGTCTACCTTCTTGAGTTCTTTGTATATCTTGGATAGAAGCCCTCTGTCAGATGTAGGGTTGGTATGATCTTTTCCCAATTTGTTGGTTGCCATTTTGTCCTTTTCACAATATCTTTGCCTTACAGAAACTTTGTAGTTTATGAGGTCCCATTTGTCAAATCTTGGTCTTAGAGCATAAGCTACTGGTATTCTGTTGAGGAAAATTTTCTCTGTGCCCTTGTCCTCAAGGGTCTTCCTCAGTTTCTTTTCTATTAGTTTTAGTGTGTCTGGTTTTATGTGGTAGTTCTTGATCCACTTCGACTTGAGCTTAGTACAAGAAGATAAGAATCAATCAATTTGAATTCTTTTGCATGCTGACCTCCAGTGGAACCAGCACCATTTGTTGAAAAGGCTATCTTTTTTTCCACTGGATGGTTGTAGCTCCTTTATCAAAGATCAAGTGACCATAATTCAGTGGATTAATTTCCAGGACTTCAATTCTATTCCATTGATCTACTTGCCTGCCACTGTACCAATACTATGCAGCTTTAACATAATTGCTATGTAGTACTGCTTGAGGTTGGGGATATTGATTCCTCCAGAAGTTATTTTAATGTTGAGAATAGTTTTTGCTAACCTGGGCTTTTTGTGATTACAGATGAATTTGAGAATTGCTCTTTCTAACTTTCTGAAGAATTGAGTTGGGATTTTGATGGGTATTGCATTGAATCAGTAGATTGCTTTTAGCAAGATGGCCATTTTTACTATATTAATCCTGACAATCTAAGAGCATGGAAGATTTTTTTCCATCTTCTGAGGTCTTCTTCCATTTCTTTCTTCAAAGCCTTGAAGTTCCTTTCATATAGATCTTTCACTTGTTTGGTTACAGTCACACCAAGATACTTTATATTGTTTTTGGCTATTGTGAAGGGTGTCATTTCCCTAAATCTTTCTCAGTCTGCTTATCCTTTGAGTATAGGAAAGCTACTGATTTGCTTGAGTTAATTTTATATCCAGCCACTTTGCTGAAGTTGTTTATCAGCTGTAGGAGTTCTATGGTAGAGTTTTTTGTGTCACTTAAATATACTATCATATCATCTGCAAATAGTGATACTTTGACTTTTCCTTTCCAATTTGTATCCCCTTGAACTCCTTTTGTAGTCTAATTTTTCTGGCTAGAACTTCAAGTACTATATTGAATATATATGGAGAGAGAGGGCAGCCTTGTCTAGTCCCTGATTTTAGTGGGATTACTTCATGTTTCTCTCCATTTAATTTGATGTTGGCTACTGGTTTGCTGTATATTGCTTTAATTATGTTTAGGTATAGGCCTTGAATTCCTGTTTTTTCCAAGACTTTTAACATAAAAGGATGCTGAATTTTATCAAATGCCTTTTCAGCATCTAATGAAATGACCATGTGTTTTTTTTTTCTTTGAGTTTGTTTATGTAGTGGATTACATTGATGGATTTCCTTATATTGAGCGATCCCTGCATCCCTGGGATGAAGCCTACTTGATCATGGTGAATGATTGTTTTGATGTGTTCTTGGATTCGGTTGGCAAGAATTTTATTGAGTATTATTGCATTGATATTCACAAGCGAAATTGGTATAAGGTTCTCTTTTTTGTTGGATATTTGTGTGGTTTTGGTATCAGTAAAATTGTGGATTCATAGAATTAGTTGGGTAATGTTCCTTCTGTTTCTATTTTGTGGAATAGTTTGAAGAGTATTGGCATTAGGTCTCCTTTAAATGTCTGATAGAATTCTGTACTAAAGCCATCTGGTCCTGTGGGTTTTTTTTTTTTTTTTGGTTTGTTTGTTTGTTTGTTTGTTTGTTTGGAGACTGGCAATGACCACTTCTATTTCTTTAGGGGTCATGGGACCATTTAGATGGTCTATCTGAACCTCTAGTTCAGATAGTAGTTGGTATCTGTCTAGGAAATTTTCCATTCCATCCAGACTTTCCAGTTTTGTTTAGTATAAGCTTTTTTAGTAGGACATGATAAATTTTGGATTTGCTCAGTTTCTGTTGTTATTTTACCCTTTTCATTTCTGATTTTGTAAATTTGGGTACGGTTTCTGTGCCCTCTGGTTAGTCTGGCTAAACGTTTATCTATCTTGTTGATTTTCTCAAAGAACCAACTCCCACTTTTGTTGATTCTTGGTATAGTTCTTTTTGTTTCAGCTTGGTTGATTTCAGACCTGAGATTCATGACTGCCTGCCTTCTACTCCTCTTGGGTGTATTAGTTTCTTTTTCTTCTAGCCACTTTGCTGAAGTTGTTTATCAGCTGTAGGAGTTCTCTGGTGGAGATTTTTGTGTCACTTAAGTATACTATCATATCATCTGCAAATAGTGATAGTTTGACTTTTCCTTTCCAATTTGTATCCTCTTGAACGCCTTTTGTAGTCTAATTGTTCTGGCTAGAACTTCAAGTACTATATATTGAATATATATGGAGAGAGAGGGCAGCCTTGTCTAGTCCCTGATTTCTAAAGCTTTCAGGTGTTCTGTTAAACTGCTAGTGTATGATCTCTCCAGCTTCTTTTTGTAGGCACTCAGAGCTATGAGTTTTCCTCTTAGCACTGCTTTCATTGTGTCCCATAAATTTGTGTATGTTGTGCCTTCATGTTCATTAAATTCTAAAAAGTCTTTGATTTATTTCCTTATTTCTTCCTTGACCTAGGTATCATTGAGTAGAGAATGGTTCAGTTTCCATGTATATTTCGGTTTTTTGTTGTTTTGTTGCTATTGAAGACCACCATTATTCCATAGTGATCTGATAGGAGGCATGGAATTAGTCCAATCACCTTATATCTGCTGAGGTCTGTTTTGTGACCAATTATATGGTCAATTTTGGAGAAGGTACATTGAGGTGTTGAGAAGAAGGCATATTCATTTGATTTAGGATAAAATGTTCTATAGATATCTATTAAGTTCATTTGGTCCAAAACTTCTGTTAGTTTCACTGTGCCTCCTTTTAGTTTGTGTTTCCCTGATCTGTCCATTGAAGAGAGTGGGGTGTTTAAGTCCCCCACAATTATTGGGTGGGGTATGATGTGTGCTTTAAGCTTTAGTAAGGTTTCCTTTACAAATGCAGGTGCCCTTATATTTGGGGCATAGATGTTCAAAATTGAGAGTTCTTCCTGGTAGATTTTTCCTTTGATGAGTATAAAGTGGCTTTCTGTATCTTTTTTAATGACTTTTGGATGAAAGTCTATTTTATGTGATATCAAAATGGCTACTCCAGCTTGCTTCCTGGGACCATTTGCTTGGAGAACTGTTTTCCAGCCTTTTACTCTTAGGTAGTGCTTGTCTTTGACACTGAGATGTGTTTCCTGTATGCAGCAAAATGTTGGGTCTTATTTATGAATCTAGTCTGTTAGTCTATGTCTTTTTATTGGGGAATTGAGTCCATTGATGTTAAGAGATATTAAAGAATAGTGATTGCTGCTTCCTGCTTATTTTGATGTAATTTTTTATGTTTTTATGATTATCTTCTTTTGGAATCACACTCAAGGTATCTCATGTAAAACACAAAATGCTTCTGGTAAGTATAAAAGAGTTTAATAGTGTGTAAAACCTAAGTGTCTAAGGCCATTGGAAAATTAAAGAAGTAGAAGCCTACTTTACAGAAAATGTGGGATATTTACACAATGGAATACTACTCAGCAATTAAAAACAATGAATTCATGAAATTTGTAGGCAAATGGTTGGAACTGAAAAATATCATCCTAAGTGAAGTAACCCAATCACAAAAGAATATACATGAAATTCAATCACTGATAAATGGATATTAACGAGCCCAGAAGCTATGAACACCTGACACAAGTAGCATATCAAATGACTCCCATGAAGAAGTAAGGAGAGGGCCCTGATCCTGGAAAGGCTTGATCCAGCAATGTAGGGGAGTACCAGAAGAGAGAAAAAGGAGGGAGGTGCTTGGAGAATAGGTGTAGAGAAGACTTATGGGACTTATGGGGAGGGAGGAACTGGGAAAGGGGAAAGCGCTTAGAATGTAAACACAGAATTTAGAAATTTAAAAAAAATGGTTTATGAACATCGATGCAAAAATACTCAATAAAATTCTTGCCAAACGAATCCAAGAACACATCAAAATGATCATCCACCATGATCAAGTAGGCTTTATCCCAGGAATGCAGGGTTGGTTCAATATACGGAAATCCATCAATGCAATCCACTACATAAACAAACTCAAAGAAAAAAAACCACATGGTCATTTCATTGGATGCTGAAAAAGCATTTGACAAAATTCAGCATCCTTTCATGCTTAAAGTCTTGGAAAGAACAGGAATTCAAGGCCCATACCTAAACATAGTAAAAGCAATATACAGCAAACTGGTAGCCAGCATGAAACTAAATGGAGAGAAACTTGAAGCAATCCCACTAAAATCAGGGACTAGACGGGGCTGCCCCCTTTCTCCTTATCTTTTCAATATTGTACTTGAGGTACTAGCTCGGGCAATTCGACAACATAAGGAGGTCAAAGGAATACAAATTGGAAAGGAAGAAGTCAAACTATTACCATTTGCAGATGATATGATAGTTTACCTAAGTGACCCAAAAAACTCCATTAGAGAACTCCTACAGCTGATAAACAACTTCAGCAAAGTGGCAGGTTATAAAATCAACTCAAGCAAATCAGTGGCCTTCCTATACTCAAAGGATAAGCAGGCTGAGAAAGAAATTAGGGAAATGACCCCCTTCACAATAGCCACAAACAGTATAAAGTATCTTGGGGTGACTCTTACCAAACATGTGAAAGATCTGTATGACAAGAACTTCAAGACTCTGAAGAAGGAAATGGAAGAAGACCTCAAAAAATGGGAAAACCTCCCATGGTCATGGATCGGTAGAATCAATATAGTTAAAATGGCCATTTTGCCAAAAGCAATATACAGATTCAATGCAATACCCATCAAAATTCCAACTCAGTTCTTCACAGAGTTAGAAAAAGAAATTATCAAATTCATCTGGAATAACAAAAAACCCAGGATACCTAAAACTATTCTTAGCAACAAAAGAAAATCTGGGGGAATCAGTATCCCTGACCTCAAGCAATACTACAGAGCAATAGTGTTAAAAACTGCATGGTATTGGTACAGTGACAGGCAGGCAGATCAATGGAACAGGATTGAAGATCCAGAAATGAACCCACACACCTATGGCCACTTGATCCTCGACAAAGAGGCTGAAAACATCCAATGGAAAAAAGATAGCCTTTTCAACAAATGGTGCTGGTTCAACTGGAGGTCAGCATGCAGAAGAATGCGAATTGATCCATCCTTGTCTCCTTGTTCTAAGCTCAAATCCAAATGGATCAAGGACCTCCACATAAAGCCAGACACTCTGAAGCTAATAGAAAAGAAACTGGGGAAGACCCTTGAGGACATCGGTACAGGGAGAAAGTTTCTAAACAGAACACCAATAGCGTATGCTCTAAGAGCAAGAATTGACAAATGGGACCTCACAAAATTACAAAGTTTCTGTAAGGCAAAGGACACCATCAAGAGGACAAATCGGCAACCAACAAATTGGGAAACGATCTTCACCAATCCTACATCAGATAGAGGGCTAATATCCAATATATATAAAGAACTCAAGAAGTTAGACTCCAGAAAACCGAACAACCCTATTAAAAAATGGGGTACAGAGTTAAACAAAGAATTCTTACCTGAAGAACTTCGGATGGTGGAGAAGCATCTTAAAAAATGCTCAACTTTATTAGTCATTAGGGAAATGCAAATCAAAACAACCCTGAGATTCCACCTTACACCAGTCAGAATGGCTAAGGTTAAAAATTCAGGAGACAGCAGGTGTTGGAGAGGGTGTGGAGAAAGAGGAACACTCCTCCACTGCTGGTGGGGTTGCAAATTGGTACAACCACTCTGGAAATCAGTCTGGCGGTTCCTCCGAAAACTGGGCACTTCACTTCCCGAAGATCCTGCTATACCACTCCTGGGCATACACCCAGAAGATTCCCCACCATGTAATAAGGATATATGCTCTACTATGTTCATAGCAGCCCTATTTATAATTGCCAGATGCTGGAAAGAACCCAGGTATCCCTCAACAGAAGAGTGGATGCAAAAAAATGTGGTATATCTACACAATGGAGTACTATTCAGCCATTAGAAACAATGAATTCATGAAATTCATAGGCAAATGGATGGAGCTAGAGAACATCATACTAAGTGAAGTAACCCTGACTCAAAAGGTGAATCATGGTATGCACTCACTAATAAGTGGATATTAACCTAGAAAACTGGAATACCCAAAACAAAATCCACACATCAAATGAGGTACAAGAAGAAAGGAAGAGTGGTCCCCCGTTCTGGAAAGACTCAGTGAAGCAGTATTCGGCAAAACCAGAACAGGGAAGTGGGAAAGGCTGGGTGGGAGGACAGGGGAAGAGAAGGGGGCTTATGGGACTTTCGGGGAGTGGGGACTAGAAAAGGGGAAATCATTTGAAATGTAAATAAAAAATATATCAAATAAAAAAACTTTAAAAAAGGTGAAATTATGATTTAAAAAAGTATATTTAAACATGCAGTGAAAACTAATGTATACCAAATTTCCTCTTATTTTTGAAACTATAGTGGATTGTCAGGAGAAACAATGGCTAGCTTCTTGAAGTACAGACCAATTTCATTAGAACATAGAAGCAAAACTGATGTTTATTGTAGTTCTTCTCAAATTAATATACAGATTAAGCAAGATCTAAGAAACTCCATAGGACTGTGATTGTGGAAAAGTACAGAAATTGGCACTCTCAGATAATGTGAATTTGGAGTCCTTCAAAGGACTCCTTTGAAGTTTAGTAATGAAGAAACATAGCATAAGTAAGTGAAGTAAGAGGAAATCTAGAGGAGAGCCTTCTGCCTGCCCAGATCTTCAGCTTGTCTTCACTCCTGATGACACCAAGGCCTGAAGACATCCCAGCAGTTTCACTGCACACAGGGCAACTGGTAGGAGGACACTCCCAAGGGCCCACCACTGGGATCCCAGTGGACTATGGACTCATCACAACCAGACTACCTGGCTGCCCAAGTCCCATTCTCTTTCTGGCCTGAGCCTCCTGCTCAGCATCTTGCCTGCTCCCCTGAGGACACTGCAGATTGGAGGCATCCCAAGAATTCCACTGCAGGCAGAGAAACTGTGCAACAGATCCTACAGTTGGAAGGCATCCCTGGAGAAGAACTAAACACAGGGTATGATGGTTTGTGTATGCTTGGCACAGGGACTAACACCATTTGGAGGTGTGGCCTTGGAGTAGGTATGCCACTATAGGTGGTGGTTTAAGACCCCCCACCCTAGCTTCCTGAAAGTCAGTCTTCCACTAGCAGTCTTCAGATGAAGATGTAGAATTCTCAGCTCTGTCTGCATATGCTTGCCTAGATACTGCTCTGCTTCCACCTTGATGATAATGGACTGAACCTCTGAACTTCTAAACCAGCCCAATTCAATTATCCTTTACAAGACTTGTCTTGGTCATAGTGTCTGTTCACAGCAGTAAACCCCTAACTAAGTCAGAAATTGTTACCAGAAGTGGAATACCCCCGTGAAAACCTTACCATGTTTTGGGGAGGACTGTGAATGGATTTTGGAACTTTGAGTTAGAAGAGCCACTGGGATATTAAGAGTTCTGTGGGATGTTCTGTAGGAGCTTGGAAGATAATATTTAGAACAGTGCAGAAGATGGAGGCCTGGCTTGTGAAATATCAGAGGGAAGATTAGAGACTCTTATCATAGATGTTGCTATTTGCATGTGAAGATTCTTGGTGTTGGTTAACTGGGACTGGAAAATCCGCTGTGATTAACAAGATCCCAGAACTACTAAAGCAAAACCTTTGCATTACTTGGCCTATTGATGATGGTTAGCTGGACCTAAAAAAATTAGTGGCAATTAAAGAGGAGACCAGCATCACTGAGGTGAAATCTTCTGGAAAGTGATTTCTGAGAGCACGAAGAAGCTATGTTCCAGAGATAGCCAAGGTTGTACCTCAAACTGTGGCTAGTCTTTGTAATGTGTAAGGGTCACTCAGGTGGTACTGGTTTTGAAGGCATGAAGGGGTCATGAAGAGCTGCTGAGGCTTACCACTGTGATATGCCATGGAAGGGCATGATTGAAGATGTAGCCTCAAGTGCAATAGATGGCCCAGGACTGAAGGGTTCATGCAAAGAAGTATTGGCACCATGAAGGGAGTTTATGAGAGGCTATTGGTGAACCCTTGTTGCAGTGGAAGACAGCAGTCTTTTGGAAATGCCAGTACCATGAGATGACCACCAAGAACAGAAGCAACAGTGGAGTACAGGCAACTCAAGCTTGGAAAAACAAGATGAGTGGTACAATGGGCAGACCTGGAGAAGTGACCCAAATCCTTGGAGGAGCCCAGAAGATCATGAGTGGATCCCAGAAACAGGATGTATCTAGTTTGATTTTGCTTTGGAGTGTGACAATGCCTTGATATTTTTCCTTCTTGAAGTAAGAAAGTATTTAGTCAAGCCCACAGGTAAGAGACTTTTAATTGTACAAAGACTTTTAATTTTAAAAGATATTGAATATTTTAAAGGGATTGAAGTTTTAATATGTAAAGATTTTGGGACTTTTAAAGTTATTTAGATTTAGGAGATGAATAAGAAAATAAGGGTTAAGGCTCTTAACTAGTACTTTAAGGTGGGGGCAGGGATCAATGTAGGTAGTGCCATCCCTGGTCTGGTAGTCCTGGATTCTATAAGAAAGCAAGCTGAGCAAGCCAGGGGAAGCAAGCCAGTGAGTAGCATTCCTCCATGAGGAAGCTACACCAGCTCTTGCTTGAGTTCCAGTCCTGACTTTCTTTGGTGATGAAAAGCAATGTGGAAATGTAAGCTGAATAAATCCTTTGCTTCCCCAACTTTCTTCTTGTTTATGATGTTTGTACAGGTATAGAAACCCTGAATAAGACACTGGGCAACAGCTGGACTGCTCCCCTGAAGCTTTAAAATTCTGAAGACCTCCCAGGACATCTGCTGCAGCTAGGGCAACATAAAAGTCCCACTGAAGACACCGCAGTCTGAAGGCCTCCCAGAAGGCTTCCTAGAAAAGCCACTACAGGCAGGGCAATAGGTCACCAGCATACATGCCTCTCAGAAGACTCCACAATCTAAAAGCCCCACAGGAGGTCTGCTACAGCCAGAGAGACAGACCTACCAGGAGACCCAAAGCAACACAGTGACACAAGAGACAGGCTCCAGACAGTGATATCCAGACAAGCAAACACCGGGGATAAACAGATTGCAAGATGCCATGAGCAACAGAAGCCAGCATACTTTGGCATCATCAGAACCCAGTTCTTCTACCACAGCAAGCCATGGATATATACCAACATACCTAAAAATTCAGGAAGGTGGTCTAAAATCCTATCTCATGAAGATAATAGAGTCCTTTAAGGAAGATATAAATAACTTTCTGAAAGAAATACAAGAAAATGCAGATAAATAGGTAGAAGCCCTATTGAAGAAGGAACAAATAAGTAACTTACATAAATACAGAAAAACACAAAACAGGTGGAGAAATTGAAAATGGCAGTCCAAGAGCTAAAAGTAGAAGTAGAAACAATAAAGAAAACACAAGTGGAGGAAACACTGAAAATGGAAAATCTAGGAAAGTGGTCAGGAATTACAAATGTAAGCATTGCCACCTGAATACAAACATAGAAGAATTTCAGGTGTGAAAGACACCTTAGAAGATATTGACACAACTCGCAATGAAAATTCAAAACATAAGAAACTCCTAACCTAAAATATCCAGGACAAAATAAAAATACCAAATCTAAGAATAATAGGAATAGAGGAGCGGGAAGATTCTCAACTCAAAAGACACAAAGACATCTTCAACAAAATCATAGAAGAAAACTTACCCAACTGAAAGAAAGGATGGACATAAATGTACAAGAAGCCTATAGAACACCAAATAAATTAGACAAGAAAAGAAAATTCTCTAGTCACATAATAATCAAAACACTAAATGCACAGAACATAAAAAGAATATTAAAAGCTGCAAGGAAAAGAGCAATGAAACATATAAATTCAGACTTATCAGAATTACACTAGAGTTCTCCACAGAGATACTAAAAGCCAGAAAAGCTTAGACAGGGGTCATGCAGCCTCTAAGATAGGACAAATGCCAGACCAGGCTACTTTACCAAGAAAAACTAACAATCAACATAGATGGAGTAACTGAAATATTCCAGGAAAAATTCAAACAATATCTATCTATCAAAACAGCCCTACAGAGGATTCTAGAAGGAAAACTCCAATACAAGGTTACCTACAATAAGCTATTAATTAGCGAAAAAACGAGCAATTAACCATTTCGCAACAAAACCAGAAGGAGAGACTCATATTCACATAATGCCACCTAAAAAAATAACATGAAATAAAAATCATCTGTCTTTAATATCTCTCAATATTAATTGATTCAATTCACCTATAAAACAACATAATCTAAAAGACTGAACATGCAAACAGGATCTGGCATCTTGCTGCATACAAGAAACACATATCAATAACAAAGACAGACACTACCTCAGAGTAAAAGGGCAGAAATAATTCTTCCAAGAAAATGGTCCCAAGAAACAATGTGGAATTGCCATCCATTAGGCATCCAATAAAAATAGATTTTCAACCAAAAATTATCAAGCTTGATAAGAAAGGACACTTCATATTTATCAAAGAAAATATCAACCAAGAGAAAGTCTCATGCTCCAAATGCAATGGCACACACATACATAAAAGAAACCTTACTAAAGCTCAAAACAAACATTGAACCCCACATAATAATAGAGGGAGACTTCAAAACGCCCACTCTCACTAATGGTCAGGTCATTGAAACAGAAACTAAACAAAAACACAATGAAACAAAAACACTAATAGAGGTTACGAACCTAATGCATTTACTAGTTATCTACAAAACATTTCTGTTGTGGATTTCCCTGGTGCTGTTTGTATTTTGATGCTAATTCTGTTTCCCCAAGAGAGGCTGCCTGGGACAAGGAGTGAATCATGGACTAAGGTGACTTCAGATGAATCTTCCCCTAATGAATAAAGATTTCAAGGAACCAATCACTGGGCAAGTAGGTGAGACTTCCAGGTCAGAGAGAGGAAAAGGGGAAGCAGGAGAAGGATATTGGCCTTTTGGATGGGAGTGTTGATGGAAGACAAAATGTAGGTACAGGAGCTCCCCAATACCCTTAAATTGGCTGATCAGCTAATATTGCTACCAGAGGATTTAGAATAGATTAAAAATTAGGATTCTAGTTGTTTCACCCAAAGATTGTGTTATCTGTTGTTTTTAAACTAAACTTGTGTGTTGTTTTCCTTCACGTGGCAACTCAACTGGGTTCCAGAGAGAAAGGTACAGCTGGAAAATGTGGGTTTGCAAGAAGTAGTGCACACCAACTAGCCATGGGAATTTGGAAACTTCAGGCTGGCATGACAAAGACCCTCCACATGGGAACTTAGCCAGCCAGATAAAGACATTTTAGAGATACTGAACAGAGAGTCTGCCAAGATGAGAACAGGTTGGCCTGACTGCTAGGCTGAGAACAGGGCAGTGCCATGTTGGCAGTAGCGTGGATTGATTTTTATATTTCACACTATACATTTCACCCCCAAATAAAAGATTATACTTTCTTCCCAGCACCTCATGGTACCTTCACCAAAATTGAGACATATTATCTGTCACAAAACAAGCCTCAACAGATACAAGAAGATTGAAATAATACCATGCATCCTATCAGATCATGGCCTAAGGGTGGTCCTCAATAATGAAAAAAAAAAAAAAGCCAAGAAGAGCAACAACAACAAAAAAAAGCCAAGAAGAGCAACAACAACAACAAAAAAAAAAAAAAAAAAAAAAAAAAAAAAAAACCTAAAAACCCACATACGCATAGAAACTGCTCAGTGACAATTTGGTCATGGAAGAAAATAATTGCAGACTTCCTAGAATTGAATGGAAATGGGAATGAGTACACAGCATACCCAGACTTATGGGACACAATGAAAGCATTGCTAAGAGGAAAATTCATAGAACTAAGTGCCCTGGTAAGGAAATTGGAGAGATCTTACACTAACAACTTAACAGCACACCTGAGAGCTCTAGAAGAAAAAGAAGCAATTACATGGAGGAGTAGAAAGCAGGAAATAGTCAAACTCAGGGCCAAAATCAACCAAATAGAAACAAAGAGAACTATAGGAAGAATCAATAAAACCAGAAGCTTCTGGTTCTCTGAGAAAATCAACAAGATAGATAAACCCCTAGCCAAACTAACTAAAGGGCCCAGAAACAGTATCCAAATTAAAAAATCAAAAATGAAAAGGGATACATAACAAAAAATTGAGAAAATTCGAAAAATCATCAGATCCTACTACAAAAGCTTTTACTCAGAAAAACTGGAAAATCTACATGAAATAGATGATTTACTAGACTGACATCTCATAACAAAGTTAAATAAAGAACAAGTAAACTATCTAAACAGTCACATATTCCATAAAGAAATAGAAGTTATTAAAATCCTCCCAACCAAAAAATTAAAAAAAAAAATCCCAGGGCCAGATGGCCTTAGTACAGAATTTTACCAGACTTTCAAAGAAGACCTAATACCAATGTTTCTCAAAATATTCCATAAAAAAGTAAAAGATATTTGAAGCAATCCCATGAAAATCAGGGATAAGACAAGGATGCACACTCTCCTCATATCTATTCAATTTAGTACTGAATGTTCTGGCCAGAGCAATAAGACAATAAAAGGATATCAAGGAGAAATAAATCGGCAAAGAAGAAGTAAAGGTATTTTCAGACTATATGATAGTTTACATAAACAAGCCCAAAAATTCTACCAGAGAACTATTACAGTTGATAAATAACTTCAGTAAAATGTATTGATATAAAATTAGCTAAAATGACTCAGTAGCCTTCCTTTATACAAATAATAAACAAGCTGAGAAAGAAATTATGGAACTAACACCATTTACATTAATCACAATAACACAAAATATCTAACCAAACAAGTGAAAGATCTGTATGACAAGAATTTCAAGACTCTCAAGAAAGAAATGAAAGAACTCAGAAAATGGAGAGATCACCAATAATCATGGACTGGCAGAATTAACATAGTAAATATGACCATTTTACCAAAAGCAATCTACAGATTCAACCCAATCCCCAACAAAATCCCAATATAATTCTTCAATGACATGGAAAGAGCAATTTTCAAATCTATCTGAAAAGCAAAAAAGGCCAGAATAGTTAAAAAATTCTTAGCAATAAAAGAACTTGTAGGGGAATCTCCATCTCTGATCTCAAGTAATACTATAGATTAATACCATTCTCATAGAAACAGAATGGTATTGAAACACAGACAGACATGGTGATCAATGGAATAGAATTGAAGACCCAGAAACAAAAACACACCGTTATGATCACATGATCTTTGACAAAGAAGCCAAAAATATACAATTGAAAAAGAAAACATTTTCAAAAAATGGTGCTCATCTAATTGGCAATCTGTATGTAGAAAAATGAAAATAGACCCATATTTGTCACCTCGCACAAAGCTCAAGTCCAAGTCAATCAAGGGCCTCAACATAAAATCAGGTACTCTGACTCTAGTAGAAGATTAATTGGGAAAGAGCCTCAGACACATTGGCACGCAGGGAAATTTCCTAAACTGAACTCCAATGGCTCATGTTCTAAGATTAAGAATTGATAAATGTGACCTCATGAAACTGGAAAGCTTCTGTAAGACAAAGGACTTAGCCAATAGGACAAATCAGCAACCTATAGATTGGGGAAAAAATCTTCACTAACTTCATATATAATAGAGGGTGAGTATCCAAAATATATAAAGAACTGAAGAACCTAACTAGCAAGAAACAAAATAACCCAACCAATAAATGTGTTATAGAACTAAACAGAATTCGCAACAGTAGAATCTTGAATGACTGAGAAGCACTTAAAGAAGTGTTCAAAGTCCTGGGTGAGTCATCAGGGAAATGTAAATCAAAATTACCTGGAGATTCCACATTATACCAGTCAGAATGGCTTAGATCAAAAATTCAGGTTGCAGCACATGTTGGCAAAGATGTGGAGAAAGAACATTCCTCCATTGCTGGTGTTTTTGCAAACTGGTAAAACCACTCTGGAAATTAATTAGGAGGTTCCTTAGATAATTTGAAATAGATCTACTTGAACATCCAGCTATACTATTCTTGGGCATATACCCAAAAGATAGTCCACCATGCCACAGGGGCACATGTTCCACTATGTGCATAGTTGTCTTATTTGTGATAGCCAGAACCTAGACACAACACATATGTCCCACAACAGACAAATGGATACAGGAAATAGGATTTATTTACACAATGGAATGTTACTCAGCTATTAGGAACAAGGACATCATGGAGTTTGTAAGCAAATGGATGGAACTAGAAAATGTCATCCTGAGTGAGGTACTCAGAACCAAAAGGACAAACATGGTATGTACTCATTAATAAGTGGATATGAGGAAAAATTACAGAATTCCCAGGATACAGTCCACAGAAATCAAGAAGGCTAACAAGCCAAAGGGCCCAAGTGAGGATGCCTCAATCCCACTTGGGAGGGAGAAGAAAGCAATCACAGGAAGGGGGTTGAAGAGAGGGACCTGGGTGGGAGAGATGACAGAAAAGGGAAGAGCAGAGTATGATCAAGAATTGGGGGTGGGACAGGACTGAAGCCCTGTGGACCAGCAAGAAGAATAGAAACAGGCAACCTTGGGAGATAGAAAGTTGAGGGACCTTCTAGAATGGACCAGAGACCTAGGAGTTTAGAGATTCTCAGGACTCAAAGGGAGGGACCTTACATGAAGTGCCCTACAATGGGGAAAGTGAAGTTGCAGAATCCAACTCCAGTAAAAGGACAGGATATAAAGTGGTAGGATGAAGTTGTCAAAAACTCTGACCCAGAATTGTTCCTGTCTGAAAAAAATATGCAGGAACAAAAATGGAGAAGAGCCTGAGGAAAAAGAGGTCCAATGACACTCTCAAATAGAGATCCAGCTTGTGTAGGCTCCAAAGCCTGACACCATTACTGATGCTATGGTGTGCTTACAAACGGGCATATCATGACTGCCCCTGGAAAGATCCAACAAGCAGAAGAAGGGGTGAAATTCAGACATTTACACCCAGCCAATGGATAGAAGTTGGTGGCCTTTGTGTTTGAATTAGAAAAAAGCTGGAAAAAGCTGATAAGGAGGGCTTTAGGAGGACCAATAGGAAGCCCAGAAGCCTCAACTAACCTGGACTCCTGAGATATCTCAGATACTGGACCACCAACCTGGCCACATACACCAGCTGATATGAGGCCCCCAACATATATACATCAGAGGATCAACAGGTCTGGATTCAATCAGAGAAGATGCACCTAACCTTTGAGATACTTAGGGGTCCAGGGAGTGGGGAATTCTGGTTAGGTGGTGGTGGATGGTGGGGACATCCTCTTGCAGACAGGGGTGGTGGTGGAGGAGTTGTGGGATGTGGAGCAGTCAGAGGGTGGACCAGAAGGGGGATAAAGTCTTGACTATTAGAAAAGATTAAAGAATTTTAAAAAATAAATGAAAAAAGAAAATACATAAGGCAAAATAATTTATATCTGTTAAAATTAATAGACCATAACTTTGAACCATAGCAAAATCTAGTAAGTATATATAGGTAGGTTTCTATGCCTTTGTCAAGAAATCTAGCATACATCACCACCAGAAATGTGCTCATGCCCTTTTTTCTCCATAGTTGCCATCTCTGAAAAATAGCTGCTTTCCTATACTGGGGACACTCATAATCAACCTCCTACCATAACTTCTTTGCAATATCTCTGGAACAAGAAGCCAGCATCTTAGGGAGCTGACATTTTCTTTTTCCATATCCATCTATGTTTCTCTAAATTTTCCTAAACATCCCCTCTCTTAGATCCACACTTCCTCCTATTGTGTATTGCATGATGATTGCTCTAGCTCCTTAGGGAATATTCAGCTACTGTTTGTCCAGTAGAGTGAGTATCAACTCATAGTTGAGATCATGGAGTTAGATCAACTGGATTCTTTTTTTTTAAATATTTTTTTATTTTCAATATTCTTTGTTTACATTTAAAATAATTTCCCTTTCCTGGTTCCCCCCTCCCCATAAGCTCCCTAAGCCCTCTTCCCTCTGCCCATTCTCCTATCAACCCCTCCTACTTCTCTGTCCTGGTATTCCCCTACAATGCTGGAACAAGCATTTTCAGGGCCAGGGACCTCTCTTCCACGTTGCAATATATAGATACAAAAGCATAAATATGTATGGCTGTTTCTTGAAAAGCAGCTTGAGATCCTCCATTGAATCCATTCACAATGCAGACTGTGACTTTCCTCTCTGGTATTATTCCTGATTTTATGGGTTAAGATTGGCATAGTTGGAACATTACTGAAGATCTATCAAGTGCCCCTAAGGGTAAACAGTTGAAGTGAGACTTAGCGTCCTAAGAAAATTCTTTTTCAGATCTCCCACAAAGTAACACGTAAAGTTATATGGGGATTTACCAGCTGATGAAGTTCTGGGCTATAGTTCAAATAAATGGAGGAAATGTCTAAATTCTTGGGGTAGAATATCTACAAAATATTTTGTCAGGCGCTATCAGTAGTCTCTGGTGAAAGGTGATTTCATCTATCAAGGCTAGTCTCAAGAGTTGTGAACCTATACATACTCCTTTTAGAAACATTTTTAGCTTTTGGAGTTGCTAGGATCACGGGGTGGGGTCCCTCCAATACAGCTCTGGAGAGAGAAAATTGTTAAGCTGTATATGACTGACAATGAACACTCATAAGTGAGAAACATCAAGCCAACTGAAGTTATACATGACCTCTCTTTGTTTTCATTAAGCTCTACTAAGAAGTGTTTTAACAGGGGTGGCCTCAAATTTTCCAACCATCTCCTGCAAGAAATGTATCCCTGGGCATTTGGGATTATTCTTGCTAAAAAATAAAAAATAAAAAACCGAGGATTTCCTTATCATTTGAGTGTCTGAAGACATAGTCCAATTGAGTTTTGAGAAGCAGCTGAGTGGCAACTCTGGAGAAATCTTGGAATGCATTCATACAATCTCCAATAGGATGGAAGAGAACAACAATGACTTCTTCAGTTAATGTGATGTTTGTTCTTGATTGCCAACTTGACTAAATTTATAATTAACTAAAACCTAAAAATAGCAGGGCACAGTTCTGAAGGATTTTGGCTTAGGTAAATCTTTTTAGTCAGAAGATCCATTTCTAATCTGGATATTTGAGGTGGGAAGGCACGATTTTAACTCAGATCTTTTGAGGTGTGAGCACCTATCTGTAATCTGGGCCAAAATTTCTAGTGGAAGTCTTTGCAAAGGACAAAAAGGAAGAAAGCCCCTCTCTTCTGCTTGCTTACTTTTACCCCTCACTGGAATTAGAGCCAAATTCTTCAGAATTTTAACATATATTGAAGAATAGTGATATCCAGGCTCCTGGATTAACAAACAAATGTATTCTCAGACCTTCTGTTCGTAAACACCGATTGTTAGATGAGCTGGACTACAGAATGTAAATTAAACCAATAAATCCTGGTATAATATAAATAAATATTTATATATTTATTATATCTTATTACATTATTAATTATATATTTATTATTAATATATCACTTTATATTTATTTTATATACTATAAATATATATGTAAAATACACATATGCATATATAATTAAGCATATACATATAAAACAGCTATTTATACACATGTATAATACAAACATATATGTATGATACAGACACACATATATATACATATACATGCATATATACATATACATGCATATATATACATGCATATATACATATACATGCATATATATACATGCATATATACATATACATGCATATATACATGTATCTATACATGCATGTATATATACATACATATACAAATACATACATATATACATATATATACATGTATACATATACATACATATATATACATGCATATATACATATACATGCATATATACAAATACATGCATATATACATGTATATATACATGTATACATATACATACATATATATGTGTATATATATATATAAAGAGAGAGAGAGAAAGAGAGAGAGAGAGAGAGAGAGAGAGAGAGAGATTCATCCTAAAAGTTCTGTTGTTGATAGCATGTTGACTGTAATTTAAAAACATACTAAAATGCTACTGCTTTTCCTGGGAGTTGTGTTCATGCTCCCAGTCCCACGTGGCTTAGCCTCAGATAGGCTGCTGCCTTTTCTGGAAGCTGTGACTTGCACCCACATGTCATCCCAGTTCTCTTCTGTTCCTCCAGGTTTGGATTCAACAAGCTGACAACTCCAACCTGGCTTCTCTCTCTTCCTACCTTTGCTCCAAGGATGACAAATACTCAGAGAGCTTAATTACTTTAGAATTTGCCTACTAGCACAATCTAAGCTCAAATACCTCCTTCCTGAAAATATTACTAATTGTTTATCTCTGTTTCTTCCTTTGCCCTAAGCTTAAAAATGGCTCATAACAATTAGCCTAAGATGACCTCCTTGGCTATCCACCGATGGTCGAGGCAAATAAATGGTTCTAGCTTCCCTGCATTCTTACATGATTGTGCTTCTTCCAAACCATGACCCAAAAGCCTAGTTACTTTTCCTGACTCTCCTCTTCCTCCTGGGACCCAGGAGACCCACCTATCACTTCTACTCATAAATTGCTTCCTGATTTCCTGTATTGAACAAATCAAGAACCAATCATGGAACCAGACTTTAATATCAGCCCCTCTCCCTATAGGTTTAGATAAACCAATTTGTCTTAAATGCTGCCATTTTGACTTCAGATTTTATTTTACCTAAGCTGACCAACTCCCCTTTTAAGCAAAATATACCCTTTGCTAACCCTTTCACTAAACAATTATCTAAAGCATAATGCCTGTTCCTAAGAACAGGAAGAAAAAGTGAATTTGATTGGTTGGCCAAAACCATTTACATTCAATGTCAGTGTGCAATGATGGAACACTTAGGAAAGGGATTTCTGATCCCAGAGGTCTGATTGGTAAAAGTGTTAATTGTAACTTGGCTCAGAAGCTTGTGGTTTTTATGCTTCTAAGCCCTGCAGCAGCCTCTACTTGGAGCTGCCTGAAGCAACAAGAATCCCCAACACTTGTCTGGCAACCCATATCAACTAGCAACTCTGCTTGTGTGATGGGAAGAATAAAAGATTTTGCTGTTTCATGAGCCAATGGTGTTTTCTCTCCCTTTCCTAATAGTGAACAATGGACACTATTACTCTAGAGAACCCTCACTAATACAGATTTGGCTACCAGGATAATTTTTTAGAGCAACCAAAATAAAAGGATGACTCTTATAAGTATCTGAACTAGGCTTTCAAATTTGCTGATACCTATAGTTACTAAAGTTCAAATTCCAACATCAGAGGTTATTGACAGTTAAAGTAAGAACTTGAATTGGTAAAGAACAGGATCATATATATTTAAATGGTGACATGTCATGGTGTATGCTCAGAAGAGCACATTGGAACTGAGAACTTTGAAACCTCAGATTCTCAAGGGTTTATCTTACCTAAGAAAGTAGTCTTTCCACCCTCAGCAGAACATGTACTAAAATCCCCACCCCCTGAAATATTGACCTTTTCACCTTTGACAGAGGAATTAATCCTCATTGTCTAATAAACCAACTGAGAGTTACTCTGAAGGAATTGCTAGGCAAGATACTAATTCTCTTATGGTAACCAATAGTTTTTTGTAGCCCTAAAACAAGGCTTAGGGCTAAGCAGGCACCAGAAGGGAGGTACATGTATATGTATTGTATATATGTATATATGTATGTATGTATGTATGTATGTATGTGTGTATGTGTTAAATTTAAGTTTATAAATTAAATACACCAGAATAAATAGAAGAAACACAGAACCTTTCAAGTTTAGCTTTAGCCCTTGCAGTGTGTCTCTGGTTCCAAGTAGGTACTAAATCATTCATAAAAGCTCTGACAGTGCCCATGGTGTGCACTAGATGGGCACAAACATGAAGACCAAAGGTCTTAAGGACAGGAACCAGTAGTTCATTGTATTATCTTCTGATCATAACTCACTTATAGTATTTTGGTATGTTCAAAGTCACATTTGACCAGGATGAGGAATGCCTAGTATTTTGGGGTAGTTATATGTCTACCCCAATGTCTAAATTTAGAAGAAAACACCAATGTCTAAAACTTAATCATCCACAATTGAAGGCCCAGAAGACATGTCTTTCACTAACTATGCAACACAATGCAGTGAAAGAGGCACCAGACTATCTAAAGAACTTCATTGTCACCCCTTTCCTTGTGCCAAATCTTAGTGTTGGAAATGCTGCTGCTCAGCTGGATGAATTAAGTGCAATGGGTTTAATTAGTACCCAAGAAATCAGCATCCAAGGAGCAGAACTTAATCACTGAAGAAAAAGTTACTATAGCTATTATAATTGGAAGCAGACAAAACAATGTCCAAAATGTACTTTTTTACTGGCTAATTAATCAAGGTACTTCCAGGCATGAAAAAGATGAGTAGTGGACTGAGGTTTGTTTGTTTGTTTTTCTCTAAATAAGCTAAAAATTCTCAAACAAATGAAAGGAAGATGCATTGGAACATGGGAAAAGGGAAATCTAGGCATCCAAATAAATTTCTAGACTTGAGCCAGTTTGCAGACTAAGAATCCCTTGTATGAAAGGACATTCAAAACCTTGATAAACACTGAAAAGTTTTACTTTTAAGCTATTTCCAGTCCTTTTCCAAGAAAAACTGTACACAGGATTGGGAGTGGGTGAGGAAACAAGCAAACTTTCCAGTTTCTGAATTGATGCTGATTACAAGAGATCCCAAGAAACACTGTGCCCTTCCAGTTAAAGTAGGGTCTTATGGAGATAAGGTGATTTTAATGGAAATATTTGGCTGATGTGTATGTAATTCAGAAAATTATTATGCTGGTTCCCTGACATGTGGAATGAAGTCTATTATGATAAGGAAGGCTAAATGGAATGCTTTAGAGTTGCTTCTTCCAAGGAAAATAGTGAATCAAATCAGTATCAAATGCCTGGAGGAACTGTAGACATTAGTGCCAGCATTAAGAACTTGAAAGGTGGAAGTGTGTTGGTTCCCACCATATTACCCTTTAATTCTCCTATCTGGTCAGTACAAAAAGGCAGGATTGTGGAGAATGAGAGTTGACTATTGAAAACTCAATCAAATAGCCACTCCAATTGTAGCTGCTGTACTACAATTGATGTCCTCACCTGAGCAAATTAACCCATTTCAAGGTATATAGTATACATGTATTGATCTAGCAAAGGCCTTTTTTCCCTCAGTACCTGTACACAAAAAGAAATTTGACTTTGGTTGGCTAGGCGAGCACTATACCTGGCAGTTTTAGTTTGGGGATGTATTAACTCTCTACCATCCTATTATAACTTTGTTGGAAGCTATCTTCATCATCTGTCTTTTCATAAAATATCGCATTGGTGGAGTCTATTGATAATATTATGCTAAATGAATGAAACGAGCAGCAAGTAGGAGCCACATTGGACTCATTTCCAAAATAAATGCACTTAAGAATATAGGTAATAAATCCAACAAATATCCAAGGGTCTTCTACATCAGTTAATTTCTTGAGAGTTCAGTGGAGATATTCATTCTAAGGTGAAATATAAATTATTGCACCTGACTCCTCCCACAACCAACAAAGAAGCATAGTGTTTAATGGGCTTATTTGGATTCTGGAAACAACACATTCTTCATTTGGTTGTGTTACACCATCCCATATTACAACTGACTTAGAAAGCTGCTAGCTTTTTTGGGGGGGCATAAAATAGTAGGTGGTTTTTAAACATACACAGGCTCTTGTTCGGGCTATTTTACAACTTAGACCATATTATCCAGCAGACCTGATAGTAGTAGAGGTGTCATTCGCAGATAGGAATGCTATCTAGAGAATTTTGCCAGGCTCCTGTAGGCTCCTTTTGGAGCAAGGCTCTACCACAATCTGAAGAAATCTATTTCACTTTGAAAGACTGCTTTTGACATGTAAATCAATCTTAATGAAAATGAAGATTTTGACAACTGGGACATTAAGCTACCAAGAGACCTGAGCTGTCCACAATGAACAGGGTGTTTTTTGACCCACCCAGGCATAAAGTAGTATGTGCACAGCAGCAATACATTATCAAATGCAAGTGTTATATGTATGATAAGGGCCTAAGAAGGTCCTAAAGTTACATGAAAAAGTTGGCCAAATGTGTTTCATTTTTGTTTCTGTTACAGTTCTTTCTGCTGTTAACCAGGAACTTATTGCTTCAAGGAATATGTCATATGAGAGGTTGACTAAGAAAGGGAAGACCTTCTTTACCAATGGTTCTGCATATTATATAGGCAACATCCAAAAGTACAAAGCTGAAGCATTAATAAAGACTTTATGAGACAACCCTAAAAGACACCAGCAAAAGAAAATCTTCACAGTGAACCAAACTTTATGCAGTATACATGGTCATATATTTTGTTTGGAAGGGGAAATGGACATATGTGTGTTTATTCACTGATTCATCAGCTTCTAGCTAATGGATTGCCTAGATGGTCAAGGACTAGTAAAGAGCATGATTGGAAAGTGGTTGAGAAAGACATCTGGATAAAAAAATATGTGGATAGATCCCCCAAATGTGTGAAGCGTGTGAAGATACTGGTGTCTTACGTAAATGCGCATCAAAGGTGACTTTAGATGTGGAGTAGTAAATCAGGTAGATATTATTGTCCCTTCTGTTGAGAGCCTCTTTCTTCAGCCATTTCTGTCATCGCTCAGTGGGCCCATGAACAATGGGACCATGATAGCAGAGATAGGGTTATGCATAGGCTTAATAACACAGGCTGCTACTTGCTCAGTCTGACTTGACTACAGCTGCTATTGAGTACCAGATCTTCTAACACTGGGCCCTAGATATGGCATCATAACCCAGGGTGACCAGCCACTGGCCTGATGGCAGGTCAAGTACATTAGACCATTTTTTCAGAAGAGACAGTATTTTGTCATTTATTTGAATAAATACTTATTTTGGTAATATATTTGCCTTTCCTGCAAGTAATGCTTCTGTCAAAACTCCTATAAGTATACATAGCTTTCTTATAGTTATTCATTATCCTATACTTAGTATAAGATAATGAATTTTGCAGAATTCATTATCTAATGTCATGGTATTCTACACAGTATTACTTAACCATGGAATTCATTCTTCAGCCAAAGTAGTGTGACAGTCAATCCATGAAATGCATTAGTCAACCATATTCCTCATTAACTTGAAACAACTGGCATGATAGAATCATGGAATGGCTTTTTCAAGATACTACAATAGTGCCAACAATGACAGTAACGTGGAAGATAGGGTCAGAGTTCTCTAGATGGTAGAATATATTTTTCATCGCATCAGATATGAAGTATAGATTTTCAGGTCCAGAAATAAAGGAGTGGAAAAGCCATGGTTCTATTTACTATCATGCCTAGCAACCCACTAAAAACATTTTTCTTCCTGTTCCTGTGACTTTAAGTTCTTATGGCCTAGAAGTTTTGGTTCACGAATGGAGGGAAAGAGCCACACTGAACATATCTCATTGCAATGGAATCACAGATTTCCCTCTGGCCACTTGGGCTTCTGATATCCTTAACACCGCAAGCTAAGAGAAGAATAAGAGTATTAGGAAGTTGAATCCAATTACCAAAGGTAAATTGGATGGCTTCTTCATAATGGAGGTAAGAAAGATTATGTCTAGAGTTCAGGAGATACTTTTGTGTATCTCTTGGTGGTATAGTGTCCTGTGATTAATGTTAATGGGAACTATAAAAACCTAATCTAGGCAGGATGACAAAGGGTACAGACACTTCAGGAATGAAGTATGGGTTACTCCTTCAGAAAAGAGCCAAGGTTTGTGGAAGTAATGCTGAAGGTGGAAGAAATACAGATTGAGTATATGAATATGAGATGAGCTAAAGCCAAATGACTAGTTGCTGAAACAATGATTATAATTGAGTGTTTTTGTCATATTTTCTTAAAAATGTGTTTGCACAAATATTTGTGCTTTCTTTCCTCAATTTATCATGTGATTTAACATCAATTAAAAGAATATATATAGCTATTATATTTAAATGTGAGATATGTAGAAGTCCTTCAATAGACATTGCCTAATTTTATAATTCATTTGTGATTATACAAGGGCTAGTTACATAATACTAGGTATAATTGTTGCCTAGTTATCATCTCATTTGGAAAGTAAGCATCATATTGTAGATATGATTGTGTGTCATATTGACAAGTGGTGGACTTGTGAGAACAACTTACATCCAGGAGTATCAATCCCTAAGTTCAGGTGGAGGAATCACCTTTTCCTAAAATCTGTGATACGCTATTCATATTATTCCTAATAACCTATTATTTATCTTATTACTAATAACCTGTGACAGATCTTGTCAGTCATTGGGAAACACTGGTCCAAGTGGTGATATTTTTATATCTATCCATGTCCCATTCTCCTGCTCTCTTTCTTTCTTCCTTTAGTCATTCCTATAGTCATAGTGCTCACTTGTCCCTATCCAAAGAAACTTTAGCCAAGGTAGCTATATTTGTATCTCAATTCATTAACATATTTGATTTACTATTAGAGCTACATGAACCACATGAGCTCAGAGAGGTGGACTAAATGCCCCATTACCCGGGCTTACTAACAACACAAGATGTGATGGGCACTACTGTGTTTCAATTCCATGATACTGCAATCCAAGTTTAAGATGGTTAGTGTCTCACACATTTCACAGAGGTGGTTGCATATAACTCTATATGCAACCATGAAGCTAAAGGTTAAAGATTACTACAAATATTGTAGCATTGAAACTTATCTCAGCAGGACATGTCTAAAGTAATCTCTGGCTGGAAGGTGGTTTTCTAATTGGGAGAAAAAATGATTATAGTTGTCTTAGATAGGGGTTCTGTTGCTACGAAGAGACACTGACCACAGCAACTCTTATAAAGGAAAATATTAACTGGATGCTTTTTTAAATTTCACAGCTTTCTTAATTTCAGGGCTTTATGTTGTGGAAAAATGTCAAGAAGCATGGCACCACACAGACAGAGTTGGCATTGGAGAAATAGCTTATGGTTCTATATCTGGATCAGCAGACAGCAGGAAGGGAATGTCACACTAGAACAGGCTTGACCAATTGAAACCTCAAAGCCTATAACAGTGACACAATTTGCCAACAAAACTATACCTATTCCAACACCTCGTGAGTCAATGGGAGCCATTTTCATTAAACTACCACATTCCACTCCATGGCTTGCATAAGTATGTGGTCATATCATAACACAGAAATACATTCAGTCCAACTTCATAAGTCTCTTTTGCATGTAATTTAAAAACCATGCTTATTCTTTCTCAGAAACTCTCCCTGTAGAGTTCTAGAGTATGTTCCAAGAACAGCCTCCATCATGTTGCCAGTTTGTGTTATTACTGACAGTGTCACCCATTCCTTCTGCTGGCTTGGCTAAGATACTCATACCCTCCCTTCCAAAATCTCTGGGAGCTGCTGTTAGCATGTTACCAGTTAACTGCCCCACCTAGCTCAGCCAACAGCCAAAGACTGCCCCGTGGCTGTGCCCTTTCTCCTGGCAACCTAAGTCATTGCAGATGGAAAACACCAGACAGTCTTAATATTTTATAATCATCCAAATAACACAATTGCCAGAGGCAAAATTTATTGTCTTAAGGTCACCAAGCCTTATGTTCCATTTAGCATCAGGTTTTTCTTTAATCTTTTTATCTCGTTGAACACAGGATTTACCTCTATTAAACTTCCTGTTGTCCCTTTCCTCTTTCAACTGCACATTTTGTATTTTTCCTTGCTCAGCTTGTTTCTTTTCCTTATAGATCTGCCTAGATTTGTCCTCTAATAGCCACACAACACAATCAATGTTATTTTCTTTAAAATGTCCTCAGCTAAAGCTGATAATCCATAACAATTCAATTTAGACCTCAGGCAGATTTTTTTGGACAAGATTTTAAACAAGCCATGTTCATCAGCAAAATATCATAAGAACAAAATCTAGTCCACATAGTAATTCTTCTCTAAAACCTCTTGATCCAGGCCCCCACAATTTAAATTGCCCTTGGAACTACTCCCATGTTTCTACTATAATGGCCTATTATATTATGCTTAAAGCATTCAGTTGCATTTAAATATTAAGTTGCAATGTCCACATTCCTCTAAACAAAAACATTTTCTAACCTATCACATCAGCATTCCAATTCCTGGTACCAACTCCTGTCTTAGGTTTTCTATTCCTGTGAAGAGACACTGTGACCACAGTGAATGTTATAAGGGAAAATATTTAATTGGATGCTGTCTTACAGTTCAGAATTTTACTTCATTTTCATCATGGACATAAGCATGGCAACACTGAGTCAGACTGTAGAGGAATCGAAGATTTCTACATCTGGATCAGCAGACAGCAGGGAGAAAGTACCACACTGGAACTGACTTGAGCAATTGATATCTCACTGCCTCCCTGAGTGACACACGTTGCCATCAAGACCACACCCACTCCGACAGTTCCTAATGTTGTTACTTGATACCAGCATACAGAAGCTATGTTTATTCAAACTACCACAATAGTCCTAAAGATCATGGACAGAGTATTCCATGGCATGACCAGTGGATATCCACCAAGAAATGCTTCTATAGAACTACTTCTATATAGACTTCTATAGAACTACTAACTTTAGAGACCAGGCCATGCTGATTACAAGAGTAGCGTCTAAGGTGAAAAGTAACATCAAGAACAGGTTATTCAGTTAAACTAGATAATAATATCCCTCTTAGTCTTGTCAGGGGAGAACCTGAGAAGGTAACATCACATATGTTCAGACATGACCAAGGCACTTCACAGCCCAGGACTTAATTCTTGTTCTTTGACCCTGCAGGAAACCATGCTTTCTGCTACATCTAAAACACACTTCTATTTTTTTGTGGGGGGTATTTCTGTGAAAACACTTTATTTATTAATTATACTTGGCAGAAATTTCATAGTGTTTAAGGGGACCACAACAACCTCTTAAGCTTTGCTTAGCAAAAAACAGTCCCTTTAGCTCTTAACTCAAATCAGGATATGAAACAGATATGAAGACCTGTAGATTTGCTCATTAAGTAGATGCATATTCTTATATATATTTTCCATTAGGTCACTTTTTTTATCCTGTAGTTTATGTTTAAACCAGGCCCCTGTGCATTAAAGTGTTAGGTGACCCTTTCAGGTGGCTATAGATGGAAGAGATCACAATGGTAAAGGACATAGCCTAGGGAAGCCATGCTGATGAACTATCCACCAGTTAGACAAATAAAGGTAAGTTGTAACATCTTCCAGGTATTCTTTGAGTTCTCTGGAGCCTTCCTTTTCTTTCTTTTTTTTTAATTATTTGATATAATTTTTTATTTACATTTCAAATGATTTTCCCTTTTCTAGCCCCCCACTCCCCGAAAGTCCCGTAAGCCTCCTTCTCTCCCCCTGTCCTCCTACCTACCCCTTCCCACGTCCCCGTTCTGGTTTGGCCGAATACTGCTTCACTGAGTCTTTCCAGAACAAGGGGCCACTCCTCCTTTCTTCTTGTACCTCATTTGATGTGTGGATTATGCTTTTGGTATTCCAGTTTTCTAGGTTAATATCCACTTATTAGTGAGTGCATACCATGATTCACCTTTTGAGTCTGGGTTACCTCACTTAGTATGATGTTCTCTAGCTCCATCCATTTGCCTAAGAATTTCATGAATTCATTGTTTCTAATGGCTGAATAGTACTCCATTGTGTAGATATACCACATTTTTTTTGCATCCACTCTTCTGTTGAGGGATACCTGGGTTCTTTCCAGCATCTGGCAATTATAAATAGGGCTGCTATGAACATAGTAGAGCATGTATCCTTATTACATGGTGGGGAATCCTCTGGGTATATGCCCAGGAGTGGTATAGCAGGATCTTCTGGAAGTGAGGTGCCCAGTTTTCAGAGGAACCGCCAGACTGATTTCCAGAGTGGTTGTACCAATTTGCAACCCCACCAGCAGTGGAGGAGTGTTCCTCTTTCTCCACACCCTCTCCAACACCTGCTGTCTCCTGAATTTTTAATCTTAGCCATTCTGACTGGTGTAAGATGAAATCTCAGGGTTGTTTTGATTTGCATTTCCCTAATGACTAATGAAGTTGAGCATTTTTTAAGATGCTTCTCCGCCATCCGAAGTTCTTCAGGTGAGAATTCTTTGTTTAACTCTGTACCCCATTTTTTAATAGGGTTGTTTGGGTTTCTGGAGTCTAACATCTTGAGTTCTTTATATATATATTGGATATTAGCCCTCTATCTGATGTAGGATTGGTGAAGATCTTTTCCCAATTTGTTGGTTGCCGATTTGTCCTCTTGATGGTGTCCTTTGCCTTACAGAAACTTTGTAATTTTATGAGGTCCCATTTGTCAATTCTTGATCTTAGAGCATAGGCTATTGGTGTTCTGTTCAGAAACTTTCTCCCTGTACCGATGTCTTCTCAAGGGTCTTCCCTAGTTTCTTTTCTATTAGCTTCAGAGTGTCTGGCTTTATGTGGAGGTCCTTGATCCATTTGGATTTGAGCTTAGTACAAGGAGACAAGGATGGATCAATTCGCATTCTTCTGCATGCTGACCTCCAGTTGAACCAGCACCATTTGTTGAAAAGGCTATCTTTTTTCCATTGGATGTTTTCAGCCTCTTTGTCGAGGATCAAGTGGCCATAGGTGTGTGGGTTCATTTCTGGATCTTCAATCCTGTTCCATTGATCCTCCTGCCTGTCACTGTACCAATACCATGCAGTTTTTAACACTATTGCTCTGTAGTATTGCTTGAGGTCAGGGATACTGATTCCCCCAGATTTTCTTTTGTTACTGAGAATAGTTTTAGCTATCCTGGGTTTTTTGTTGTTCCAGATGAATTTGATAATTGCTCTTTCTAACTCTGTGAAGAATTGAGTTGGGATTTTGATGGGTATTGCATTGAATCTGTATAGTGCTTTAGGCAAAATGGCCATTTTAACTATATTGATTCTACCGATCCATGAGCATGGGAGGTTTTCCCATTTTTTGAGGTCTTCTTCCATTTCCTTCTTCAGAGTCTTGAAGTTCTTGTCATACAGATCTTTCACATATTTGGTAAGAGTCACCCCAAAATACTTTATACTGTTTGTGGCTATTGTGAAGGGGGTCATTTCCCTAATTTCTTTCTCAGCCTGCTTATCCTTTGAGTATAGGAAGGCCACTGATTTGCTTGAGTTGATTTTATAACCTGCCACTTTGCTGAAGTTGTTTATCAGCTGTAGGAGCTCTCTAGTGGAGTTCTTTGGGTCACTTAGGTAGCCGATCATGTCGTCTGCAAATAATGATAGTTTGACTTCTTCCTTTCCAATTTGTATCCCTTTGACCTCCTTATGTTGTCGGATTGCCCGAGCTAGTACCTCAAGTACAATATTGAAAAGTTAAGGAGAAAGGGGGCAGCCTTGTCTGGTCCCTGATGTCAGTGGGATTGCTTCAAGTTTCTCTCCATTTAGTTTGATGCTGGCTACCGGTTTGCTGTATATTGCTTTTACTATGTTTAGGTATGGGCCTTGAATTCCTGTTCTCGCCAAGACTTTAAGCATGAAAGGATGCTGAATTTTGTCAAATGCTTTTTCAGCATCCAATGAAATGAGAAACTAAACAGGGACACAATGAAACTAATTGAAGCTTTGGACCAATTAGATTTAACAGATATATATAGAACATTCTATCCTAAAACAAAACAATATACCTTTTTCTCAGCACCTCATGGTACCTTCTCCAAAATCGACCATATAATTGGTCACAAGACAGACCTCAACAAATATAAGAAGATAGAACTAATCCCATGCCTCCTATCTGATCACTAAGGAGTAAAAGTGGTCTTCAATAGCAACAGAAACAACAGAAAGCCCACATACACGTGGAAACTGAACAATACTCTACTCAATGATACCTTGGTCATGGAAGAAATAAAGAAAGAAATTAAAGACTTTTTAGAACACAATGAAAATGAAAACACAACATACCCAAATCTATGGGACACAATGAAAGCAGTGCTAAGAGGAAAACTCATAGCTCTGAGTGCCTCCAAAAAGAAAATGGAGAGAGCATACATTACCAGCTTAATGACACACCTGAAAGCCCTAGAACAAAAAGAAGCTATTTCACCCAGGAGGAGTAGAAGGCAGGAAATCATCAAACTCAGGGCCGAAATCAATCAAGTAGAAACAAAGAGAACCATACAAAAAATCAACAAAACCAGGAGCTGGTTCTTTGAGAAAATCAACAAGATAGATAAACCCTTAGCCAGACTGACCAAAGGGCACAGAGAAAGTATCCAAATTAACAAACTTAGAAATGAAAAGGGAGATATAACAACAGAAACTGAGGAAATCCAAAAAATCATCAGATCCTACTACAAGAGCCTGTACTCAACACAACTGGAGAATCTGGAGGAAATGGACAATTTCCTTGACAGATACCAAATACCAAAATTAAATCAGGACCAAATAGACCATCTAAACAGTCCCATAATGCCTAAAGAAATAGAAGGAGTCAGAGAAAGTCTTCCAACCAAAAAAAGCACAGGACCAGATGGCTTCAGTGCAGAATTCTACCAGACCTTCAAAGAAGAGTTAACACCAATACTCTTCAAACTATTCCACAAAATAGAAACAGAAGGAACACTACCCAATTCCTTCTACGAAGCCACAATTACGCTGATACCAAAGCCACAAAAAGATCCAACAAAGAAAGAGAACTTCAGACCAATTTCCCTTATGAACATCGATGCAAAAATACTTAATAAAATTCTTGCCAACCGAATCCAAGAACACATCAAAACGACCATCCACCATGATCAAGTAGGCTTTATCCCGGGAATGCAGGGTTGGTTCAATATTCGGAAATCCATCAATACAATCCACTACATAAACAAACTCAAAGAACAGAACCACATGGTCATTTCTCCTCTCTCTCTTTTGCTCTCTGCTCTCCCATACTCTCTCACCTCTCTGCCCCTGGGGCTCTTCCCCCCCTCCACGTGGTCAAGGCCGGCCTCCACTCTCTATTCTCTCTCTCTCTCTCTCTCTCTCTCTCTCTCTCTCTCTCTCTCTCTCTCTCTCTACCACTAACTCCCATCCCCTATTCTGAATAAACTCTATTCTATACCATGTCTGTGTGTGTGTGGTCCCTCAGGGGCAGAGGTGCCCAGGCAAGGGCCCGCCTGGACACCTTCCCCCACGCCGCCTAGCCACACTCACCTAACCCCCTATACTCCCCCCTTCTTAAGCCCCTTCATCATCCTGCTGCCAAAAGTCCTCCAATGGTGCTCAAAGTCCTTCAATCTCCCTTTATGGTTTCTCTCAAAACAACAAGAAATCAACAAAAATAAACAAAATAAAACAAGAAACAAAAAAATCAAAAAACTTTAAAAAAAAACAAATGCCATTAAAAAGAAAGAAAGAAAGAAAGAAAAAGAAAAAAGACAGAATAAAGTAAAATGAAACAAATACTCTACCAAATGTATCATCCAGTTCATTTTGTGTTGCCCGATTCTTTCTGGGTATGGCCCCTGCTGTGGAATATGATTGGTATTACCAAGTAACAATAGTGGAAAACTAGACTTTCCCTTTGCCAGCCATATCAATTTGCAGATAGATTCTTGGTACAGTACAAGAGAGGCCATATTTTCAGCTTCTAAATGTGAGTATACAGTTTTACCAATACCATTTGCTAAAATATAAAGGTTACATCTAGAAATATTGCAGAGAAAGTATGGGTATCTACCAGTTTTCAGAGTAAACTATTATTGTTATAGTTTTGCTTTGAAAAAGCTTTGCAATTTTAATGCCCAAAACTAACCTATAAGCTCCACCTGCCCAGGAGCCAGGTAACTCCCTGCAATGCTGGAGGCTTTAGTTCTTGGAAAATAACAAAAACTCATGGGACAGTACAGTGGCCAATAGGTTTGTCCTTGCAACATATGGCTCAAGGTATTCATCTGGGAAATTTCAGGAAGTAATCCTGACAAAATCCATCTTTTCATGAGCATTTAATAAAGTTTGATTTAAATTTTACTCGAAATAGTGGAATTGGTTTTTCTCTGGTAAATGTCAGGATTAACATATGGAGACCCACAAGATAATTCCACCCCAAATTTGCTCTTTATTAAGCTATCCTCAAGAAGTGAGCTACTCACAGGGGCACAAACCCAGTTAACCCAATGCTGCCAGAGAGTGATTTCCACTCTGTGGACTCCCACAATAAATGGTCAAATTCAAAGGACAACAGCAAGCATTTATAAGCTATCTGAATCATGGTATGCACTCACTAATAAGTGGTTATTAACCTAGAAAACTGGAATACCCAAAACATAATCCACACATCAAATGAGATACAAGAAGAAAGCAGGAGTGGTCCCTGGTTCTGGAAAGACTCAGTGAAACAGTATTTGGCAAAACCAGAACGGGGAACTGGGAAGGGGTGGGAGGGAGGACAGGGGAAGAGAAGGGGGCTTACGGGACTTTCGGGGAGTGGGGGGGGGCTAGAAAAGGGGAAATCATTTGAAATGTAAATAAATTATATCAAATAAAAAAAAAGACAAAAAAAAAAGATATTTAAAAAAAAAATAAGCTATCTTCCTGTTGGTTTCTATCTGATGAACAGGGAGAAACTGACAGGGTTAATACACCCCCATTTGGGTATTTATGTCTTGTTTTCTGTGTCTGGTTTATCTCTGTGTGTTCCAAATTGTTGCTGTATGTGAACCAGGCTCCAGCAAACTACAGGGTGACTTCACCATCCAGCCCCTTGCCCAGGTTTACCTGGCAGTGATGAAAGGTCGCTCCTAAAATGGAAAGTTCCAAGTCTCTTTATGAAGTATGTTTATGGGTTAAAATTTTATTTCAATACTAGAAGAGCTTCAATTTAAAATCAGCCTTGTCTAGTCGCTGATTTCAGTGGGATTGCTTCAAGTTTCTCTCCGTTTAGTTTGATGCTGGCTACCGGTTTGCTGTATATTGCTTTTACTATGTTTAGGTATGGGCCTTGAATTCCTGTTCTTTCCAAGACTTTAAGCATGAAATGATGCTGAATTTTGTCAAATGCTTTTTCAGCATCCAATGAAATGTCCATGTGTTTTTTTCTTTGAGTTTGTTTATGTAGTGGATTGCATTGATGGATTTCCGTATATTGAAGCAACCCTGCATTCCCGGGATAAATCCTACTTTATCATGGTGCATGATCGTTTTGATGTGTTCTTGGATTCGGTTGGTTAAGAGGATAACTCATAGCCCTGAGTTCCTCCAAAAAGAAAATGGAGAAAGCATACACTAACACAACTGGAGAATCTGGAGGAAATGGACAATTTCCTTGACAGATACCAAATACCAAAATTAAATCAGGACCAACTAGACCATCTAAACATCCCATAATGCCTAAAGAAATAGAAGGAGTCATAGAAAGTCTTCCAACCAAAAAAAGCACAGGACCAGATGGTTTCCGTGTAGAATTCTATCAGACCTTCAAAGAAGAGTTAACACCAATACTCTTCAAACTATTCCACAAAATAGAAACAGAAGGAACACTACCCAATTCTTTCTATGAAGCCACAATTACGCTGATACCAAAACCACACAAAGATCCAACAAAGAAAGAGAACTTCAGACCAATTTCCCTTATGAACATCGATGCAAAAATACTCAATAAAATAAATAAATACTCAAAAAAATAAAACAAGGATAAGTCTTATCAGATCAGTCATTCATTTGACTTGAGAGCAAATACCTAAATCTTCTCCTTCCTTATTAGTGACCATCATGAAGGGGTAGCCCAATTTGATTATTTGATCTTATTGACAGGTCACTTTAATATTCTGTGACCTCAATAACTTCTTAATATAGTTAAATCTTAATTAATTTTTCATTTATATCATAAGTCCTATCCTGCCTGTTCAAGAGCTACCACTTTAAAACAAAAAAGCAAGCAACATAAACAAAGAAACTCACACTGAAGTAAATGTTGAACATCTCATATATCAAAGAAGTTTATTAAGTTATCATAATTATATACATTACAAAAGTTTCTTTTTAATTTTAAAGAATGTTTATTTATTTATTTATTTATTTATTTATTTATTTATTTTCTATATCCTTTGTTTACATTCCAAAGCTTTCCCCTTTCCCAGTTCCCCCCCATATGTCCCATAGGTCCTCTTCTCTCCATCCATTCTCCTATCTTTCCCCCTCCCTTTTCTCTGTCCTAGTACTCCCCTACAATAATGAATCAAGCCTTTACAGGATTAGGGCCCTCTTCTTCCTTCTTCATGGGAATCACTTGATATGTTAATTGTATCTTCAGTATTCACAGCTTCAGGGCTAATTAATATCCACTTATCAATGATTGCATTCCATGTGTATTCTTTTGTGATTGTGTTACCTCGCTTAGGATGACATTTTCCAGTTCCAACCATTTGCCTAAAAAATCATGAATTCATTGTTTTTAATTGCTGAATAGTACTCCATTGTGTATATATACCACATTTTCTGTATCCATTCCTCCATTGAGGGATATCTGGGTTCTTTCCAGCTTCTGGCTATTATAAATAAGACTGCTATAAACATAGTGGAGCAAGTGTCCTTATTGCATGCTGGGGAATCCTCTGAGTATATGCCCAGAAGAGCATAGCAGGGTCCTCCGGAAGTGTCATGCCCAGTTTTCTTAGGAACCGCCAGACTGATTTCCATAGTGGTTGTACTATCTTACAATCCCACCATCAGTGAAGGAGTGTTCCTCTTTCTCCACATCCCCTCCAATATCTGCTGTCTCCTGAGTTTTTAAACTTAGCCCTTCTGACTGGTGTGAGGTAAAATCTCAGGGTTGTGGTGATTTGCATTTCCCTAATGACTAATGATGTTGAGCATTTCTTAAGGTGCTTCTTGGCCATCCAAATTTCTTCAGGTGAAAATTCTTTGTTTAGGTCTGTACCCAATTTTTTAATAGGGTTATTTGGTTCCCTGGGGTCTAACTTCTTGAGTTCTTTGTATATATATTACAAAAGTTTTTAGTTCCTTCTGGGATTTCATTTCCAATATGTCCTTGGACATCCTTTAGACACATTTTTCATAAGTTTTCAAATTGCCAGTAAGTATGATAAACTCTCATAGTAAAATTTTCATTTAAAAAATGATATCAGACTGTCTGGATTAGGAAAGTCACATTACAATTTTACTGTATCTAGAGAATATGAAATGCTCTTTTTTCTTGGCTCCTTTATACCAGAGTAACTGAAAGAGAAAATAAAAATGTGATCTTCAGTGCACAATGGGACAAAAATAAAAGCAGGCATGGAAGAAGGAAAGAAAGGTTAAAGAAAAACAAGCTTGGAGATCCCAAGTAAGAAAGGCAATTATTAAGGACCCAGTGGAGCCATAATTCCGAGACCCTCCCCAATCCATCAAGGTGGCAACTGCTTATTTAGTACTAGAGAATCCTTTCTTTAGGTCCAAGCAGGAATCTCTGCTTTTCAAGTTTTCTGTGGGCTGTGGAAATTCACATGAACTCTAGCTCTAGTCATAGAGAGTAAAGCATGATTGCAGGCAATGGATCTCTTTATTTTCTCCATGGACTTCTTGCTGTATGCTGGGGATGGAAGGTAGGAACCCATTCATGTTTAAACAAGTCTTCTATTGCCCAGTATCATTCCTAGGCATTCAATGAACACTCGTTGCCTTTCTGTTCCCCCTTTCTCCCACACTCTTGGGATAGCCCAGTGACTTTTGAAAGCCAACAAAGAGTTTATCACACACAACAGGAACAGGAGTGAACCTGGTCTAGAGAAGTAACATGTGTGTGAAAAGGGATTTGTAATGGGAAGGATTTCATCTGCCAATCAGTCCAGCTAAAAGAGACCCTATTTGTATCTTCTCACCATTCTCCCTCAGAGTTCACATGTTATACATCATATGGAGCCCAAAGGCAGCAAGGTTAGACCCATGAGTTAGGGTTTAGGTGACAAATTCCTTGAGGCAGAACATTTTGAGAGTTCTAAGGAAGAAAAAGGACAAGCTTTCTGTAATGTTGTGAGTTCCAGATAAACAGATAAAGGCATTCTAGGTCACTGAACTAATCTTTCTCAAGAAATTACTATCTAGACACATGAAATCCAAGACAAAGAGCTACTCTTTTTACTGCTTGTGAGAGTTCTGACCAAATTCATTGTTGTTGCAGTGGTGGGGTTTCCTTTTTCAGAAAGGACACTAGGAGTGTCAGATAATCATGGTCACTTCCCAAGTCCTTGGAGGCAATTTTCCATTAGAAATACCAATTTTAATTTGGTTTTCTCAAATTCTGGGTGAGAACCCTAAAAAATTATTTTTTGAGGTCCTGATGTTCAGACAAGTGATCCTGAACGTGTTCAGTGGGATAGACAAATAATAAAATGCCAATAAAAGACAGAAGACCAGCCACAGTGAAATAGAAAGTAATAGCTTCGTTGCTTGTTACTCTATCATACAAAGTAGTTTCTTTGGTTGAAAATCATTTAGGCTCTACTCATTTTCTTTTTTTACTTGAAGTTTTTGGGTTTGAATAGGTTTGGCCCCAATAGATTGATGTGTTTGAATGTCTGACCATAGAGAATGGCACTATTCAGAGGTGTGGCCTTATTGGAGGAAGTGTGGCCTTGCTAGAGAAAGTGTGTCACTGATCAGGCAAGGCTTTTAGGGTTTAAAAGTTCAAGCTACAGCCAGTGTGAAACACAACCAGTCTTCTCCTTGTTGCCAGAGGGTAAAGATGAAGAACTTTCAGCTCCACATTTAGTTTGCCCTGTATGCTGTCATGCTTCTGAACTTGACGATAATGGACAAAACCTCTGAAACTGTAAGCCAGCCCTAAATTAAATGTTTTCTTCTATAAGAGATGCCTCAGTCCTAGTGTCTTTTCACGGCAATAAAACCCTAACTAAGACATACTCAAACCACTGACAAGATCTGTTTTATTACTTTCTATCATTGTCTTTTCTAAAATGCTAACTAGTTGAAACAATACAGATTATTTAATCATTCAAGGTAATTTGTCTACTCAGCAGTATGCTTCTAGGTACCTATTTCTCTTCTTGTGGTTTCATAGAGCATTTCCTTCTATAACTGAATCACATTTCTCTGAAGAATGTGCTTGAGACTGCATTTTTATTTTCTAGGTGACATTTTGTTTACTTATAAATTTTGACATGTTAAGTAAGTTGGCCTTTAACTTTGTCAATGCACAGATTTTAGTATGGTCAGAAGATTTTAGTTCTTTTGGGTAAATAGCTTATTTTTTTGTAGGATACTGCTCAGTAGTCTTCCAAAGGCTCTGAAGCACTGTGAATTTTCTTTCCAGTAAGGAACAGAACTTGGTGATACCCATTCTTACCAGCACCTGATGATTTCTATGTTTTGAATGCTTCATTGTGAGATGTTGGCCTTTTATCGTTGTCTACTCTTAAGCCTCACTAATGACAACTGATATTGAGGGCTACATTATGTATGTATGTAATTGACACTATGTCATCACTGATGAAGAATTTACTAGGCTACTTTTTTACTTTGAGATTTCATATTATTGTAATATAAGATTGTCTTTTATTTTTGGTACTAGTAATTTCTCAGATATGTTTCATGAAAATATTTTCACTCTGTATATAAGGTTAATTTTTTTTTTTACAAAATTGTTCTTATTATTGAAGTCTAACTTAACAGGATTTGCCTTTAGGTATCATGCATTTGTTTTTGTATCTAAAAATGCCAATAAAATATTACCTGATTTTTCTACTTTGCTGTCTTTTTGGAATATCATAGCTGATCATTTTGCATTTAGCTCTGTGATTCTCTCTCAGCTGATATTTGTGAAAGCTATGATCAGATTTTTTAAAAAATATTCAAAAGAGCTCTTTATTTACTTGAATACTATCTTAAAATTGCAATTATTAATTTCCTACTCTCACACTTAAACCTCTTTGTTTTAAAATTTGCTTGCTAGGAATGCTATGCAAATGTAATTCTGTATGCAACCTTGAGATTGCCATTTTCACTAAGCAAATAAATGTGTACAAATAGCCATCACAATAGAAAGAAATTATCAATTCATTTTTATTTGAATTTATCAATTATATACAATTGATATCAATTATATATAAATAATCATTTTAAATGACCAATTATCAATTTTTTATTATCAGAATGGCTAATTTAATTAGAGGCCTTCTAACTACATCATTGATGAAGAAATAGGACATGGAATGGCTGCTGTACAAAGATGACTTTGCTTTGGATCAGCATAGTGTACTAACTAAGCATTGAGTTGCTCAACAGCGCAAGAAAGCAGAAAGTCACTAAAGACGTGTGAGTGAACATACAAATGCATTGGACAAGGTAATTCCAACAAATAATTGTAATTATCTCATCAAAAAGCAATTCTGCTGAGAAGTAGGCTAAGCAGAGTGGGTCAGTGAGAAAAGGCCTTTCAGAGTGCTATCATATGAGCTGAATAAACAGTTTGTCTTCTGTGCATCCTCAAGCACCTAACCGCTGAAGGAGTAATGTTCATTGTTGGGAATTGTATAGTTTAACAAGAATTACACTCTGATAAGACTCTTGAAAAAATTGAGTTAATTGTAAATCTTCACTAATTTCACCATCATCAGTTAACAGCTAGATATTCACAAGTGCATGTCTAAGAAGCCAGGATTTCAGTAGCAAGTAACTTGAAGATCCAATTCACTGCCCTGTCACTCAGGGTCAGACTATTCTTCAGAATCTATTTCGATGTCTGTAAAAATGAAGATTCATGTTATTAGCATTTATCTCATAAGGTTGTATTAGAAGACTGTTCCCAGATGATCCATATAGAATGTAAACATATGAAGCACTTGTACTAATAGTTTTATTTAACTATTTACTAAGATAATAAGGATATCTCAAACCATTTCTGACAAATATTTCAATTTAAACCCAAAGGAGAATATCAGTTGCTGATAAATTAAATAGATTCTATATCTGTGACACTTCAGGACATTAGACTAGACTAGAATACAGTTTCTTAGAATACACAAGGCAAGATCAGAGAGTATTTCCAGAAGTTACCTGCCAATTCACAGATAAACTAGAAATATACCAGATATGATTGATTTGTGGCTGATGATTCATAAGCAAATTATTTTCCATTTGCTTAGATTTTTCGGTGCTGAAGGAAAGAATGACACACTTATATTTTAGTAAATGCTTAGGTTTTATATTTTGGGATAAGGGAATGCCCAGGGATTAAGTAAATATAGTATATCATCATCTTACTATTATTTTGAAGGATTTAAAGAAGTTATGGGTTTAGACTATGAGAGTCCTGTTTTCTAGCTTTCATTTCGGTTTTACTTATTTATTTTAAATAAAAATCAGTCATCATATAGCAAGCCTGTAGTGCATGAAATTTCATTTTTAGTTACTTCTTAGGAAATGATCTTCAGGGTATCGTTTCTCATGTTATTGTGATTACTTTGGAGAGAAAGCTATTTCTTGGTTCTCTTTAATGATTAATACAGAGTCCTTAGTGTTACTCCAGGGGAATCTGCAGAACTGTGGAATATGATGAATATAATTAAACAAAATGGTAACTGTGCAGAGAGTTGTTCAAGTTATTTCACTTAGTAAAATAAATATATTTGAAGGGAAATATTCTTTTGCCTATAAGAAATGGAAACTGTTTATTTTTATTTATATTTTAAACTTATTGAGAGACTGTGGTCACCTTATAAATAAAAATATAGTTGATACATAGACTTGAAATTATGATGCTGGACAAATTCTGATTGCATAAAATGGGCGGCTATGAGGAAAACATGTACACTAGCTAAATATTTGTTTTCAAATATAGATGTGCCTTGGCTTGCAAGAAAGTATGTCTGGAAGTGATAACCACCTCTCACTAGAGTGTGATTGTTTCCTCATGACTGTCTACCAGACTGAGTGCTGCCCCCTGTATAGAATCAGAATAAGATCAGTCCACACATTGCAAACCTCTCAACAGAGTAACAGTAGGTACTGCAGTTACTACCAAATATATGTATCTCCTTTGTGCCACAGCAAACTTGACAAACTATTAATCAAATTATTACAAGTTGGATATCATTGTAGTCAGACAAGAATTCATCAGGTTATTACTTTTTCTTTCTGTTGTTGGAAGGAGCCTTTGTAACAGTAGTTTCCAACATAAATATTTCAACATAATATCTACAGACAGAAATCAACATAAGTGATAATTTTCAGTAATCTTACTTCCCAATAGCATCTTTATATATATTGTTGTTTGTGTGTGCTTGTGTATATATGGGTGTGTGTGTGTGAATGCAAGTGCATGTGAGTGCAGATTCCAACAGAGGTCAGAAGAGATCAAAGTATATCCTGGAACTGGACATATAGGAAATTATGAGCTGGCTTACGTAGACGTTTTGAGTTAAGCATGAGTTCTTTGTGGGGGCAGATACTTGCCCTCAGTCTTCTCTTGAGTTCTAATACAACCCTACTTAAATGTAAATAAATGGATGCAAAAGGTATTTTATTCAGTAATTCTCTGACAGAGTCCTAGATTCCTGTCTTAATTAGTATTTCTATGGTTTTTAAGAGACATGATGATCAAGGCAACTCTTATAAAGGCAAACATTTAATTGGGATAGATTACAGTTACAGATGTTAAGTCCATTGTCATCATGGCAAGAAGCATGGCATCATGTAGGAAGACTAGGGATTGAAGGAGCTAATAGCTCTACATCTTAGTCTGAAGGCATCCACATTAGGTGGAGCTTGAACACTAGGAGATATAAAAGTCTGCCTACACAGTGACACATTTCCTCCATCAAGCCCACACCTATTCCAACAAGGCCACATCTTCTAATTGTGCCCCTTCCAATGTTGCAAGAATTTTCAAACAACCACAACATCAAATTGGTTTATAGTGAGAATGGAGCATATAGAATGATATTTCATGATCTGTATACTCAAGAACATGTGGTCATCATTCGTTCTTTAGGAAGACAAACCTAAGGATCTAAGAGGTTAGTGTCTGGTCATTTAAAATTAGTATGTAAGTTCTGTCATAAAGTTTAGTCAGACAAGTAAGGTATAAAATGAAATCACAGTACCTAATTCTTGATATAAGATTCATCAATTTGCAATGCAACAAATTAATAATATTTCTTTTTAGAATAACATAGCTCATTTTGTTTAAACACATTTTTAATAGTAAATATTAAATGCATAGCAGCTTTGCCTTAAAAATCATTTGTGCTTCTTCACTCACCAAATTATTGCTGTCATTCATGGTTATTCAGATTACCATAAGGTCCTGTCACACCTGTTCTAGGTCATTTACATGTCTTTCACTATTCATGGGACACATTGCTGTGAACTCTGCAGTGACAAAAGAGAGGAATATTCTTGTTCCTCTTTATACACTGACAAGCTCTTTATTTTGTATTATTTTCATAATATCTATCATTCGCCTTCATCTTTTGTCAGTTCAAATTAAACCATGATTTTATCACAGTATCATTTCACAACAGGTGATGAACTATCCAATGTGTTGGCACTTCCGTTGAGAGTTACTGATTATGTTTCTGTAAAATTGGTCATAAGATAAATCCCAATTATAGTAGAAAATTTTGAAAGAAAAATAAATCAAGAATGAATTTTAGAGAAAAGGACCTAATGTTTGTTAATAAATCTCAAAACATATTTGAAGAGAACACGAAGTACATTTTTAAATGTTTGAATAATGAATATAATTGAATTTGAAAATATAAGCTCACAAAAGTATATAGATTAATTGCCTGAGCATTGAAACATAACAATATTATTTGTTTTGAGACAAGGTCTAAAAATGTTGGCATCCTAAAACTTCACATAGAAACCAGGCTGGCCTTGAACTCACCTGCCTCTATTTCTCAAGAACCAGAATTAAAGAAGTATGTCAGCAGATCCAGCTAACATAAATGTTTTTTCAGGATGAAAATTAAACCTATTTTCTAAAAGTCTATACAAACAGAATGTTTTGACATCTTCTCTTATTGTTAGATTGATGAAGTATCTGAATATATATTTCCAAATATTGGGACTTTAAATTACCTTTCTTATTAGGTATTTATTTTTCAGTATACTTTTGTCAATACTTTAAAATACTTATATATTAGTCTACAAGACAATTTAAATAAATGAAATTATTCTGGAAACATTAAAATGTTGCAATAACTTAAAAATAAATGGTGAAATATGAAGATGTCAGAGCTTAAATAGTAACTAATTTTTAATGATCAAAAATTACTCTGAATACCAATTAAATGACCTAGAAGAAAAAGTCAAACTCATAAAAACCTGAAAATTATGTTAGCCAGAATAAATAAAACTTATTATAGAATAGAGAAAAATATGATTCTTAGGATTCTTTTGTAATTAAATCTTTGATTATTAAATATATTACAAATATAGATATTACAAGTAATATAAATTTAAAACTTAAACTACCTTAATGAAAAGGAGAGTGTAACAGATGAAGAAGAAACTTACTATCATATAAAATTAATTTCATAATGCAGATAGAAACTATAGGCTATAAAGTTATAATACTTCATAATTCATGTAAAATCATAACTAACAGATTTTAATTGACCCACAGCTGATGTAAAATGAATGGTTATAATCAGTATTTATTTTAATTTTCTTTTTTTTCTTTTCTTTTATTGGATATTTTATTTACATTTCAAATTTTATCCCTGTTCATGTTTTCCCCTCTAGACACTCCCTATCCTATCCCACCTCTCTCTGCTTCTATGAGGGTGTTTCCTCACCCTCCCAGCCACTCCTGCCTCCCTGCCCTGGCATTCCCCTACGCTGGGGCATCAAGCCGTCACAGGACCAAGGGTCTTTCCTCCCAGTGATGCCCAACAAGGCTATGCTCTGCTACATATGCAGCTGGAGCCATGGGTTGCTCTTTGGTTGGTGGTTTAGTCCCTGGGAGCTCTGAGGGGTCTGGTAAGTTGATATTGTTGTTCTTCCTATGGGGTTGTAAACTCCTTGAGCTCCTTCAGTCCTCTCTCTAAATACTCCATTGGTGTACAGGTGCTCAGTCCAATGGTTGGCTATGAGTGTCCACCTCAGTATTTGTCAGGCTCTGGCAGAGCCTTTCAGGAGATAGTCATGTCAGGCTGCTGGCAACAAGCACTTCTTGGCATTCTAAATAGTCTGGGTTTGGTTACTGTATATGGAATGGATGGCTTTTCCTTTAGTCTCTGCTCTACAATTTGCCTCCATATTTCCTCCTGTGAGTGTTTTCTTCCCCCTTCTAAGAAGGACTGAAGAACCCACACTTTAGTCTTCTCCTTAAGCTTCACATGGTCTGTGAATTGTATCTTGGGTATTCCGAGCTTTTGAACTAATGTCCATTTATCAGTGAGTGTGTGTTCTTTTATGACTGGGTTACCTCACTCAAGATGATATTTTTCTAGTTCCATCCATTTGCCTAAGAATTTCATTAATTCATTTTTGTTAATAAATAGCTAAGTAGTACTCTATTGTGTAAATGTACCACATTTTCTGTATCCATTACGCTGCTGAAGGACATCTGGGTTCCTTCCAGTCTCTGGCAATTAAAAATAAGGCTGCTATGGACATAGTGGAGTATCTGTCTTTGTTACGTGTTGGAACATCTTTTGGGTATATGCCCAGGAGTGATATAGCTGGATCCTCAGGAACTGCCTGAGAAACCACCAGACTGATTTCCAGAGTGGTTGTACCAGATTGCAATCCTACCAACAACACCTGGAGGAGTATTTCTCTTTCTCCACATCATCGCCAGAATATTCTGTCACATGAGTTTTTGTGGTCTTAGCCATTCTGAATAATATGAGGTGGAATCTCAGGGTTGTTTTGATTTTCATGTCCATGATGACTAAGGATGTTGAACATTTCTTTATGTGCTTCTTGGCCATTTGATATTACTCATTTGAGAATTTTTTGTTTAGCTTTGTACCCCATTTTTAATAGAGTTTTTTTTAATTTTCAAATGGCTATACCCCAAAAGTTATGGATACTTAGAAACAAGAAATTCCCACCAATCAATCTTTGTATCTGTCTCTCTTCCTCTTCTTTTTCTCTCACTCTTCTTCTCACTCTCCCTCTCTCTGTTGACTCAGGATATGTCTATTATGATGATTTATATATGCTTGGCCTAGTGAGTGACACTCTTCAGAGGTGTGGCCTCGGAGTAGGTGTGTCACTGTGGGCCTGAGCTTTAATACCCTTGTCCTAGCTGCCAGGAAGACAGTCTTCTCCTAGATGCCTTCAGATGAATAGGTAGACCTTTCAGCTCCTCCTGCACCATGCCTGCCTGGAAACTAGCACATTCTCACCATGATGATAATGAACTGAACCTCTGAATCTATAGGCCAGCCCCAATTAAATGTTTTCCTCATAAGAGTTACCTTGATCGTGGTGTCTGTTCACAGTAGTAAAACTCTAAGTCATCTATGTAGGTCATACTGGCCTGGAATTCACTATGTAGTTCAAATTGACCTTTACCACATGGGAATCACTTGTCTCCAGGAGTTCAGTGACTAAAATGGTATATCACCATATCTGAACCCCACACTGTGGAATTTATTCCACAGGTAAGATTGATATAACCTTAAATAATTCTAGAAACAAATATAGGTCATTGGTGTCAAGCACATTGATATTTTTTCTTCTAAATCAACTAATATCTACTCCTCATCCAAAATTGCAGTCATGTCTAAACATTTTCAGTATGTGAGATCACATGTCTATTTCTCAAGAAGGTATAGAAATGACAACCTGTGAAGCAGATAAGCCTCAGCTATTGTTTCTGATTTAATATTCTGCAGAACAAGAATGCATTTCTCAGGCCTTATATAAAGAAATGAAATCTGGGTTCTTTCCAGCTTCTGGCTATTATAAATAAGGCTGCTATGAACATAGTGGAATGTGTGTCCTTATTGCATGCCAGGGAATCCTCTGGGTATATGCCCAGGAGTGGTATAGTAGGGTCCTCCAGACATGTCATGCCCAGTTTTCTGAGGAACCGCAAGACTGATTTCCAGAGTGGTTGTACCTGCTTATAATCCCACCAGCAGTGGAGGAGTGTTCCTTTTTCTCCACATCCTTGCCAACACCTGCCATCTTCTGAATTTTCAATCTTAGCAATTCTGACAGGTGTGAGGTGAAATCTTAGGGTTGTTTTGATTTGCATTTCCCTAATGACTAATGATGTTGAACATTTCTTAAGGTGCTTCTTAGCCATTCGAAGTTCTTCAAGTGCAAATGCTTTGTTTAGCTCTGTACCCTATTTTTTAATAGGATTATTTGGCTCTCTGGAGTCTAACTTATTGAGTTCTTTGTATATATTGGATATTAGCCCTCTGTCAGATGTAGGGTTGGTAAAGATCTTTTCCCAATTTTTGGTTGCCGTTTTGTCCTTTTGACAGTGTCCTTTAACTATATGTCCCTCAATGGAGGAATGGATACAGAAAATGTGGTATATTTACAGAATGGAATACTACACAGCAATTAAAAACAATGAATTCATGAAATTCTTGGGCAAATGGTTGGAACTGGAAAATGTCATCGTAAGTGATGATAACAAGTGAGGATCAAGTTCACAAGAATCTCCCCATGCAGATGTCTAGAAATCAACTGGGAATCAGCTGATTATAGTTCTGTTTTGTTTTAGAAAATTAATTTTTGTTCACTTAAAAATCAAAATTATTGAATGTCTTATAATTGACCAGGAAAATATCAGTCTCTCTCTCTCCCTTCCTCTCCCTCTCCATCTCCCCCCCCCTCTCTCTCTCTCTCACACACACACACACACACACACACACACACACACACACACACACACACACGTGAATCACATTATTTACTATAGTTAAGTTTGATAAAGTCACTGGAAGCAATGCCTGCTACAGTTCTTCATGTCTCAGGTTATATTTGTAGCAATTAATCAAAACACACAGTTTTATGTGTGCCTATTTTAAAATACCTCATTTAACTTGCTATGTATAACTGCTTTATTAACATTGAACTCACATCAAAGCACTATCACTCATTACTGAATGAGGCTCATTCAACATAGACATCTTTTATGTGCCTTCATTCACTGAGAAGTAGTGGACCTTGAGAGCTGTAGATAAAAGTAAATTCCTGGGCTAGGAGGATGCCCTTGCTGTGCAGCTCAGCTTGTAACTCCAGTTCAAAGATATCATACACTAACCTCTTTTGACCTCTGTGAGACAAACACATAAACACAAACTCATACATGCACTTGCCAGGTGCCTCTGTCCAGCTGTGGGGGAAAAGAACTGAAGTGGGCACAGATGTAGGATATAGGCAGGTCAAAAGACTGGTGATCTCTGGCCTTTTAATATTTTAACTATGCTAGAAGCTGAAGCTGGTAGATTTTAAAATCTGAACATGTTCTTGCTTATCCTAAAAACTGCTGGTCTCTTTTCACTTTATAACTTGGTTCTTTGTGCTTTATTAGACTTTATAACTACTTTGTCTAATGCTATAGACTTCATTCTTATTCATTTTATTGTTCTGTCCTTAAATAAGCACCAAAAATTGACTATTAGTTCTTTATTACTTTTTTCATCAGTAAATGCTAAGACATAACTCTTTATTAACTATCAATTTTCTGTGCTTCTATAAGTGTTAAACTTAACTGTTTTTCTATTATTTACTTTATAAATCTCTGTGCTCAATTAGGACTAGAAAACTAAACTCTTACTTACTTTATAATTCTCTCCTTGAAAATACTCCATCTTAACCCTAAGGTACACAGAGCCCAGAATCTGCTTTACTTAGAGTGTTTACAGAGCTCAGAAATCTTAATTTCTAAGTTACTCTGCAGTAGAAGCTGCATGTCTCTGGCAATTAACACTCAATTTTTTTTTTTTTGACGAGAAAGCCATTTGTTCTTTTATTCTTCTGTCTGTATGTGATTTCTATCTCTGTAAAATTTGTCCCCTTGTAGTATCTAAGTGAAAGATTACTTTTTTTTATTCGATATATTTTTTATTTACATTTCAAATGATTTCTCCTTTTCTGGACCCCCCACTTCCCGAAAGTCCCATTAGCCCCCTTCTTTCCCCCTGTTTTCCCACCCAACCCTTCTCACTTCCCTGTTCTGGTTTTGCCCTATAATGCTTCACTGAGTCTTTCCAGAACAAGGGGCCACTCCTCCGTTCTTCTTGTACCTCATTTGATGTGTGGATTATGTTTTGGATAGTCTAGTTTTCTAGGTTAGCACCCACTTATTAGTAAGTACATACCATGATTCACCTTTTGAGTCTGGGTTACCTCACTTAGTATGATGTTCTCCAGTTCCATCCATTTGCCTAAGAATTTCATGAATTCATTGTTTCTAATGGCTGAATAGTACTCCATTGTGTATATATACCATAATTTTTTGCATCCACTCTTCTGTTGAGGGATATCTGGGTTCTTTCCAGCTTCTGGAAATTATAAATAGGGCTGCTATGAACATAGTAGAGCATGTATCCTTATTACATGCTGGGGAATCTTCTGGGTATATGCCCAGGAGTGGTATAGCAGGATCTTCCGGAAGTGAGGTGCCCAGATTTCTGAGGAACCGCCAGACTGATTTCCAGAGAGGTTGTACCAATTTGCAACCCCACCAGCAGTGGAGGAGTGTTCCTATTTCTCCACATCCTCGCCAACTTCTGCTGTCTCGTGAATTTTTAATCTTAGCCATTCTGACTGGTGTAAGGTGAAATCTCAGGGTTGTTTTGATTTGCATTTCCCTAATGACTAATGAAGTTGAGCATTTTTTAAGATGCTTCTCCACCATCCAAAGTTTTTCAGGTGAAAATTCTTTGTTTAACTCTGTACTCCGTTTTTTAATAGGGTTATTTGGTTTTCTGGAGTCTAACTTATTGATTTCTTTATATATATTTGATATTAGCCTTCTATCTGATGTAGGGTTCTTGAAGATCTTTTCCCAGTTTGTTGGTTGCCGATTTGCCCTTTTGATGGTATCCTTTGCCTTACAGAAACTTTGTAATTTTATGAGGTCCCATTTGTCAATTCTTGATCTTAGAGCATAACCTATTGGTGTTCTGTTCAGGAAATTTCCCCCTGTACCGATATCCTAAAGGGTCTTCCCCAGTTTCTTTTCTATTAGCTTCAGAGTGTCTGGCTTTATGTGGAGGGCCTTGATCCATTTGGAGTTGAGCTTAGTACAAGGAGACAAGGATGGATCAATTCCCATTCTTCTGCATGCTGACCTCCAGTTGACCCAGCACCATTTGTTGAAAAGGATATCTTTTTTTCCATTGGATGTTTTCTGCCCCTTTGTCGAGGATCAAGTGGCCATAGGTGTGTGGGTTCATTTCTGGAACTTCAATCCTGTTCCATTGATCTGCCTGCCTGTCACTGTACCAATACCATGCAGTTTTTAACACTATTGCTCTGTAGTATTGTTTGAGGTCAGGGATACTGATACCCCCAGAATTTCTTTTATTGTTGAGAATAGTTTTAGCTATCCTGGGTTTTTTGTTATTCCAGATGAATTCGAGGATTACTCTTTCTAACTCTGTGAAGAACTGAGTTGGGATTTTGATGGGCATTGCATTGAATCTGTATATTGCTTTTGGCAAAATGGCCATATTAACTATATTAATCCTGCCAGTTCATGAGCATGGGAGATTTTTCCATTTTTTGGGGTCTTCTTCCATTTCCTTCTTTATAGTCTTGAAGTTCTTGTCATACAAATCTTTCACATGTTTGGTAAGAGTCACCCCAAGGTACTTTATACTGTTTGTGGCTATTGTGAAGGTGGACATTTCCCTAATTTCTTTCTCAGCCTGCTTATCCTTTGAGAATAGGAAGGCTACTGATTTGCTTGAGTTGATTTTATAACCTGTCACTTTGCTGAAGTTGTTTATCAGCTGTAGGAGTTCTCTAGTGGAGTTTTTTTTGGGTCACTTAGGTCGACTATCATATCATCTGCAAATAATGATAGTTTGACTTCTTACTTTCCAATTTGCATCCCTTTGACCTCCTTGTGTTGTCTAATTGCCCGAGCTAGTACCTCAAGTACAATATTGAAAAGATAAGGAGAAAGTGGGCAACCCTGTCTAGTCCCTGATTTTAGTGGGATTGCTTCAAGTTTCTCTCCATTTAATTTGCTGCTGGCTACTGGTTTACTGTATATTGCTTTTACTATGTTTAGGTATGGGCCTTGAATTCCTGTTCTTTCCAAGACTTTAATCATGAAAGGATGCTGAATTTTGTCAAATGCTTTTTCAGCTTCCAATGAAATGACCATGTGTTTTTTTTTTTCTCTGAGTTTGTTTATGTAGTGGATTGCATTGATGGATTTCCATATATTGAACCAACCCTGCATCCCTGGGATAAAGCCTACTTGATCATGGTGGATGATCGTTTTGATGTGTTCTTGGATTCGGTTGGCAAGAATTTTATTGAGTATTTTTGCATCGAAGTTTATAAGGGAAATTGGTCTGAAGTTCTCTTCCTTTGTTTGATCATTGTGTGGTTTTGGTGTCAGCTTAATTGTAGCTTCGTAGAAGGAAATGGGTAGTGTTCCTTCTGGAACACCATTTTGTGGAATAGTTTGAAGAGTATTGGTGTTAGGTCTTCTTTGAAGGTCTGATAGAATTCTGCACTGAAACCATCTGGTCCTGTGCTTTGTTTGGTCAGAAGACTTTCTATGACCCCTTCTATTTCTTTAGGGGTTATGGATCTGTTTAGATGGTCTATTTGGTCCTGATTTAATTTTGGTATTTGGTATCTGTCAAGGAAATTGTCCATTTCCTCCAGATTCTCCAGTTGTGTTTAGCATAGGCTTTTGTAGTAGGATCTGATGATTTTTTGGATTTCCTCAGTTTCTGTTGTAATATCTCCCTTTTCCTTTCTAATTTTGTTAATTTGGATACTTCCTCTGTGCCCTTTGGTCAGTCTGGCTAAGGGTTTATCTATCTTGTTGATTTTCTCAAAGAACCAGCTCCTGGTTTTGTTGCTTCTTTGTATGGTTCTCTTTGTTTCCACTTGACTGATTTCAGCACTGAGTTTGATGATTTCCTGTCTTCTACTCCTCCTGGGTGAAATAGCTTCTTTTTGTTCCAGGGCTTTCAGGTGTGTCACTAAGCTGCTAGTATAAGCTCTCTCCATTTTCTTTTTGGAGGCACTCAGGGCTATGAGTTTTCCTCTTAGCACTGCTTTCATTGTGTCCCAAAGATTTGGGTATATTGTGCCTTCATTTTCATTAAATTCTAAAAAGTCTCTGATTTCTTTCTTTATTTCTTCTTTGGCCAAGGTGTCATGGAGTAGAGTATTGTTCAGCCTCCATGTGTATGTAGGCTTTCTGTTGTTTTTGTTGCTATTGAAAACCACTCTTATACCATAGTGATCTGATAGGAGGCATGGGATTAGCTCGATCTTCTTGTATTGTATATGGTCAATTATGGAGAAGGTACCATGAGGTACTGAGAAAAAGATATATTCTTTTGCTTTAGGGTGAAATGTTCTATAAATATCAGTCAAATCCAATTGGTCTAAAGCTTCAATTAGTTTTACTGTGTCCCTGTTTAGTTTCTGTTTTCCTGATCAGTCCATTGAGGAGAGTGGAGTGTTGAAGTCCCCCACAATTATTGTGTTAGGTGAAATGTGTGCTTTGAGCTTTAGTACAGTTTCTTTTATGAATGAGGGTTCCCTTGTATTTGGGGCATAGATGTTCAGAATCGAAAGTTCTTCTTGGTGGATTTTTCCTTTGACCAGCAAGAAGTGTCCCTCAGTGTCTCTTTTGATGACTTAAGGTGGAAAGTCAATTTTATCTGATATTAGAATGGCTCCTCCGGCTCCTTTTCCGAGACCATTGGCTTGTAAAATTGTCTTCCAGCCTTTTACTCTAAGGTAGTTTTTGTCTTTGACATTTAGGTGTGTTTTCTGTATGCAGCAAAATGTAGGGTCCTGTTTCCTTATCCAGTCTGTTAGTCTATGTCTTTTTATTGGGGAATTGAGTCCATTGATGTTAAGAGATATTAAGGAATAGAGATTATTACTTCCTGTCATTTTTGATGTTATTTTTATATTTGAGTGATTATCTTCTTTTGGGTTTGATGAAGGAAGGTTATTATCTTGCTTTTTCCAGGGTGTAGTTTCCCTCCTTGTATTGGAGTTTTCCTCCTATTATTCTTTGCAGAGCTGGGTTTGTGGAAAGATATTGTGTAAATTTGGTTTTGTCATGGAATGTCTTGGTTTCTCCATCTATTGTGATTGAGAGTTGTGCTGGGTATAGTAGTCTTGGCTGACATTTGTGTTGTCTTAGAGTCTGCATGAGATCTGCCCAGGATCTTCTAGCTTTCACGGTCTCTGGTGAGAAGTCTGGTGTGAATCTGATAGGTCTTCCTTTATATGTTACTTGGCCTTTTCCTCTTACTGCCTTTAATATTCTTTCTTTGTTTAGTGCATTTGGGGTTTTAATTATTATGTGGCGAGAGGTATTTCTGCTCAGAACCAATCTATTTGGAGTTCTGTAGGCTTCTTGTATATTCATAGGAATCTCTCTCTTTAAGTTGAGAAAGTTTTTTTTTCCATAATTTTGTTGAAGATATTTGCTGGCCCTTTCAGTTGTAAATCTTCACTCTCATCTATACCTATAATTCTTAGGCTTGGTCTTCTCATTGTATCCTGGTTTTCCTGGATGTTCTGGGATACAAGCTTTTTGCATTTTGCATTTTCTTTGACTGTTAAGTCAATGGTTTCTATGGTATCTTCGGCATCTGAGATTCTCTCTTCCATCTCTTGTATTCTGTTGTTTATATTTGCATCTATGGCCCCTGATTTCTTCTCAAGGTTTTCTATCTCCAAAGTTGTCTCCCTTTTTGATTTCTTGGTTGTTTCTACTTCTGTTTTTAGATCCAGGATGGTTTTGCTCAGTTCCATCATTTGTTTGTTTGTGTTTTCCTGTAATTCTTTAAGAGATTTTTGTGTTTCCTCTTTCATGACTTCTGCCTCTTGACTCAAGTTCTCCTGCATTTCTTCAAGTTTTTTTTTTTTTTTTTTTTTTTTTGCGTGTTTCTTCTTTATTGGCTTCTTGAGCCTATCTCTTCAGCCTTATATCCTGCATTTCTTTTCTTTTTTTTTATGTATATATTCTTTTTTATTTTTTTATTCGATATATTTTTTATTTACATTTCAAATGATTTCCCCTTTTCTAGCCCCCCACTCCCCGAAAGTCCAGTAAGCTCCCTTCTCTCCCCCTGTTCTCCCACCCACCCCTTCCCACTTCCCCGTTCTGGTTTTGCCCTATACTTCTTCACTGAGTCTTTCTAGAACAAGGGGCCACTCCTCCTTTCTTCTTGTACCTCATTTGATGTATGGATTATGTTTGGGGTATTCCAGTTTTCTAGGTTAATATCCACTTATTAGTGAGTGCATACCCTGAGTCACCTTTTGAGTCTGGGTTACCTCACTTAGTATGATGTTCTCTAGCTCCATCCATTTGCCTAAGAATTTCATGAATTCATTGTTTCTAATGGCTGAATAGTACTCCATTGTGAATATATACCACATTTTTTGCATCCACTCTTCTGTTGAGGGATACCTAGGTTCTTTCCAACTTCTAGAAATTATAAATAGGGCTGCTATGAACATAGTAGAGCATGTATCCTTATTACATGGTGGGGAATCCTCTGGGTATATGCCCAGGAGTGGTATAGCAGGATGCTGGAAAGAACCCAGGTATCCCTCAACAGAAGAGTGGATACAAAAAATGTGGTATATCTACACAATGGAGTACTATTCAGCCATTAGAAACAATGAATTCATGAAATTCTTAGGCAAATGGATGGAGCTAGAGAATATCATACTAAGTGAGGTAACCCAGACTCAAAAGGTGAATCATGGTATGCACTCACTAATAAGTGGATATTAACCTAGAAAACTGGAATACCCCAAACATAATCCACACATCAAATGAGGTACAAGAAGAAAGGATGAGTGGCCCCTGGTTCTGGAAAGACTCAGTGAAACATTATTCCGCAAAACCAGAACGGGGAAGTGGGAAGGGGTGGGTGGGAGGAAAGGGGAAGAGAAGGGGGCTTACGGGACTTTCGGGGAGTGGGGGTGGGCTAGAAAAGGGAAATCATTTGAAATGTAAATAAATTATATCGAATAAAAAAATTAAAAAAAAAACCCAGGGGGGGAAAAAAAAGAATGACAAATGGGACCTCATAAAATTACAAAGTTTCTGTATGGCAAAGGACACCATCAAAAGGACAAATCGGCAACCAACAAATTGGGAAAAGATCTTCACCAATCCTACATCAGATAGAGGGATAATATCCAATATATATAAAGAACTTAAGAAGTTCGACTCCAGAAAACCAAACAACCCTATTAAAAAATGGGGTACAGAGTTAAACAGGGAATTCTCACCTGAAGAACTTCGGATGGCGGAGAAGCATCTTAAAAAATGCTCAACTTCATTAGTCATTAGGGAAATGCAAATCAAAACAACCCTGAGATTTCACCTTACACCAATCAGAATGGCTAAGATTAAAAATTCAGGAGACAGTAGGTGTTGGAGAGGATGTGGAGAAAGAGGAACAGTCCTCCACTGCTGGTGGGGTTGCAAATTGGTACAACCACTCTGGAAATCAGTCTGGCGGTTCCTCCGAAAACTGGGCACCTCACATATCCTGCATTTCTTTAGGTGATTTTTGTGCTTCCATTATACGGGTTTCTAGCTTATTCATGTTCCCCTGTATTTCTTTAAGAGATTCATTTATGTCCTTTTTGTGTTCTTCTAGCAGCATCATGAACAGTGATTTTAAATCCAAATCTTATTTCTCTGGTGTGTTGGCATAACCAGGACTTGCTGATGTTGGAGAGTTTGGTTCAGATGCTGCCATATTGCCTAGATTTCTATTAGTAGCATTCCTGCATTTGCCCTTTGCCATCTTGTTCTCTGGAGTTAGTTGGTCTTGTCTCTGGCTGGTGTTTGAACCTCCTGAGGGGCTCTGGGGCTATTTTTGCAACACTATATGGCTGGGTTTCCCCTATAGCAGATTGCTGATGTGCTGTCCTCTTCCTGGGTGCCCTTGCAGCCCTAGTGTGCTTTGCCCCAGATTGTGTCTGTGAAACAGATGGTGCCCGTTTGCTCCTTCAGGGAGTGCTGAAGGGTGTATGCTGTGAGGACCTTTTCCATGTTGGGCAGCCGATCTCCCAACGGGTTGGTGCACACAATGGTAGCCTAGCTGCTGAGGCCCTGAGTCTTGGCAAAAGCCTGGGAGACCAAGGTCTGAGCAAAGTTCGCCTCGGGCTATGACTGTTAATTTGTTCTGTCAGGTGGCCATCAAGTGCAGGGCGAGTCTGCTGGGCTAACAACCTCCTGGGCGGGTTGACAAACAGATGGCCTACCGGGCAGCCCGGTTCTTGGGGTCAGTCCAGGGCCTGTTGGGGCCTAGACCCCCCGCTATGTTAGCCTCGGGCTATGCCTGTTAGCCAGCTTTGCCTGCTAGAACTCTCTGGCGTCCTATAGGTATAATGGCAGCATGCACGCTGGGCCCGGGCAAAACAAAACCTGGCTGGGTTGGCACCCAGATGGCCCCCTGAACAGCCCAGGGCCTGGGTGCAGGCCAACGCCCGTTGGGCTTAGACCCCCGCAATGTTGGCCTCAGGTTATGTTTGCATACCTCACTCTGTCTGATTTCTCTGGAGTCCCAGAACCAAGATGGAGATGAGTCTCTCGTGACTGTCAGGAGGCAGAGTTCTGAAGTGGTGGTGAAAGGCACGTAAATCTGTTGCTGTTTGCAGCCCAGCTGGCCAGAGAAGGTCAGTGGTCGTGGGTGCAGGGTCTAACTGGACCCTGGGTCACCTTGGTTCCACTGTTGATGGCCCTTCAGCTGGACCTGCCACTGCTGCTGCCACTGCTGCCACCCAACACTCAATTTTTTATCAGCAGAGGTAAAGCTGGTTTTTGATATTTTCCTTGCAGATCCTTAGCAGCCTGGACCCAAGCTGGGATTTCACTAATTACCCATCAAATACTGAAAGTTGCTCTCAGAGAAAAAAATCATTTTTACACAGGCATAGACACACACATACATTTATATACATTCATACATTCTTGTTGGCTCCAGCCACTCGTCTCATACTTAAAGACTTACACATATATTCATATACTTACATATACATATAGAGCAAAAACCCAAGCACCAGCACAGAAAGATGAAATTCTGGATGAAAATTAAGTTTCAACCTTTATTACATAGAGAAAGAAAAATTCTACCCTTTCGTTGCTAAAGGAATTAAGAAACCTGTCTCATTTTCAGAAAAGCATGCCTGCTGCTTTCTGTTCTCCCTGTAGCTCCTTCTCTTAGTCTCTAATGTCCTCCTGCCTCCTTAATTCTGTTGTCTTCTTTGTCATCAGCTTCTCAGTTCCTGATCTCTGTGAAGCTTTTATTTTGCGTCTACTCTCTTTCTCTCTATTCTTCTCCTGCAGCCTGTTAATATCATCATTCCTAGATTTATACTTTCCCAGGACACATGATAATTCAAACATCAAAACTTTACAAGTTCAAACATAAATTCATATCAGAAATAAGGGGTTTACAACAGTTACATGTGTTTCAATTAAGATTAGTTATCTGACTAAACATCCATTATCTGTCATTATCTCCACAGTTTCATTGAGAGTTAAAAAGTTTAATTCTATGTCTCAGTTAATATTGAAGTTTTATACAGATAAACCCAGCCAATATTTTATCTTCTGTCCTTGAACCTCACAATAAAAGACTCAATCCCAATTTGTGGCCTTTAGTTAATTGTTTTACAACCTAAAGAAATGTATTCTTAAATCATAAATTTGTTTGCTTTCTGTGTATTGTAATTAACTCATGACTTATGAAGATCCACTAAGTCCTGATTGTAGTTTTATATCACAGAAAGCTCTAATTTCAGTCTTTTTATAAAGGATTCAATAACTTTTTTCCTTCATTAATTTATTTATTCACTTTTTATCCCAATCACAGCCCCCTTTCTCCTCTCTCTCTCTCTTTTTTTAATTTTCTATATTCTTTGTTTACATTCCGAATGCTTTCCCCTTTCCCGGTTCCCCCCCCCCCCCCCCCCGCCCCATCAGTCTCATAAGCCCTCTTCCCTCCGCCAATTTCCCAATCACCTCCCTCCCATTTCCCTGTCCTGGTACTCCCCTACAATGCTGGATCAACTCTTTCCAGAACCAGGGCCCTCTCTTTCCCTCTTCTTGGGTATCATTTGATATGCTAATTGTATCTTGAGAGTTCAGAGCTTCTGGGATAATTAAAATCCACTTATCAGTGATTGCATCCCATGTGTATTCTTTTGTGATTGGGTTATCTTACTTAGGATGATATTTTCCAGTTCCAACCTTTTGCCTAAGAATTTCACGAATGCATTTTTTTTAATTCCTGAGTAGTATTCCATTGTGTAAATATACCACATTTTCTGTATCCATTCCTCCATTAAGGGACATCTGGGTTCTTTCTGGCTTCTGGCTATTATAAATAAGGCTGCTATGAACATAGTGGAGCATGTGTCCTTATTGCATGCCAGAGAATCCTCTGGATATATGCCCAGGAGAAGTATATCAGGGTCCTCCGGAAGTGAAGGACTCAGTAAATTTAGGAATTGTTATAAAGTCATCATGAGGTATTAAGAAATCATCTATTTGTCTGTATAACATCAGTATTACAAGACAGTAAATCATTGTTGATCTGCACAAAATCTGCCCAAGAGAGTGGGTTAGTGCCCCAAAATTATTATGTTCATTTAATAATGAAAGGAAAGGCATATCAGTGATGAGAGCCAACCCTGAAATAAGATTTCTGAAAGTCTTTCAATATAGAATTATCAATCACACCCATGCAAAAGAAAGTTGTCATGTTCAGGAAAGTCACCTGCATGCCTTTAACTTTTTCTAGATGACTCCTGACACATTCTCACAAAGTTAACTAATTCTACTTTCATTTAAGGACAAAGATAGTATTAACTGAGGACAGTAAAACTGTTAACCCTCAATTTAGTACAACAATGCAATGTGATTGCACCATACCAGGTATTGCACATGTGCCATCTCACTTAAGTGTCACAAACATTCTATGATGAGGTGTGGCTATATAGTATTTTTCTAGTATTCCATGTCAAATTTTACATGGAAACTAAGAGGTTATATTATGCCATTTCATACATTTGAGTGTCAGAGAAAAATTGAACCTGAGAAGTCTGGTCTGATTGTTCCAGCTTTGCACATTTTATTTCTTTTATGGTTAATTTAGATATGTGCCATGGAAATCTTACATGAACTAGAATTCCAAATTAAGATTCATTAAAATATTAAAAATGGGAGAATATTCCATTACATATAACTGTCAAGAACATGATGGCTTTGAGCATTTCTTACTTGCAGGCTTATAACTGCCTGGATATTGGTGAAGAGTTGAAACATTTTGTGAAAAAATAACCATTATTAATTATAGCAATGATATGCACACACACACACACACACACCACAGACACAGATGAGAGAGAGGGGGAAATAGAGAGAGGGAGGGAAGGAGAGAGAGGGAGGGAGGGATAGAGGGAGGGCAGGAAAGAGGGAGGGAGGGAGGAAGAGAGAGAGAGAGAGAGAGAGAGAGAGAGAGAGAGAGAAAGAGAGAGAGAGAAAGAATATGATGCTAGAGCATCATTACTTTTGTATTGTTTCTTATCCTCAGTTCTGAAAGAACATTCAAATAGGGGCAGATAAGCAATGAATTATGATAAAAGACATTGAAACCTTGTAGTGGATACATGTAACTGACCTAGATTTTAGAGGAAAATATTAGCTTTATTATAGTAAACTGTAAGAACACCTGGTTTCTATATAGAAGGAGCTATTTCTACTTCCCAGGGGTGAAGGCAATGGAAAGAGATACCATATCTATCTTTCAAGAAAAGCAGGCAGCTGCTTGTTGCCACCAAAATATATGTTCAAATATATTTTTGAGTTATTGAATTCCTATAACTCAAAGTGAAGGTTTTATGAGGCAAAATTGTGTAAGAAGACAGTTCCATCTCTCTGTGACTCATAGCATGGAAGAACAAACCAAGAAGGCACTTCCTAACTCAGAGAACAGTCTTCAGTGAACACTGAATTTTCCAGTCCAATCTTGGACTTCCTGAACTTCATAAAGAAGAAATATGGTCATGTTGTTTACAAACTATGGTACCTGTTGTGTTCTGTTAAAGCACCAAGCTGACTGATAGATGAGAAATCAGGACTTCACATCACAAAGGACACAATCATGGATGACTAGCAGAAAGCTGTATTTAAAAAATAAATTATTTGTAGAGTTGGTAAAGATCTTTTCCCAATTTGTTGGTTGCCATTTTGTTGTATTTACAGTGTCCTTCCCTTACAGAAACTTTGTAATTTTATGAGGTTCAATTTGTCAATTCTTAATCTAGCATAAGCTATTGGTGTTCTGTTCAGGAATTTTTTTTCCCCTGTGCCCATGTGTTCAAGACTCTTCCCCAGTTTCTTTTCTATTAGTTTCAGTGTCTGGCTTTATATGAAGGTCCTTCATCCACTTGGACCTGAAATTTGTACAAGGAGATAAGAATGGATCAACTTGCACTCTTCTGCACGTTAACCACCAGTTGAAGCAGCACCATTTGTTTAAAAGGCTATCTTTTTCCACTGGATGGTTTTAGTTCCTTTGTCAAAGATCAAGTGACCATAGGTGTATGGGTTTAATTCTGGGTCTTCAATTCTATTCCATTGATCTACCAGACTGTCACTCTACCAATACAGTGCAGTTTTTATCACTATTGCTCCATAGTACAGCTTGAGGTCCAGGATGCTGATTCCCCAAGAAGTTCTTTTGTTGTTGAGAATAATTTTAGCTATTCTGTGGTTTTTCTGTTATTCCAAATGAATTTGAGAATTGCTCTTTCTCAAATTCCAAACTCCATGAAGAATTGACTTGAAATTTTGGAGGGGATTGCATTGAATCCATATTTTGCTTTTGGCAATATGGCCATTTTTACTATATTGATCCTGTCAATCCACGAGCATCAGAGATCTTTCCATCTTCTGAGGTCTTCTTTGATTTCTTTCTTCAGAGACGGGAAGTTCTTTTCAAGAACTTCAGATCTTTCAGTTGTTTGATTAGAGTCACATCAGACAGGAGGCTATTATCCAATATATGCAAAGAAATCAAGAATTTAGACTCCAGAGAACCAAATAACCCTATTAAAAATGGGGTACAGAGCTAAACAAAGAATTATCAACTGAAGAATTCTAAATAGCTAAGAAGCATCTAAAGAAATGTTCAATATCCTTAGTCATCAGAGAAATGCAAATCAAAACAACCCTGAGATTCTACCTCACACCAGTCAGAATGACCAAGATAAAAAATTCAGGCAATGATATCTGGTGCTGACAAGGATGTGGAAAAAGAGGATCACTCTACCACTGCTGGTGGGATTGCAAGCTGGTACAACCACTCTGGAAATCATTTTGGCGGCTCCTTAGAAAATTGGGCATAATACTACCTGAAGACCCAGCTATACCACTCCTGGGCATATACCCAAAAGATTTTCCAACATGTAACAAAGACACAGCTAAAATTATTCTCAAAGCTAAAACTAGCCTCAACAGTAAAACAACGTCTGGGGGAAATCAGTATACCTGACCTCAGGCAGTACTACAGAGCAATAGTGTTAAAAACTGCATGGTATTGGTACAGTGACAGGCAGGTAGCTCAATGGAATAGAACTGAAGATGCAGAAATGAACCCACAGACCTATGGTCACTTGCTCTTTGACAAAGGAGCTACAACAATCCAGGGGAAAAAAGATAGCCCTCTCAACAAATGGTGCTGGATCAACTGGATGTCAGCATGCAGAAGAATGCAAATTGATCCATTCTTATCTCCTTGTACTAAGCTCAACTCCAAGTGGATCAAGGATCTCCACATAAAACCAGACACATGGAAACTAATAGAAAAGAAACCCGGGCAGAGCCTTGAACACATGGGCACAGGGGAAATTTTCCTGAACAGAACACCAATAAACTGTGCCCTAAGATCAGGAATTGTCAAATGGTACCTCATAAAATTACAAAGTTTCTGTAAGGCAAAGGATGTTGTCAAAAGGACAAAATGGCAACCCAAAAAATTGTGAAAAGATCTTTACCAACCCTACATCCAACAGAGGGCTAATATCCAAGATATACAAAGAACTCAAGAAGTTAGATTCCAGAGAACCAAATAACCCTGTTAAAAATAATGTACAGAGGTAAACAAAGAATTCTCAACTGAGGAATGCCAAATAGCTAAGAAGCACCTAAAAAAATTGTTCAGCATCCTTAGTCACCAGGAAATGCAAATCAAAACAGCCCTGAGATTTAACCTCACACCTTTCAGAACAGCTAAGATCAAGAACGCAGGAGACAGCAGGTGCTGGCAAGGATGTGGGGAAAGAGGAACACTCCTCCACTGCTGGTGGGATTGCAAGTTGGTACAACCACTCTGGAAATCAGTCTTGTGGTTCCTCAGAAAACTGGGCATGATAATACGGGAGGACCCCATTAAATGACTCCTGGGCATATACCCAAAGAATTCCCTAGCATGTAATAAGGGCATATGCTCCACTATGTTCATAGCAGCCTTATTTATAATAGCCAGAAGCTGGAAAGTACCCAGATGTCCCTCAACAAAGGAATGGATACAGAAAATGTGGTATATTTACACAATGGAAAACATACTCAGCTATTAAAAACAATGAATTCCTGAAATTCTGGAGGGATTTGGATGACAAATGGATGGAACTAGAAATTATCATCCTGAGTGGGGTAACCTAATCACAAAAGAATATCGATTTTTACTTACTGATATGCACTTACTGATAAGTGGATATTAGCCCAGAAGCTTGGAATACCCAAGATATAATTTACAGACCAAAAGAAGCTCAAGCAGAGAATGGCCTTGTTGGTCATCAAAGGGAGGAGAAGACCTTGGTCCTGAGAAGCCTGGATGCCCTGGTATAGGGGAAGGTCAGGACAGAGTAGAGTGAATGGGTGGCTTGGTGAGTGGAGGGGGGAAGAGATAGGGTGTTTTTGGAGGGGAAAATGGGAAAGGAGATAATATTTAAAATGGAAATAAATAAAATAACTAATAAAAAAGAAAAAATAAATTATTCAATAAGCAGGCGTAAATAGAAAAAGATGTTCTTGGATAGGTGAAATATTAAAAATAAAAATGTAAAATAAAAATAAAATAAAATTACCAGCATTACATATCCTAGGTTAACAAGTTTATCCATCTGTTAGGCTTCTTCTCATTTTTCTTTGTCCTCCACAGTTGCTGTTGGGAGAGATGAGTTAAGGATCTATTTTAGGCACTTTGATAACTTTTGTAGTAGCTAAAATTACAATATGAGGAACCCCACAGATGGCTTTTAATGAGATAAGAACATTTTTTAATTTATTCCTATTAGCTATATTCTTTATTTATATTTCAAATGATTTACAAGACTTTAACTGTTATTCAATATTTAGTTTTAAACAATAGTGGTGTCTACATGGCTGCCTGTAGGAGCTACAGTACTTAATAGAATCAACGTAACATTAACCTGTATTCGGGTACCATATTTTAATCAAGTAATCCATTAGTGAAAAATAATGCTTAGATATAAGGCCATGGATTTAAGCATAATGTCTAGGGTGTGTGATCTTGACTGTTATAATAATGAGTCTTGGAGGTCTTTCAGTTAAGCCAAATAGAGGGAGGATACTTGCAGAGCGAGCCACTTCCATTAATCTCTGAAATGCCAAATCAACCATCACATCAATTAGGTTTACCTCTCACCCTACCTATTCATGGGTAAAAATGTTATTCCTCAATAATTGTAGGTCTTCCTTTTCAGAGGAAGAAATGTTATAGCAATGAATGAATTTGAATCGTTGGTGGGGGTGGTCAATTTAATTCAATTCAAAGCTGATTTCTATGAATCACCATTAAGGACATCAGAACTATCCTTGGAAAGTCAGCCTTGCCATAAGACATACTAAAAATAGGTAGAATATATATCAGTTTAAGATGTTTGACTTTTCCTTCCAGAATTCCCAATCCCTACTTATAGAATATAGACTTGATATTTTATAAATCCACCTGCTTCTGAATTATTAAAAAAGGTGAATACTTGTTTACATCTTTTTATCTCTGTTCTAAACTTTTTTCTCCATTAATTTGTATTTCCATACTATGTCTCTAAAGCTCTCTCTCAACCATGTGGTTATGTTTCTATCCCATGGCTAGCTGAATTTTACATCAATTATCTCAATGGGTATCATGTCCACTACCCTCTTCTAGTCTCAATTCTACTCCACAAGTTTAACTTGAGATTTACACCTTGCCTAATGCTTTTTGACACTATAAAATTGTTCTTGATCTTGGAAAAATAATCAGCTTTAACATGAAATCATTTGATACCTGAAAACATTGGAAACCAACAAAAATCTAATCCATCTCTACATCAATTAGAGACATTGGATAAAGAGTATTCTGCATGGCAAATATAGAAAACTATCAAATTGAGTCCTGAGGCCTCTGGTGGGAGCCCTCAGATCTCTCCTCTTCCGGATCCAGATCAGCCTGGGCAGCAACTCCACATCTCCAGGTCCAGCAAGAGGCAAGAGGGGCTTCCGGGAGCAACAGCATCCTGTCGCTAGGCAGTGCAGGAGGTAAGCTGTGCACCAGAGGCCACCTGGGAAGAGGCACCTTGCACTGGTGAGTCCAGGATTGACAAGACCAACTAATACCAGTGAGAACTAGATGGCAAAAGCCAAACACAGGAACGTCAATAACAGAAATCAAGGCAATATGGCAACATCTGAACCCAATTCTCCTCTACAAGCATGTCCTGGATACCACCATCACACCAATAAAACAAGATTTGGATTTAAAATCACTGGTCATGATGCTGGTACAGGAACACATGAAGGACATACTTAAAGAAATTCAGGAGAAAATGGATCAAAAGTTAGAAGCCCTTGCAAGGGAAACACAAAAATCATTGAAAGAAATCCAGGAGAATACAAAAGCCAATAATGAGGAAACGCAAAAAACACTTAAAGAAATACAGGAGAACTTTGGTCAACAGGCTGAGGTCATGAAAGAGGAAACACAAAAATCTCTGAAAGAATTACAGGAAACCACAAACAAGCAAGTGAAGGAGCTAAGCAAAACCATCCAGGATTTAAATCAGAAGTAGAAACAACTAAGAAAACTCAAAGGGAGACAACTTTGGAGATAGAAAGCCTTGGGAAGAAATCAGGGGACAGAGATGCAAATATCAACAACAGAATACAAGAGATAGAAGAAAGAATCTCAGATGCTGAAGATTCCATAGAAACCATGGACTCAACAGTTAAAGAAAATGCAAAATGCAAAAAGCTTGTAACCCAAAATATCCAGGAAATCCAGGACACAATGAGAAGACCAAACCAAAGGATTATAGGCATAGATGAGAGTGAAGATTTAAAACTTAAAGGGCCAGCAAATATCTTCAATAAAATTATGGAAGAAAACTTCCCTAACCTAAAGAGAGAGATGCCCGTGAATATACAAGAAATCTACAAAACTCCAAACAGACTGGACCAGAACAGAAATACTTCCCATCACGTAATAATCAAAACACCAAATGTTCTAAACAAAGAAAGAATATTAAAGGCAGTAAGAGAAAAAGGCCAAGTACCATATAAAGGAAGACCTATCAGAATCACAGCAGACTTTTCACCTGAGACTATGAAGGCTAGAAGATCCTGGGCAGATCTCATGCAGACTCTAAGAGAACACAAATGCCAGCCAAAACTACTATATCCAGCAAAACTCTCAATCACTATAAAGGGAGAAACTAAGATATTCAATGACAAAACCAAGTTTACCCAATATCTATCCACAAACCCAGCCCTACAAAGGATAATAGAAGAAAAACACCAATACAAGGAGGGAAACTTCACCCTGGAAAAAGCAAGATAGTAACCTTTCATCAAACCCAAAAGAAGTTACACAATCAAATTTAAAAAATAACATCAAAAATGACAGGAAGTAACAATCACTATTCCTTAATATCTCTTAACATCAATGGGGTCAATGCCCCAATAAAAACATATAGACTAACCGACTGGATACATAAACAGGACCCTATATTTTGCTGCTTACAGGAAACACACCTCAGGGTCAAAGACAAACACTACCTTAGAGTAAAAGGCTGGAAGACAATTTTACAAGCAAATGGTCTCAGGAAACAAGCTGGAGTAGCCATTTTAATATCAGATAAAATTGACTTTCAACCCAAAGTCATCAAAAGAGACTCTGAGGGACACTTCTTGCTGGTCAAAGGAAAAATAAAACAAGAAGAACTCTCAATCCTGAACATCTATGCTCCAAATGCAAGGGCAACCTCTTTTGTAAAAGAAACTTTACTAAAACTCAAAGCACACATTGCACCTAACACAATAATTGTGGGTGACTTCAACACTGCACTTTCCTCAATGGACGGATCAGGAAAACAGAAACTAAACAGGGACACAATGAAACTAATTGAAGCTTTGGACCAATTAGATTTAACAGATATATATAGAACATTCTATCCTAAAGCAAAAGAATATACCTTTTTCTCAGCACCTCATGGTACCTTCTCCAAAATCGACCATATAATTGGTCACAAAACAAACCTCAACAAATATAAGATCGAACTAATCCCATGCCTACTATCAGATCACTATGGAGTAAAAGTGGTCTTCAATAGCAACAAAAAAACCCTGAAAACCCACATACACGTGGAAACTGAACAATATTCTACTCAATGATACCTTGGTCAAGGAAGAAATAAAGAAAGAAATTAAAGACTTTTTAGAACACAATGAAAATGAAGACACAACATACCCAAATCTATGGGACACAATGAAAGCAGTGCTAAGAGGAAAACTCATAGCTCTGAGTGCCTCCAAAAAGAAAATGGAGAGAGCATACATTACCAGCTTAATGACACACCTGAAAGTCCTGGAACAAAAAGAAGCTATTTCACCCATGAGGAGTAGAAGGCAGGAAATCATCAAACTCAGGGCCGAAATCAATCAAGTAGAAACAAAGAGAACCATACAAAGAATCAACAAAATCAGGAGCTGGTTCTTTGAGAAAATCAACAAGATAGATAAACACTTAGCCAGACTGACCAAAGGGCACAGAGAAAATATCCAAATTAACAAACTTAGAAATGAAAAGGGAGATATAACAACGGAAACTGAGGAAATCCAAAAAATCATCAGATCCTACTACAAGAGACTGTACTCAACAAAACTGGAGAATCTGGAGGAAATGGACAATTTCCTTGACAGATACCAAATACCAAAATTAAATCAGGACCAACTAGATCCTCTAAACAGTCCCATAATGCCTAAAGAAATTGAAGGAGTCATAGAAAGTCTTCCAACCAAAAAAGGCACAGGACCAGATGGTTTCAGTGCAGAATTCTATCAGACCTTCAAAGAAGAGTTAACACCAATACTGTTCAAACTATTCCACAAAATAGAAACAGAAGGAACACTACCCAATTCCTTCTACGAAGCCACAATTACGCTGATACCAAAACCACAAAAAGATCCAACAAAGAAAGAGAACTTCAGACCAATTTCCCTTATGATCATCGATGCAAAAATACTCAATAAAATTCTTGCCAACCGAATCCAAGAACACATCAAAATGATCATCCACCATGATCAAGAAGGCTTTATCCCAGGAATGCAGGGTTGGTTCAATATACGGAAATCCATCAATGCAATCCACTACATAAACAAACTCAAAGAAAAAAACACATGGACATTTCATTGGATGCTGAAAAAGCATTTGACAAAATTCAGCATCCTTTCATGCTTAAAGTCTTGGAAAGAACAGGAATTCAAGGCCCATACCTAAACATAGTAAAAGCAATATACAGCAAACCGGTAGCCAGCATCAAACTAAATGGAGAGAAACTTGAAGCAATCCCACTGAAATCAGGGACTAGACAAGGCTGCCCCCTTTCTCCTTATCTTTTCAATATTGTACTTGAGGTACTAGCTCGGGGAATTCCACAACATAAGGAGGTCAAAGGGATACAAATTGGAAAGGAAGAAGTCAAACTGTCATTATTTGCAGATGACATGATAGTCTACCTAAGTGACCCAAAAAAACTCCACTAGAGAGCTCCAACAGCTGATAAACAACTTCAGCAAAGTGGCAGGTTATAAAATCAACTCAAGCAAATCAGTGGCCTTTCTATACTCAAAGGATAAGCAGGCTGAGAAAGAAATTAGGGAAATGACCCCCTTCACAATAGCCACAAACAGTATAAAGTATCTTGGGGTGACTCTTACCAAACATGTGAAAGATCTGTATGACAAGAAGTTCAAGACTCTGAAGAAGGAAATGGAAGAAGACCTCAAAAAATGGGAAAACCTCCCATGCTCATGGATCGGTAGAATCAATATAGTTAAAATGGCCATTTTTCCAAAAGCAATACACAGATTCAATGCAATACCCATCAAAATTCCAACTCAATTCTTCACAGAGTTAGAAAGAGCAATTATCAAATTCATCTGGAATAACAAAAAACCCAGGATATCTAAAACTATTCTCAGCAACAAAAGAAAGTCTGGGGGAATCAGTATCCCTGTCCTCAAGTAATACTACAGAGCAATAGTGTTAAAAACTGCATGGTATTGGTACAGTGACAGGCAGGAGGATCAATGGAACAGGATTGAAGATCCAGAAATGAACCCACACACCTATGGCCACTTGATCCTCGACAAAGAGGCTGAAAACATCCAATGGAAAAAAGATAGCCTTTTCAACAAATGGTGCTGGTTCAACTGGAGGTCAGCATGCAGAAGAATGCAAATTGATCCATCCTTGTCTCCTTGTACTAAGCTCAAATCCAAATGGATCAAGGACCTCCACATAAAGCCAGACACTTTAAAGCTAATAGAAAAGAAACTGGGGAAGACTCTTGAGGTCATCGCTACAGGGAGAAAGTTTCTGAACAGAACACCAATAGCGTATTCTCTAAGATCAAGAATTGACAAATGGGACCTCATAAAATTACACTTGCCTTTCTGTAAGGCAAAGGACACCATCAAGAGGACAAATCGGAAACCAACAAATTGGGAAAAGATCTTCACCAATCCTACATCAGATAGAGGGCTAATATCCAATATATATAAAGAACTCAAGAAGTTAGACTCCAGAAAACCAAACAACCCTATTAAAAAATGGGGTACAGAGTTAAACAAAGAATTCTCACCTGAAGAACTTCGGATGGCGGAGAAGCATCTTAAAAAATGCTCAACTTCATTAGTCATTAGGGAAATGCAAATCAAAACAACCCTGAGATTTCACCTTACACCAGTCAGAATGGCTAAGATTAAAAATTCAGGAGACAGCAGGTGTTGGAGAGGGTGTGGAGAAAGAAGAACACTCCTCCACTGCTGGTGGGGTTGCAAATTGGTACAACCACTCTGGAAATCAGTCTGGCGGTTCCTCCGAAAACTGGGCACCTCACTTCTAGAAGATCCTGCTATACCACTCCTGGGCATATACCCAGAGGATTCCCCACCATGTAATAAGGATACATGCTCTACTATGTTCATAGCAGCCCTATTTATAATTGCCAGATGCTGGAAAGAACCCAGGTATCCCTCAACAGAAGAGTGGATGCAAAAAATGTGGTATATCTACACAATGGAGTACTATTCAGCCATTAGAAACAATGAATTCATGAAATTCTTAGGCAAATGGATGGAGCTAGAGATCATCATACTAAGTGAGGTAACCCAGATTCAAAAGGTGAATCATGGTATGTACTCACTAATAAGTGGATATTAACCTAGAAAACTGATATACCCAACACATAATCCACACATCAGATGAGGTACAAGAAGAAAGGAGGAGTGGCCCCTTGTTCTGGAAAGACTCAGTGAAGCAGTATTTGGCAAAACCAGAACGGGGAAGTGGGAATGGGTGGGTGGGAGGACAGGGGGAGAGAAGGGGGCTTACGGGACTTTCGTGGAGTGGGGGGCTAGATAAGGGGAAATCATTTGAAATGTAAATAAAAAATTATTTCGAATAAAAAATATTTAACATATTAAAACACTTAAATAAATTCAAAAAAAAAAGAAAAAAGAAAAGAAATGTTCACCATCATTAATCATTAGGGAAATGCAAATCAAAACAACCCTGAGATTTCACCTCACACCAGTCAGAATGGCTAAGGTCAAAAACTCAGGAGACAGCAGGTGCTGGAGAGGATGTGGAGAAAGAGGAACACTCCTCCACTGCTGGTGGGATTGTAAGATGGTGCAACCACTTTGGAAATCAGTCTGGCGGCTCCTCAGGAGACTGGGCATGGCACTTCCAGAGAACCCCGCTATACCTCTCCTGGACATAAACTCAGAAGGATTCCCCAGCATGTAATAAGGACACATGCTCCACTATGTTCATAGCAGCCTTATTTGTAGTAACCAGAAGCTGGAAACATTCCTCAACAGAGAAATGGATACAAAAAAATGTGGTATATTTACACAATGGAGTACTATTCAGCCATTAGAAACAATGAATTCATGAAATTCGTAGACAAATGGATGGAGCTGGAGAATATCATACTAAGTGAGGTAACCTAGTCGCAAAAGATCAGTCATGGTATGCACTCACTGATAAGTGGATAATAACCTAGAAACTTGGAATACCCAAGAAATAATCCACATATTAAATGATGTCCAAAAAGAACAGAGGCATGGCCCCTGGTTCTGGAAAGACTCAATGCAACAGTATAGGGGAAGACCAGAACAGGGAAGTGGGAAGGAGTTGATGGAGGAACAGGGGAAGGGAAGAGGGCTTATGGGATTCCCAGGGAGTGGGGACCCAGAAAATGGAAAAATCATTTGAAATGTAAATAAAGAATACATCGAATAAAAACAAATCTTCTTTGGTTTAACTATCCTTTACCATATATTACACTTACCTGTTATATTATAGTATATGGTTATCTTTCTTTTCAGGCAAGGATTCTTGCATTTATCCACTATAGGGTTTTACTGCTGCTCTTGAATCCATTATTCTGTGTTTGTCCTGCAAAGTTTTTATTTTCTTCAGCTTTGAATTATAGGTTCATTAGGTATAGCAGACTAAACTGACTGCTATATTTCAGATTTTATGTTTTCAAAAATGTTTCCTTTGAGAAAATTGCTGTTATAGATGATTGGTCTGTCTTGGCTTATTTCTCTATTTAAGCCTTCATTTATTTTATTACTTCAGTATATTTAGTCTTTTAACTACAGTAAAACATGAAGAAATTATTTTCTGTCCTTGTCTGCTTGATATGAAAATTGTCTTCTTCACAAAATAGGCATAATTTCCCTTGGTTTTAGACATTCTCTGAAATGATTTTTATTTCTGAAAATGTTTTTTGTCTATTGTTAGCACACTGTATTAGTCAGGGTTTTTCATTGCAGGAAAAAGACTCCATGACCATGGCAATAACTCTTATAATTTTTTTTTAATTCAGGTTCCTTATAGTTCTTTGATATCATGCAGGAAGCATGGTAGCATGCAAACAGACATGGTGTTGGAGAAGTAGTTGAAAGTTTTATATCCAGATCGAGAGGCAGCAGGATGAAAGAATGACACTGGGCCTGGCTTTAGCATCTGAGATGTAAAACAACACCCTCAATGGCACACTTTCTACCACAAGGCCATTTTCATTCCAACAAGGCCATACTTCCTAATAGTGTCACTCATTATAAACCTATGGGAGTCACCTTCATTCACGCCACCACATTTCATTCCCTGACAGTCATATCATAAAGCAGAGCTGTATTTGGTCCAGATTCAAAAGTCCATACATTCTATCAGAATCTCAATGATTTAAAGTTGAAAATGTCATCTGTGCATTTTCTTAATTATAATTCCTCAGAAAGTCAAAATGAAAATCATATCACATACTTCCAACATACAATGGCACAGGATATAAATTCTGTTTCAAGGGGAAGAAAAGAGAGGACAGTGAGGAAAATCTGGACCAATGAAAGACTGAAAATCAGCTAGATAAACTCCAAACTCAGCATCTCCACAGATAACGTCTAAGCACTCAAGATCTCCAACTAATTTCATTTTTGTTGAATGAAACACACTTCTTTCTCCTGGACTGGTACCACTCCCTGTAAGCTGCATTTCTAGACAGGTATAACACCAGAAGATTTTGGCATGTCAATATCATGGGGTCTCCAAGGCAATCCAATCTTCACATTCACAGCCTTACACAATGCACTGTGAGGCTGTTCCATGCAGAGATACCCCTGAAAGAAGCTTATTCTTAGAAGCTTTCCGTAGTCAAGGATGTTTCTTGCATGCTTTACTTTAAAGTCATCCCCATGTGGCTGAGCTGCCAAGTTCTGATGCTTGCTGGGACTTTACCAGTCAAAATTGTCATACAACATAACCAATGTTTGGAAATGTTCTGTGCCGAAGCTCTTAATCCATAACCATTCAACTTAGTCTAAGGCAGATTGTGTAGACAAGATCAGAGAGCAGCTACATTTTTCACAAAGATATCTCAACAACAATTTCTAGTCCTTTAAGGAGGATATAAATAATTCTTTTTAAAAATGCAGGAAACACAGGCAAAGAGGTAGAATCCCATAAAGATGAAACAAATAAACTCCTTAAAGACAAACAGGAAAATACAAACAAATGAAGAAATTGAACAAAATGGTCCAAGATTAAAAATCAAAACAGAAACAATAAAGAAATCACAAATGGAGACAACTCTGGAGATGGAAAAATTAGGAAAGAGAAGAGGAAATATAGTTGAAATTATCACCAACAGAATACAAGAGGTAGATGAGAGAATCTCAGATGTAGAAGATACCAATGATGATATTGGTACATGGGTCAAAGAAAATGCCAAGTATAAAATGTTCCTGACCTAAAACATCCAGGAAATTTGTGACAAAATGAAAAGACCAAATCTAAGAATAATAGGAATAGAAGAGGTGGAAGAGTCCAATTCAAAGGGCCAGAAAACATCTTCAACAAAATCATTTAAGAAAACTGGACTAATCTAAAGAAAAAGATGGCCAAAAACATATACAAGAAGCCTACATAACACCAAATAGATTGTACCAGAAAAGAAATTCCTCCTGCCACATAATATACTAAACATATAGAAAATATACAGAAATATACTAGCTATATTAAAATATAATAAATATATGGAACATAGAAAGAATATTAAAATTTTTAAGGGTAAAGAGCCAACATATAAATGCAGACATATCAGGATTACACCCTACTTCTTTTTTAGAATTCAATGCAAATTCAGGCACAATATATTTAAACACATGGAATATAATGTTACAAAAAAATTCATATCACTAAGTGTCTTCATAAAGACCCTATACTAGCCACTTAACAGCATACCTAAAAGCTCTAGAACAAAGCAAAGTGAACAGGCTCAAGAGGAATAGAATGTAGAAAATAGTCAGAAAGCCCTAAGATCCAGGGCAGATGTCTTGAACACCCTACATGACAACAGATGCCAGCATAGACTACTATACACAGAAAAACTTTTAATAACCATAGATGGAGAAACCAAGACATTCGATGACAAACCAAATTTCAATAATATTGTTCTATTAATCCAACTCTACTAGGGATACTAGAATGAAAACTTCCACACAGGGAGTGGAACTATACCCATGAGAACACAAGAAATTATTAATTCCATGACAAACACAAAAGAAGAGAAACACACACACACACACACACACACACATAAACACTCACACAACCACAATATCACCTCCAACAACAAAATAACAGGAATTAAGAATCATTGGTCATTAATCTCTCTCTCATTATCAGTGGACTCAATTTCCTGAAAAAAAGATGCAGGCTAACAAACTGGCCATATGAACTGAATCCGTCATTCTGCTGCTACAAGAAACACACCTCAGAAACATAGATAGATACTAAATCAAAGTAAAGCGCTTAAAAAAAATGTTTTCCAAGTAAATGGTTTGACAAAAAAGCTGAAGTGGCCATTATAATACCTAATAAAATGGATTTTCAACCAATAGTAAGCAAAACTGATGGGGAAAGACACATCATACTCATCAAAGGGGAAATAAACTATGAAGTCTCAATTCTGAACAACTATGCCCCAAATGCAAGGGCACCTACACTCATAAAAGAACATTACTAGAGGTGAAAATACACATTGAACCTCACACAATAATAGTAGGACCCCACTCTCATCAGTATACAAGTCATAAAAACAGAAGCTAATCTGAGATAAAATGAAACTAACAGAAATTATGGAACCAGTGGATTTAACAGATAGCTACAGAACTCAAAACAAAAGAACATATCTTCTTCTCAGCACCTCACAGAAACTTCTCCAAAACTGAGTATAAAATTGGAGACAAAACAAACCCCAACTGATACAAGAAGATTGAAATAACCACTTGCATTATATCACATCACCATCGATAATGGCTTGACTTCATTAACAATGAAATCAACAGGAAGCATACATACCAATAGAAACTGAACAACTCCCTACCCAGTGATAACTTAGAGAAGAAATTAAAGACTTTTTTTAGAATTCAATGAAAATTCAGGCACAATATATTTAAACACATGCAACATAATGAAAACATTATTATGAAGAAAATTCATAGCACTATGAAATTCTTCAAAAAGAAATTATAAAGATCCTATACTAGCCACTTAACAGCATACCTAGAAGCTCTAGAACAAAACAAAGTAAACAGGCCCAAGAAGAGTAGAACGTAGAAAATAGTCAAAGTTAGGGCAGAAATCAACCATTTAGATATAGAGAGAACAATACAAAGAATTAAAAACCCAATATCTGGTTCTTCTGTACACATGACTCTGAAATAGATGAAAACTTATACAACTTGTCTGATCTTGAGATTTGGCACAATCGTTAACCAAAAGCTAAGTCAAAGTCAGGAATCCTAGAGAAGTAAAATCATGCAACAACATAAAAGAAGCCCTAAATAATGATGCAGAAACTATTCATTCAATTCCTTTAAGTAAAATATTGAGACATTAGCTGGACAGTAAATTATTCAGGCTCTGATTTCAGTTGTGATTGGCAACAAATAATGCAAAACCTTTAGTAGACCTTCAGATAAGTCAGTACAGGAGTACCAACAAAAACACAGTCACACACACTGGAGGAGAAGGTACCTGATGCCCAAAGGTGTCCATTATATTTTAAATGTCTCCTGATAAGCAAAAATTGTATGTCATAGAACATCACTAGAAAGCGTGATGGACAAATTAGGCCATAATTTAGGACTTGTCCTTCAACTAGTTTGTTACTTATATTTATTTTATGTGTGCCATATGGTTGGTTACACTGCTCAGTTTCCTGAGTCCATCTCCTCAAAGTCCAGGTGGCCAGTCTCTCAGCCTCACTCACTCTGAGCCACAAGTTTCAGCAGAAAGTCCAGTCTTCTCATACTGCCTCAGCTTATTGACCATTAGATTTTTATAGACAGTTCATTCTTCAACACTCTACACAGTACAGTTATACAAACTAATATAGAAAATTACTCTATTTAAAACCACTTATTTTGTTCTATAGATACTAATTTAGTATAAATACATAAATTATTTTACATTAATGTTTCAATCACTTCACTATTATTAAATGTTAAAAAGGACAAAATTAGTAAGAGGATATTATGGTAATATATTTAACTTAAAATTTTAATTTGTAATCTAAATAAAACCAACATCCTACTGTGTCCTTCCTTACGAGTGTGTAACATCAAAGTGCTTGGAAATAGCTTGGCAGGCAGTAAGATATTCTACTTAAAGAAAATAAGTCTTAAGATTCAAAGTTTCTAGTCATGTACGTGTACAGTATTGCCAAATTTATACTGGCATAAAGTAAGGCAGTGTTTGTCATGAATTGGAGTGAAGCCTAAATCAAGAGTGACTGCTAATAAAACTGAGACTACTAGTAAAACTGTGTTGACAATATTTTAGATTTTTATGGTAGTGAAGGATGAAAACCTCTGTGGCTTAATTAAAAGTCATGGTGCAATACACAGGTAGGTTGCATTAAAATTTTAATTCTGTCTCAGAAAGTATAGTGTAAAAGCACCTAATTGCCAGCCAAAGTCATATGAAAATGAGTATAGGGAAGTGATCTCATTCCTAAACATGCACTCTCACAGTTTCAAAATTCTCCTTGGTTATATTGACAACACAATTTATTGTGTGACACTTGAAAGTTCAAGCATCTATACTTGAGGCAGTTAGCAATTAGGACTGCCATGTATAATAGACAGAAATGTTGAAAGATGCATGAAAATGCAAGCTTCAGTTTATTTTTTACAACCTCTACTCATTACCACAAGTTTTCTCAGCAGGCGTCCCATGGTTATGAAATCTAACATTCTGGGATCTCCACTGCAAGTTAGATATCCCCTCAAAGCTTTATCCAGTGACCTTTTCAGACCACTTTGTAGTGGTACTGTCAATTGGACAAAATGGCAGCCTACATACAGAGAAAGGATTGTCATGAATCCTACATTCAACAAAGGGATAATATTTACAAAGAACTTAAGTTAGATACTAACAACGCAAATAAAATAATTAAAAATGGAGTAGAAAGCTAAAAAGGTAATTCTCAACAAGAAAACTGGAATGGCTAAGAATCACTTAAAGAAATGTTCAAAGTACTTAGTCATCAGAGTAATGCAAATCAAAACGACTCTGAGATTCCATTTTAACCAGCCAGAATGGCTAAGATTAAAAGTGCAAGCGATAGCCCATGATGGCAAAGATGTGGAGTAAGGGGAACACTAAGCCATTCCTGGTGGGCATATCTGGCATATTGAATAGGATTATTTTGGACCTACAAACCAATTTCAAATGAATTAATTATTTAGCAACATTATCTTTTATAATTTGGAGATGAAAACTCCTACTTATTTAGATATTTTAGATATTTTCATTAAAATTTTAAAAGTTTTTCACACATTGAAAGATATGTATTTCATTTATAAGTACTCTTTCTTTTGCCTCCACCAATATTTTTGGTTAAAATTTGTTTACATTATTTTTTATTTTTCTCGAAGTAGGTCCACATTTCAATTACAAATCAACATATCACCTTAAAACTCACAATTGATGCACCCTGTGTCACTAGAAGTAAAGAGCAGAGTAATGAGGAATAGCATATTTTTACGGGGTAGAACAATTCTCTCCCTGTGATAAGTGTATAATGAGTCAATGGCCATCCGTAGTGCCTTGTGCTTAACCTTTTCACGTTGTATGGCACTTTCCATCAACCCTTGCAAGGACACATAAGCCAGTATAGTCCATTTGTTCAGAGGCTATCTTTGGAGTCTAGCACATCATTACGCTCTCAGTGGTGGTTGTTTTCCTCTTTCTTACTTTAAGCTATTTATCCAGTGAGGCTGATTGCTCACAATCCTCAAAGGCTTAATCATGCCATCATGCCCCCAACCTTGGTTTTCAGTCTGCCTCCTAATGAAGCTCATTTCTAAAGGATAACTTCATCCTTGCACCTTTTTCAAACTCATTGCAAAACTCTCTTTCATTAATTAGAATTCATAACACACAATAATAAATCAAATACAAAATTAAAATATTTATTTTTTATTCAAAAATATTAGCTCACAAAGGAAAAACTAATATGCTACATAGAGACACTATATTGGAATTATCGGAGATTATTCAATATAATTTTGTATAATTAGTATGAATATCTGTAGAGTACATGAGGAATACAATGAAAATAAATTGCTTTACCCTTTAATAACAATCAATTTATTTAATAAATAAAACATAAACATGTACAGTTGGTTTTGTTATTATGTATTTATTTATTTACTTACTTATTTTGTGAGCATGTGTGTATGTATGTGGGCATATGAATGTCACAGCACACCTACAGATATACAGAAGACAGCTTGTGAGAGTTAATTTTCTCCTTATACCATGTAGGTAGGACATGGGAATTAAACTAGGCTGGCCTGCAAGTGCTTTTGCCCATCAAAGTATCTTACTGGCCCCACAAAGATATTTGTTTTCAGACACATTCAATGCAATCAAGAGTGCCTTGAGTTATATGTATTAAGATGCTTAGATATAAATATGGCACAGTGGTATTATTTATTAAGATAAACAACATAAGTCTCTCCCTGTAAGATTAAATATAATAATCACATACACTGGGAGGTTCCTGTACAGTGTAATGAGCTCTTATGTCTCCTGCCTTATTCCATGATGAATTCCTTTGTTGTGAGTTATATAAAATCAATTAAAGAACAGATATTGGCTTATTTACATGTTTCTGATAAGTCTAATTAAGTTTTTCATACCACTGACTCCCCTAAGGTTCATCTTCCCTAGTTTTAGGTCCTGCTTATTTAAAACAGATATATCTTATGTATTCTAAAGAAAAATATAGCCACAGGTATGTGTGTGTGTGTGTGTGTGTGTGTGTGCATTTAAATTACATAATACATCTATGCAAAGTATACTAGTATAAAATATTTACCATATCACTAATTTAGAGTAGAGGCCACTTTAACGAAGTAGTCATGGCAAGTATTTGATCAAAAACTCAATGAAGTTACACTTCTTGTGAAAGAGATGGCTATACTCTCACCCTCTACTAAAAATGGAGAGACAAGGGACATAAAACCAAGGGTTTCACCATTTTACTCCTTTCCGACATTCCCCCAAGTATAATTGTCTTGGAAAGGGAAAGATTATATAAATATGTAAATAATATAAATATATAAATAATATATACACATATATACTGAGAAGAGACTATCATGTGCAACTTGTATAAACATTGTCTTTATGGAAGAGTGCAATGTTGTGTTGATGCAGTTATTTTGGGGTCACCCATGCTCCTGTAAGCAATCTTTTAATTGTTCTTTGTCAGCAAATCCATTGCATTTATTTGTCCCCACAGTAGAACTTCAGAGGGATCTTGTCTTTGGTCTGTCCTTGGCATCCTTTCTTAAGCAAATAGATGCTTCTTCACACCTCCTCAGGAAGATCATGCCACATATCATGACACTAGTACCTTTCCTAGAGTTGGTCTATTTTGTACTAGCATTTATTTTCTACACAAGGAACTCCAATAAAGCAAGCCCATATTTCTCTTGTTGAACATTTGCTACAATCATATATATTCTTGATAATCCATGTGTACACATACACATAGTGTGTTCCCAAAGTTATGTTTTGCCCCAGATGTATATTTTCTGAGCCCTTAGTAACTGTATTCTTTTAACATTCTCTAACACTTTAAACTTAGTTCGTGAATACCCTTTACATACAAAGCTTAAGAATGTAAGGTAAGAGTGAACTAAAGTAATATGTCTTTTGGGACACATTAGGGACTTCAGGAAAGCACAGCTGTCCATAGTTTTCAAGCACCCCATAATATACTTCTAATGAAGGCATTTTACTCAGCAATCTTTAGCTGGTGTGAGTCATCGTTTCGGTTACTGTTTCTATCCCAGTTTGCAAGGAGGTGTTGAGTGTATTTGTATGTACTTAGTGCCACTTGCAAAGGAGTTTTAAATTTATCTTTTATGAAAATACATAATTAAATTGCTTAAGAATTTGAAATATTGAAGTTATTGGAAGTTGAGGTTATTCAAGAACTACCTTATGTTCTCATGAAACAGTTTTTACCAAAGCTTGGAGAATTTATGGAACTTTTATATGAGGAAGGAAACTGAGCTAGGTAAGTAGGCTTAGTAATATTTATTGTTTCCTGGTCCTATCATTCTCTTTCCTTCCAAGTCCAGTAAAAGCCTTGATGACAAAGCCTTGGATTCATGAAAGATCCTAGGATCACATAATTTATTTTCTAGAGAACCAAGAAGTAGGAGCTTCATAAATGTCTATATCTACATAATATCTGATATAAATTCAAATTAAAAGTATGTTGAAAAAAACCCACCACAAGGATAAAATTTACTTTATCTGTGGTCTGAATCTGGGCAATATTTTCCTTTGAGTATTTGCTCAAAAGAATCACTACAATTATTCTACATTGTCTACTATGCAATTTTAGAAATGTCACAACATATGGAAACTCAGATTTTCACTTACATTACTTGTATTACCCACAAACTCCAGAGATATATCAGAATATTCAAATCAGCTTTAAGGGACATTTTCTTTCTGAAAAAAAGTCAAAAAGGACTACTAAGCAGAATAATCACATGCCTATCAAACTGTGGGATCCTAATCACTGAGGACATTGACTACATGCGCTTGTGATCACTGGAACAAAGTCAACAAGTGTAAATCAGGAACAATAAAACAGCCTGAGGAGTGGGTATGGTATTATATCCTGATGCCCCAAACTATGAGCTAGCAACAGAAAGTGCAGCTTTAACAAACACTCTTTCCTCGATAAACATTAATGTAAGAATCATTCACAAAAATGCTAGTAAGTTGACTCAGCAGCGTACTGTTGAAAGCATCTTTTGCGAGCTAATTACCTTTAGCAGAGTTTATTCAAGAAAGGAAGAAAAGGTAAAACAAAACAAAACAAAACAAAACAATAAAACAAACCCCAGTGTATTCAGTTTAAACGGCTTATTTTGGAATCCAATATGAGTGACAATGGGTTAACAAATCCCATTTAGGTTACATGAAATTCCTTGCTTCCTTATAACAGTTTTGTGAAGATTTTATAGTATTTGAGCAAAGAAAAATCATAAGTCAATACACATTTCATGTTTTTTTAATGAAAATATCAGGCACTGCATTTTGGCAAAGTAAGGATATCTTAGCTGTAACTGTCACAAGATTTTTTTTTTTGGTAGAATCTCGGGATCTGTGTGTACATTGATAAAAGGATTTACCTAAATGTTACAAGGATGTTAGGTCACACAGAGAGGAGAGCAATTCAGATCTAGGAGACCATCTAAAATAATCTGATTCTCAACTTACTATATTCCAACTTTTCATAAACTGATTTATAAAGAATAATTTTTAATTCTATTAACTGGCTTTTTTCCATTTTAATGATGATGTTGCTTCACTACCCAGCCACAATATGAGAGTAACAGTACTCCTCTCACTAGTAGACTGATGAGTACTGAATATGGAAATTTTTGTACCAGCAGATGAATGTTAAAGAAATGATGAAGTATAAAAAGCACATTCCAAATAATAGGCCAAGACAATTGAAATCTCTTCAGAAATCACATGTTGAGAAAAAGGAAGGGTGCAAAGGGCTGCTTCCAAAGAGACAGTTGTCTTACAGGAAGGAAGGAACTGGTGCCAATTATCTCAGGGTACCTAGCATGTCCGAGTTCCTTGACTTCCATCTTGCTGTTGTTTTGTGTTTTGCTTTTTGTTTTAGTTTTTTTATTTCCTTTTTAAATTTTATTTAACCTTTTTTGTACATGCCAGATTTTATGCCGCTCAAGGTCTATCATCTGACTGTTCCCCCCTCCCCCAGTCTCCCATAAGTCACCCCAATCCCCACTCCCTGGGCCTTCAGTCTCATGAGGTTTAGGTCCATCTTCTCTGCCTAAAGCCTGAGATAGCAGTCTTTTGCCTCATATCAGCTGGAGTATGCTGCCTGGTTGATGGTCCAGGGTCTGAGAGATCTCAATGGTCCAGGTTAATTGAGAATGCTGGTCCTCTTATAGGATAGCTCTCCTCCTTACCTTCTTCAAGCTTTCCCCTAATTCAACCACAGGGGTCAGCAGCTTCTGTCTATTGGTTGGGTGCAAAATATCTGCATGTGACTCTTTTAGCTGCTTGTTGGGTCTTTCAGAGGGCAGGCATGATAGGCCTTTTGTGAGCACTCCTTAACCTCATTAATAGTTTCAGGCCTTGGGACCTTCCCTTGTACTGGATCCCACTTTGGGCCTGTGGCTGTGCCTCCTTTTCCTCAGGCTCTTCTCCATTTTTTTCCCTGCAGGTTTTTCAGAGAGGAGCAATTATTGGTCAGAGATTTTGACTATGTGATGGAAACCCTATTACTCACTTGATGCCCTGTCTTTCTGCTGGAGGTGATCTCTACAAGTTCCCTCTTCCTACTACAGGGCATTTGATCTAATTTCCCTTGTGGTAGATGGGCCTGGTGCTGTTCTTGTGAACCAAACCCCTAATGAATAAAGGAACCAATCACTAGGCAAGTACTCAGGACTTCCAGGTGGGACAGAAAGAGAGAGGAATCAGGAGAACTAGCTCTCTTAGGAACAAGGACAGTACAGGGTTAACATGTAGCTGCTAGAGTTTCCTAGTATCATGGCAGACCTGGAAGTATCTGCCACTCACTGGATGGATCAGATTTTAACAAGGCTTATAAGGTTAGGTTTTAGTTTTTGCACACAGAGATTGAGCTACCATTGTTTCTGAACTAAGTTTGTGCTGTGTTTTCCTTCACGAGGAGGCTCATCTGTGTTTGAGAGAGAAAGGTACAGTGGCAAGAGGTGGGTTTGCCAGATGTGTACCACAAAGGCCATGGGAGATTTGAAGCACAAGGTTGGTGTGGTAGTGACTAGACAGTGGGAACCTAGCAAGCTGGATGGACATATTACAGTAGCTCCAGGCCAGTGAATCTCCATGAAATCAAAATAGATTTGTCATTGCCCACCAGTTCTTGGCCAGTCAGGCCGCCAAGGCAGAGCCTAAAGTGCAAGAATGTGTAGGCTCTATTTTTTTAATATTTCATATAACTTTCTCCCCCCCCCCTTTAAGTCCTGAAAGTCTCTCACCTCCTATGTCCCTGTTACATTCTGGAGTGTCTGCCACCTCCTACCTCTCAAGGTTGCCTGTTTCCATTCTTTCTTTTGGCCCTCAGGGCTTCAGTCCTTTTCCCCGACCCAATACCTGATCATATTTCCCTCTTCCCCTCCTCTGTCCCCTTTCCCACCCAGGACCTTCTCTCCCTCTGTGATTGCTTTCTTCTCCTTTCTAAGTGTGATTGTGGCATCCTCACTTGGGCCCATCTGCTTGCTAAACAATTTGAGTTCTGTGTACTGTATCCTGGATATTCTGTACTTTTTTCCCTAACATCCACTTATTAGTGAGGTCATATCATCATACCATGCATGTCATTTTGGGTCTGAGTTACCTCCCTCAGGATGATATTTTCTAGTTCAGTCCATTTGCCTGCAAAACTCAGGATGTTGTTCTTAATAGCTAAGTAATATTCCATTGTATAAATGAACCACATTTTCTATACCCATTCTTCTATTGTGGGATAGCTAGCTGGGTTGTGTCCAGCTTCTGGCTAACATAAACAAGGCTGCTGTGAACATAGTGGAGCACATGCTTCAGTGGCATGGTGTGGCATCCTTTGGGTATATGGATCAAGGACAGCTGGATCATCAGGTAGATCTATTTCCAATTTTCTGAGGAAACCCCAGTTTGATTTCCAAAGTTTTACCATTTTGCATTCCTACCAACAATGTAAGGGAGTTACTCTTTTTCCACATTCTTGCCAACATGTACTATCACCTGAGATTTTGATCTGAGCCATTTAGATTGGTGTAAGGTGGAATCTTAATGGTAGATTTAAATTGAAATTTCCCTATCACTAAGAACTTTGAACATTACTTAAAATACTTCTCAGCGATTTGATATTCCTCTGTTGTGAATTCACTATTTTGTTCTATACCCCACTTTTTTGATTAGGTTGGTTGGGTTTTTTGGTGGTTAGCTTCTTGAGTTCTTTATATATTTTGGATATTAACCCTTTATTGGATCTGGGGTTAGTAAAGCCTTTTCTCCCAAATTTGTAGGTTGCCTATTTGTCCTATTGACAGTGGCCTTTGCCTTACAGAAAATTTCGAGTTTCATGTGATCCCACTTATAATTTTTTATCTTAGAGCATGAGCCATTGGGGCTCTGTTTAGGAAATTTTCCCTTCTGCTGATGAGTTGTTAGCTCTTTCCCACTTTCTCTTTTATTAGATTCAGTGTATCTGGTTTTATGTTGAGGTCCTTGATCCACTTGGACTTGAGCTTTGTGCAAGGTGCCAAATAGGGATCTATTTTCATTTTTCTAAATACTGCAACCAGTTAGACCAGCACCATTTTTGAAGATGCTTTCTTTTTTCAATTGTATAATTTTGTCTCCTTTGACAAAGAAAAAATGTATGTCAGTATGTGGTTTTATTTCTGGGTCTTCAATTCTATTCCATTGGTCAATGTGAAATGAACAATGGTCTATAAGAAAACAGGATGGTTTGGGTATATGGGTTTGAATTCCTAATCTCTTTAATACTTTTAAAGTGAAGGAGTGCTGTATTATGTCAAATGCTTTTTCTGCATCTAAAAAGATGATCATGTGAGTTTTTTCTTTCAGTTGATTTATATAATGAATTTCATTAATGGATATTTGAATAGTTAACCAAATTTGCATCCCTGGGAGAAAGCCTACTTGATCATGGAGAATGATGGTTTTGATGTGTTCTTGGATTTGGTTTTCAAGAATTTTATTAAGCATAAGCTATTGGTGTTCTGTTAAGGAACTTTTCTCCTGTGCCTATGTCCTCAAGGGTTTTCTGCAGTTTCTTTTCTATTAGTTTCAGTGTGACTGGTTTTATGTGGAGGTCCTTGATCCACTTGGAGTTGAGCTTAGTACAATGAGATAATGATGGATAAATTCGCATTCTCCTGCATCCTGACCTCCAGATGAACCAGCACCATTTGTTGAAAAGGCTATCTTTTTTTCCCACTAGATGTTTTCAGCTCCTTTGTCGAAGATCAAGTGACCATAGGTGTGTGGATTCATTTCTGGGTTTCCAGTTCTATTCCATTGGTCCACTTGCCTGTCCCTGTGCCAATACCATGCAGTTTTTAACACTATTGCTCTGTAGTATTGCTTGAGGTCTGGGATACTAATTCCCCCAGAAGTTCTTTTACAGTGGAGAATAGTTTTAGCTATCATGGGTTTTTTGTTATTCCAGATAAATTTGAGATTCGCTTTTTCTAACTCTGTGAAGAACTGAGTTGGGATTTTGAGGGGGATTGCACTGAATCTGTATATTGCTTTTGGCAAGATGGCCATTTTAACTATATTAATCTTGCCAATCCATGAGCATGGAAGATTTTTCCATTTTCTGAGGTCTTCTTCAATTTCCTTCTTCAGTGACCTGAAGTTCTTGTTATATAGATCTTTCACTTGTTTGGTTAGAGTTACATCAAGGTACTTCATATTGTTTGTGGCTATTGTGAAGGGTGTCATTTCCCTTACTTCTTTCTCAGCCTGCTTATCCTTTGAGTATAGGAAGGCAACTGATTTGCTTGAGTTGATTTTATAACCTGCCACTTTGCTGAAGTTGTTTATAAGCTGTAGGAGTTCTCTGGTAGAGTTTTTTTTGGGTTACTTAAGTATACTATCATGTCATCTGCAAATAGTGATAATTTTACTTCTTCCTTTCCAATTTGTATCCCTTTGATCTCCTATGTTGTCTAATTGCTCTAGCTAGAAAGGATGCTTAATTTTATCAAATGCTTTTTCAGCATCTAATGAAATGATCATATGTTTTTTTTTTCTTTTAGTTTGTTTATATAGTGGATTTCATTGATGGATTTCCTTATATTGAACCATCACTGCATCTGTGGAATGAAGCCCACTAAGATCAAGAATTGACAAATGGGACCTCATAAAATTACAAAGTTTCTGTAAGGCAAAGGACACTGTCAAAAAGACAAAACGGCAACCAACAAATTGGGAAAAGATCTTCACAAATCCTACATCCAATAGAGGACTAATATCTAATATATACAAAGAACTCAAGAAGTTAGACCCCAGAGAACCAATAACCCTATTAAAAAATGGGGTACAGACCTAAACAAAGAATTTTCACCAGAAGAATTTTGGATGGCCGAGAAGCACCTTAAGAAGTGCTCAAATTCACTTGTCATTAGGGAAATGCAAATCGAAACGACCCTGAGATTTCACCTCACACCAGTCAGAATGGCTAAGGTTAGAAACTCAGGAGACAGCAGGTGTTGGCAAGGATGTGGAGAAAGAGGGAACACTCCTCCACTGCTGGTGGGATTTTAAAATGGTACAACCACTATGGAATTCAGTCTGGCGGTTCCTAAGAAAACTGGACATGACACTTCCAGAGGACCATGCTATACCTTTCCTGGGCATATACCCAGAAAACTCCCCGGCATGCAATAAGGACACATACTCCACTATGTTCATAGCAGCCTTATTTATAATAGCCAGAAGCTGTAAAGAACCCAGATATCCCTCAATGGAGGAATGGATACAGAAAAATGTGGAATACTTACACAATGGAGTACTATTCAGCAATTAAAAACACTGAATTCATGATTTTTAAGGCAAATGGATGATACTGGAAAATATCATCCTAAGTGAGGTAACACAATCACAAAAGAATACACATGGAATGCAATCATTGATAAGTGGATATTAATTAGCCCTGAAGCTCTGAATACTGAAGATACAATTAGCATATCAAATGATTCCCATGAAGAAGGAAGAAGAGGGCCCTAAACCTGGAAAGGCTTGATCCATTATTGTAGGGGAGTACCAGGACAGAGAAAAGGGCGGGGGAAAGATAGGAGAATTGATGGAGAGAAGAGGACTTATGGGACATATGGGGAGGGGAGAACTGGGAAAGGGGAAACCTTTTGGATTGTAAACAAAGAATATATAAAATAAATATATAGAGAGAATAAAAATAATTTTATTAAGCATTTTTGTATTTCGAATTTTGCACTCAATATTCATAAGTGAGATTGGTCTGAAGTTCTCTTTTTATTGGTTGGGTCTTTGGTGGTTTAAGTATCAGAGTAATTGTGGCCTCATAGAATTAATTTGGTAGTGTTCCTTCTGTTTCTATTTTATAGAATAGTTTGAAGAATACTAGTATTAGGTCTTCTTTAAATAGAATTAGGTCTTCTTCTTCTGGTAGAATTATGCACTAAAGCAATCTGGCCATGGGACTGGTTTTTGTTGGGAGCTTTTCATGAATTCTAATATTGCCTTAGAGGATATGAGCCTATTTGGAAAGTTCATCTGCTCTCGATTTAATTTTGGTAAATGATATCTATTTAGAAAAACATCCATTTCATCTAGATTTTTAATTTTTGTTGAGTATATGCTTTTGTAGTAGGATCTCATGATTTTTTGAATTTCTTCCATTTCTGTTGTCATGACTCCCTTTTCATTTCTTATTTTGTTTATTTGGATACTGCCTCCAGACCTTTAGTTAGTTTGGTTAGGGGTTTATCTGTCTTGCTGATTCTAAGAATCAGCTTTTGCTTTTGTTGATTCTCTGTGTCTCTTTGGTTGATTTCAGCCCTGAGTTGGACTATTTCTTGCCTTTCACTTCTCTTGGATGTGTTTTCATCTTTTTGTTCTAGATCTCTCAGATATGCTATGAAGTTGCTAGGGTAGGATATCTCCAGTTTATTTAACTGGGCACTTAATACTATGAATTTCCTCTTAGCACTGCTTTCATTGTGTGCCTGGCTATGTTATGTCATCATTTTCATTGAATTCTAGGAAGTCTTTAATTTCTTTATTTCTTCCATGACCACGTTACCATTAAGTAGAGAGTTTCTCAGTTTCCATGTGTATGTGGGCTTTCGGTTGTTTTTGTTGTTATTGAATACCAGTCTTAGGCCATGGTGCTCTGAGAGGATGCATGGGATTATTTAAATCTTCTTGCATTGGTTGAGGCTTGTTTTTTTTTTTACCCAAGTATATGTTAAATTTTAGAGAATGTGCCATGAGGTACTGAGAAAAAGGTGTATTCTTTTGTTTTAGGGAGAAATGTTCTATAAATAGTTGTTAAATCCATTTGGATCATCACCTCTATTAGTTTCACTGTGTGTCTGTTAAGTTTCTGTTTCAATGACCTGTCCATAGAAATATAGGAAAGACTATTTAAAAAGGTAAAAGTTCTTAAAGAGTAAACAAAACCCATGAAGAAATACAGGAAAACACAATCAAACATGTAAAGGAATTGAATAAAGTGGACCAAGACCTAAAAGTGGAAGAAGAAACAATAAAGAAGACATAAATGGATGGAACCCTGGAAATCGAAAACTCATGAAAGATGTCAAGAATTACAGGTGTAAGTATCAACAACAGAATACAAGGGATTGAAGAGAGAATCTCGGGTGTAGACAATACCATAGAAGAGATTGACATATCTGTCAAAGTCAATTCAAAACATAAAAAAAAAATCTTTTAACCCAACACACCCAGGAAATCTAGGACATAATGAACAGAGCAAATCTAAGAATAATTGGAACAAAGGAGAACAAAGATTTCCAGGCCAAAGGACCTGAAATCATTTTCAACAAAATCATAGAAGAAAATTTTCCCAACCTAAAGAAAAAGATGATCATTAAGTGTACAAGAAGACTATAGAATACCAAATAAATGGGACCAGAAAAGAAAATCCCCTTGTCACATCAAAACACTAAATGCACAGAACAAAGTAAGAATATTAAAATCCACAAGGGAAAAGGGCCAAGTAATATATAAAGGCAGACCAATCAGAACTACAGAAGACTCCTCAAGAAAGACAGTAAAAGCCAGAAGAACCTGAACAGAGATCATGCAGAGTCTAAGAGAACACAAATGTCAGCCCAGGCTACATTGCCATCAAAATTCTCAATCAGCATAGATGGAAAAAACAAAATATTCCAAGACAAAACCAAATTTATTTATTTATTTATTTATTTATTTATTTATTTATTTATTTATTTATTTTCCTCTTTTTTATTTATATTTTTCTTTTTTTATTCATTATATTTTAATTACATTTCAAATGATTTCCCCTTTCCTGCTCCCCACTCCCCGAAAGTTCCATAAGCCCTATTCCCTCCCCCTATTCCTCCATCCACTCCTTCTCAAATCCCTGTTCTGGTATTCCCCTATACTGCTGCACTGAGCCTTTCCAGCACCAGGGGCCACTCCTCCATTCTTCTTGGACATCATTTGATGTGTGGATTATGTCTTGGGTATTCCAAGTTTCTAAGCTAATATCCACTTATCAGTGAGTGCATACCATGATTGATCTTTTGAGACTGGGTTACCTCACTTAGTATGATGTTCTCCAGCTCCATCCATTTATCTAAGAATTTCATGAATTCATTGTTTCTAATGGATGAATAGTACTCATTTGTGTATATATACATTTTTTGTATCCATTCCTCCATTGAAGGACATCTGAGTTCTTTCCAGCTTCTGGCTATTATAAATAGGGCTGCTATGAACATAGTGGAGCATGTATCCTTATTACGTGCTGAGGAATCCTCTGGGTATATGCCCAGGAGTGGTATAGCATTTAAACAACCTCTATCTACCAAATCCTTCAGAGGATTCTTGAAGAAAAACTCCAACTGGTGAGTCCAGCATTGACAACAAGACCAACTTAACACCAGTGAGAACTAGATGGCAAAAGGCAAACGCAGGAACGTCACTAACAGAAATCAAGGCAATATGGCAGCATCTGAACACAATTCTCCTTTAACTGCATGTCCTGGATACCCCATCACACCAGAAAAACAAGATTTGGATTTAAAATCACTGGTCATGATGCTACTAGAGGAACACATGGAGGACATACTTAAAGAAATTCAGGAGAAAATGGATCAAAAGTTAGAAGCCCTTACAAGGGAAACACAACAATCATTGAAAGAAATTCAGGAGAATACAAAAGCCAATAAGTAGGAAATGCAAAAATCACTTAAAGAAATACAGGAGAACTTTGGTCAACAGGCTGAGGTCATGAAAGAGAAAACACAAAATCTCTTAAAGAATTACAGGAATATACAAACAAGCAAAAGAAGGAGATAAGCAAAACCATCCAGGATCTAAAATCAGAAGTAGAAACAACTACAAAAACTCAAAGGGAGACAACTTTGGAGATAGAATACCTTGGGAAGAAATCAGGGGCCATAGATGCGAATATCAACAACAGAACACAAGAGATAGAAGAAAGAATCTCAGACGCTGAAGATACCATAGAAACCATGGACTCAACAGTTAAAGAAAATGCAAAATGCAGAAAGCTTGTAACCCAAACATCTAGGAAATCCAGGACACAATGAGAAGACCAAACCTAAGGATTATAGGCATAGATGAGAGTGAAGATTTAAAACTTAAAGAGCCAGCAAATATCTTCTATAAAATTATGGCAGAAAACTTCCCTAACCTAAAGAGAGAGATGCCCATGAATATACAAGAAGCCTACAGAACTCCAAACAGACTGGACCAGAACAGAAATACCTCCTGTCACATAATAATCAAAACCCCAAATGTACTAGACAAAGAAAGAATATTAAAGGCAGTAAGAGAAAAAGGCCAAGTAACATATAAAGGAAGACCTATCAGAATCACACCAGACTTCTCACCTGAGACTATGAAAGCTAGAAGATCCCGGACAGATCTCATGCAGATGCTAAGAGAACACAAATGCCAGCCAAAACTGCTATACCCAGCAAAACTCTCTCAATCACCATAGATGGAGAAACTAAGATATTCCATGACAAAACCAAGTTTACCCAATATCTTTCCACAAACCCAGCCCTACAAAGGATAATAGGAGGAAAACAGGAATACAAGGAGGGAAGCTTTACCCTGGAAAAAGCAAGATAGTAACCTTCTTTCATCAAACCCAAAAGAAGTTAACCAATCAAATTTAAAAAATAACATCAAAAATGACAGGAAGTAATAATCACTATTCCTTAATATCTCCTAATATCAATGGACTCAATTCCCCAATAAAAAGACATAGACTAACCGACTGGATATGTAAACAGGAGCCTACATTTTGCTGCATACAGGAAAAACACCTCAGGGTTAAAGACAAACACTACCTTAGAGTAAAAGACTGGAAGAAGATTTTACAAGCAAATGGTCGCAGGAAACAAGCTAGAGTAGCCATTCTAATATCAGATAAAATTGGCTTTCAACCCAAAGTCATCAAAAGAGACTCTGAGGGACACTTCTTGCTAGTCAAAGGAAAAATACAACAAGAAGAACTCACCAGAGCAAGCTGCCTCTTCCCAGGTATTCAAATTGGAAAGGAAGAAGTAAAATTATCAGTATTTGCTGATGACATGATAGTATAATTAAGTGACCCAAAAAAACTCCACCAGAGAACTCCTACAACTGAAAAACAACTTCAGTAAAGTGGCTGGTTATAAAATCAATTCAAGCAAATCTGTTGCCTTCCTATACTCAAAGGATAAACAGGCTGAGAAAGAAGTTAAGGAAATGACACCCTTCACAATAGCCACAAACAATATAAAGTATCTTGGTGTGACTCTAACCAAACAAGTGAAAGATCTATACGACAAGAACTTCAGGTCTCTGAAGAAGGAAATCGAAGAAGACCTCAGAAAATGGAAAAATCTGCCATGCTCTTGGATCAGCAGGATTAATATATTTAAAATGGCCATCTTGCCAAAAGCGATCTACAGATTCAATGCAATCCCCATCAAAATCCCAACTCAGTTCTTCACAGAGTTAGAAAAAGCAATTCTCAAATTCATCTGGAATAACAAAAAAACCAGGATAGCTAAAACTATTCTCAGCAACAAAAGAAATCCTGGGGGAATCAGTATCCCTGACTTCAAGCAATACTACAGAGCAATAGTGTTAAAAAACAGCATGGTATTGGCACAGTGACAGACAAGTGGACCAATGGAATAGAATTGAAGATCCAGAAATGAATCCACACACCTATGGTCACTTGATCTTCGACAAAGGAGCCGAAAACATCCAGTGGGAAAAAAAATAGCCTTTTCAACAAATGGTGCTGGTTCAATTGGAGGTCAACAAGCAGAAGAATGCTAATTAACCCATTCCTATCTCCATGTACTAAACTTCACTCCAAGTGGATCAAGGACCTCCATGTAAAAACCAGATACACTGAAACTAATAGAAAAGAAACTGTGGAACACCCTTGAGGACATGGGCACAGGGGAAAAGTTCCTGAACAGAACACCAATAGCTTATGCTCTAAGATCAAGAATTGACAAATGGGACCTCATAGCCCAGAAGCCCTGAATACCCAAGGCACAAATCTCATAACAAATGACTCCCATGAAGAAGTATGGAGAGGGTCCTGATCCTGGAAAGGATTGATCTAGCATTGGATGGGAATATAAGGATAGAGAAAAAAGAGGGAGGTGATTGGTGAATGGATGGAGAGAAGAAGGTTTGTGGGACATATGGGGAGGGGGGGATCCGGGAAAGGAGAAACCATTTGGAATGTAAACAATATAAAAAATAAAAATATTTTAAAAAAATACATGTTGACTTTCATTGCATTATCAACTGTCTTGAAACCTAGATCAGTTTGAAGAAACATGAAACATAAAAGAGAAAACTACTTAAACTGTAAGATATTATCTCGGAACATTTTTCAATATATAAAGCTGTGTTGCCAAAGTGAAACTGTATTTCTCTTACAAACATTGTATGAAGCCATGTTGAGTCATATGTCTTTGCTATCCTGCAATATTCATCAGTGACTGTGGTGATGAAGATATATTCAACTCCTTTTTCCTGTGATACTTACAAATACATTTTCTTTCATTGACTTGAAGATGCAATTGTGGTCCTCTCTTGGCAAATAAAATGTTTTATATTTTAGAGACATTCTTATATAAATTTGAATTAGATTTCTTGCCAGGAAGTTGTGGCAAGTGCCTTTAATCCCTGCATTTAAGAGGCAGAGGCAGACTGATTTCTGAGTTCAAGGCCAGCCTGTTCTGCAGAGGGAGTTCCAGGATAGCCAGGGCTACACAGAGAAACCCTGTCTCAAAAACAAAACCAAAACCAAACAAAAAAAGAATTAAATTTCTCATGTAGGCCTACAATTCTACTGATTCTTTACAATATATAAACATACATCATTTATTTGGGTTTTTTTTTTTGGTTGTTGTTGTTTTGTTTTTGTTTTTTTTGTTTTTTTTTTTTTTTTGGATTTGGTTTTTTCGAGACAAGTTTTCTCTGTATAGCTCTGGCTGTCCTGGAACTCATTCTGTAGACCAGGCTGGCCTCGAACTCAGAAATCCACCTGCCTCTGCCTCCCAGAGTGCTGGGATTACAGGCATGCACCACCACCGCCCGGCTAACATACATCATTTAGTTGTGGCTATATTTTGTATGTGCACATGCCTGCCATGGCCTTTGTGTGAAGGTCAGAGGATAGCTTTTGAGATTTGTTATATCCTTCCAATATTCTAGTCCTGGGAATTGAACATGTCATGCTTGGTTAACATACATTTACCTGTTGAGCTATCATACAGGCCCTAACTCATCTAACCTTTAAGACTAACTTATAAAACACTTTACTTGTCATGGTATTTCTATGAAGTGACTATGGTGGTTAATTATGTCACTTTGATTGGGCCATGAGACAACCAAATATACATTTGGTTAAGCATTTTTGAGTGTCTCTGGACAGTTTATTAGAGAATATTTATACTTAAACTGGTGAGCTGAGGAAAACAATTCTCCTTATATCAAATATAGCTAGATATCTTACAACACATGGAAGGTTCTAATGGCATGCTACTATAGAAAAAGACAATGTTGTCAGGATTTTTCGAACTAAACTGTTTGTCTTCTCCTAGATGACAGCTTATGCTATAGCTGTACCTGTGCCTGACGTGTACTGGTTTCTCTTCTACACCTCCTGTGGTGGATCTTGTGAAAGAATATGTAGACTCTTCTGCAAATATTTAGTTGTTTTAAATATTCTCTAAATGTGAATTTATACGGATTTTCTGGTGTCAATGTTAATTCTAATTCATATTGTTAGTGAAGGAAAGGAGTGAAAGAAAGCCAACATTTTCAGAAATTAAGCAAAGTAACTTTTGCTAGGGACTCCCCATTGTGTAAATATCCAATAATCAAAGAGTCAGGTTTTTGGAGCACATCTGAGTAATACACACTTAATTGCAGTGGTTGTTAATATATCAGTCTAAGAAACAAGTTAAAAATTATGCAGGACCAAGTGTGAAATGTCTTTTTTATAGGTCTCATACCATTAGATAAATAATTCTATGTAATAATATATAAAATCTGGAATGTAATTGTTGCTTTACAATATGAAAAATAGTAGGATTTTCCCCAATAGTAGGAAATATCATCTAACATTTAAGTGTAGATCACCTTTTCTATATCTTATATTTTTACAATTATTTTGAACGTAAGGCTCTAAGCAAGTGAGAATCTATTGAATACTAGGTGCTAGGCAATCAATATTCCATTCTTATTATTTTTCTTAATTTTATTTGGAATGTAAACATAGAATATAGAAAATAAAAAACAAATTTAAAAAAAAAGAATGGAATCTTAATGTTTTTTAGAAGCTTGCTTAAAAATATAATACCAGACTCCTAAGAAAGTTTGAAGACTATCTCCATTAGATTTTTGAGACTATTAGATTTTGAGATAAAACCAGTATAACATTCAATTGTAAATCCTGGAAGTTTCCAGCAGAGGAAAATGAAGATGAGAAAGAAAGGAAATTATATCTTTATGTTAGGGTCAACAATGCAGATGTGTTAGCAGTACTAGAAAGCATTGCTTTCTTAGAGAGACAGGCCTGGCTCAAGTAAAAGTTATACACACGTCAGGAGGTAGATGGAATGCAAGGACTTCTTTGGTATGGGGGCAGAATATTTGGAACTTGGAAGTCACAATGAGACATGAGAATATTAAATTAAATACAGATTTAGATATGGCTAATTCATGCACACTAGTTTGTAAGGTTTTCAGAGAATATTCACTTTAGTTTATGATAAAATTCTATGACTGAAAGAGGAACTTGGATAATAATTGTTTCTGCAGAGCCAAGGAAGAGCAATAGGTGTAGGAATGGACAAATGGTAGAAAGTGTCCTTCATCTTATGTCCTGCATGGCTAAGTTCTTTCATTTCTTTATAGATAGAATATTCCATCCAATATACTTCCCACCACTCCACATGGTATTTATAATATAGGTCCAGCTGAGGAATATGTTGTATTTTAAATCCATTAGTAACATTTTCCACAGTACCAAGTGTGTCTTGTGGTTCCTAAGTGTTACAGAAAAAATACTGTCAGGATCTACCTTATGTTAATTTCTCACTTTGCATCACAACACATAGTCCAAAGGAACAGGTGTGTACTTCTAATGATGACTTTAAGCACAAACACAAGCTCTGGAACTTTTGTAACAGAAAAGAGACAGCACTTTAATGGATCCTGCTTTGCTTTCAGAGGTATAGAATATTATAGAACCCTCCTTCTGGTCTTCTAATGTCTGAAGCATCTTTGTACTCATTCCAACAAAACCAAAATATCAGAAACACTGGTTAGCATGCCAAACAGTTTGTAGCTTATGAGTTCCTCAGCCGGGGTCGAAGCCAACTGCTTCACTATTGTCTGCCTCACTGTTGAGATCAAGTCACAAATGTTCAGTAGATATTCCTGCCAAAAGCAACTCTAGGCTACCAAAAGACTCTTTCCTAAACAGCTGTTAAACAAAGAAATGAAGAAAAGACTGAACACTAGGGTGATAAGTTCAGAGAAATGAAGGTACTAAAGAGAACAATCTTGTCTGATCTAGGAGAGATGCTCCTAATGAGTGAGTGATATGATGTGCAGTGGAGACATGTTGTGAATGTGTTTCATATGAAGTGGCAATAGGGCTCCAGAGTGTCAGATGCCAGATTGTCAAGCCTCTCCTCTTATCCCTGACTTGGCCTTCATTTTCTCTTCTCTCTTCTTGCATCTCTGGGTCTACCTTCTCCAGACTTCTGGATGTGAATGTAAATTTCTTGACTTCTTAAAGCAATGCAGACTACTAGGAAAGGTGAGAAAACAAATCAGATAAGACTACAACAGTAATTTTGAGATTTATAATTCAAAGGAATTATATGATATTTGTGTTGTTAAAAACAAAGCCTAAAATGAAAGAAACAATAGGGTAGGGAGTTCTAAAGTATTTGAAAAAAGTGAGCTGTGGATATATCTCATTGGCAGCACTTGCCTCTCATATGTAAGGCTAGTTAATCGCATAATTGAAACTCATGGCTTAAAGTTCTCAATTTTTAATATGTTTTAAATTTTTGAATTTAAATTTCTTTTCTTTGCATCTTCCTCTATTTATACTAGGCCACCCTCTTCCCAGATCCACTCATCTGTTTCCTTTCAGAAAGAGAAGGTCTCTCAGTGATATAGGACAAGCATGGCATAACAAGATAAAATAAGACTAGGCAAACATTCTCATAGTTGTGGCATGCAACCCAGGATAGGGAAAGGGGACCCAAAAGAGGTGAAAGAGTCAGAGACAACCCTGCTCCCGCTATTAGGAGTTTCACAAAAACCATCAGACTACACAATCATAGGATATATGCAGAGTACCTAGTACAGACCCATGAAGGCTACCTGATGGCCACTTTGGTGTCTATTAACCCCTTTTGAGTCCTGCTTAGTTCATTCTGTGGACCATGTTCTCCTGGAGTCTTTGATCTTTACAATTCCTCCCTTCTTCTTCCACGGGAATTCTTTGAGGAATCGCCTTATTAATTTCCACAGTGTCAGCTATACATGTGTGCACTCACTCCAGAAATGAAGAAGTATTCCCTGACTTCACATGCTCACCTGCATTAATGTTCATTAATACTATTGATCTTAGACATTCTGACATGTATAAAATGGAATCTCAAAATAGTTCTGATTTGCATTTCCCTGATAGCTAAGGATGTTGACCATTTCTTTAAGTCATTTGAGATTCCTCTATTGAGAAATCTCTGTTTAGATGTGTACCACGTTTTTTAATAGTTCTAATGGTGAGCATTCCGCACTCTATAAGATCCTAACATAAAACACATATATGTCTGCAAATATTCTAAACAGGATAAGACCAGAAAGATCTATAATAAATCATCATTATAAAACTATTTCAGATGTACTAAAATGACCTGAATTGTCTCAGATCCTTGCTATGAAACACAAGTTGGTATGTTTTTTGGTGTTTGTGGTGAATGTTGGAGCAAATACTGTTTTTTGTGGTCTCTGGATCTTACTGTTTTAATTGTTGTTTCAGTCTCTGAAATTTGTCTGCTATTTTCTACTTTTGTGATTTTATTTATCATTCTTCAGTTCATATTTGCTAGTTTTATGATTCTGTATAATTAAGGCAATGCTTTGTTTCCTGCACTTTTATCAAATGATATTTAACTGATCCTTCACGTTCTTTGCAATATTAACCTCTTGTTGGTTAAAACTAACTACTTTTGTTCTGATTGAGACTCAGTTTATTTTCTCCACCATCAGAATTCCTTCAACTACAAACAATTCTGTACTGAGAAAATTACAGTCAGTAAAATTAATTTAATGGCTTTTTTGTAAAGCATTGCAGCTGATATTTCTTAGATAAAAAATTATGTATATATATTTGAAAAGTACATTTTAAGTTTTGATGACAACTTATACTTTCATAAGGTTTTTCCTCTGTGCATCAATGTGATTATGATTTAAGGTTAGTTGAGGCTGCTGAAATTGCCAAATGAGTCTAACAATTACATTGAAATTTAAAGATACTTGAGAATTAAAAATTATTAAAAATTCTAATTACCATGAAAGGATTAACCTTAAGTGCCAAACTTTCCTTAATAAAGTATAAAATATGGAATATTTAGGATAAACATCTTAGATCAATGGAAAATCATATTATCTGAGAAATTATCAGACTCAGAGAAACACTTCTATACAAGATAGTTTGTTTTATTAGCTGTTTTAAAATACTTTTATTACTTTACTTCATGTGTATGAGTCTTTGCCTGCATATACATGTGTGAACCACATGCATTCAGTGTCTGCAGAGGCTCCGAAGCCAAATATTCAGATCTCCTGGAACTGTAATTAGAGACAATTTGAAACCACAATGTGGTGCTGGGAATTAATTCTGGGTCCTCTATAAAACTAGATGGTGCTCCATATCACTGAACGATATCTCCAACCCTTTTATTTGGTTTTGAAATAGTGTTGGCTTTCTAGTCTGGGCCTACCTTCAACTACTGAGTTTCTGCCCCTAATCTCAGGAAAACTGCCATCATACAGATTCCTGTACCCAGATGAAGTTGAAGTTTTTGTTTGTTGTTTGCTTGAGTTTTATTTTCTGTTTATTTTATTTTTTGTTTTTGTCTGTTTTGTTTTATGTGTGTGTGAGTGTGTGTGTGTGTGTGTGTGTGTGTGAATTCACATAGAAACAAGAAGAATGTTTCATACGCCTACAGCTTTGACATTATAGGTATTTATGAAAGAGCATGTACTGTTAATGAATGAGCCATCTTTCCATTTCCATGGAAAGCTAGTTTGTTTTTGTCCTCAGTGTTGGAAATTTAACTTAGTGCCTCATTCATGCTCATGCTAGGTTCAAGGGGCCAACCCCAACAGTGAATGAGTTCCAGAGAGGAAGTAAGATCAGGAGAGGGGAAGGGTAATTCATACACCAAAACCGGGATGCTTTGTAACTTTGATTGACTAGCAATTAGAACATTTCTTTTTATTTATACAGATTCAAAAACATTGACAATTTGAAGAGATACAGATCATGTCATTTTGTCTTGCGCATACTTTTTTAGTATACCCAGGGTTACAAGTTAATTATAGCTAGAAAGCTTTTATTATCATGAAGCCCATATTCTTATTTCTACAATTTTACAAACCATTTAAGTTTAAATAAGCAAGCATTTAACATCCTGTTCTCAGACTGGCAGCACTTTGCAGTTAAAAAATTGATAGAATGTCCAGTCAACTCACCCTGCTTTAAGTATTATATTATTAACTTTTAATGGTCAATTATATTAATTTCAAATTGACCTAAGCTTAGAAACCATTGTAGTTGCTATTTATATTTATAATCTTATAAGAATTAGTTTAATACAAGAATTGTTTTGTTCCTAAATTAATTAATATTACAGCAACCTGGTACAAACCAATCTTTCCAAGAATGACAAATCCTAATATCTTATTCTTTTTACCTTCTTTTATATAGTTACTCTACCACCTATGCATACTACTATATTATTTTAGTCATTCTAGCTTTAGTTGCTGAGTTCCTACTACTGACTTCATATGTATGGCCTTTTGTCTTTACGTTATAATTCTAAGAAATTCTAAATGCATTGCAAAAGGAGTTTTGGGCTCTGATCTTCTGTCATTTCTCCTATCCTTTGAAACTTGTTACCTTCTCTCAGCAAATACTATTCTTAATATTATCTTTCATGAATTTACTTTGCCACAAGGCACATGAAAAGTCTCCCAAGTTGACTGAAGTTATTTCCTTGAGAGTAGGGAGTAGTACTTCCAGGACTTTCTCAAGGCAATACAGAAGTGATTTGTCATAGAAGATATGTGTAAGTCATTATGCTAACAGCCCCTCAAGAGTGTAACACATAGATGCTCAAACTGAAAGTAAAGGACGTCAGGTCAATGATCACAGCCTGTGGATCAGCCTTGTTGGTATTTTACCAAGCAGCTATGTCTATTTCATGACTATCACCTTTCCCCTAGAAAGTTGCTGTGCAAGCTAGGCAAGTTCTTGATGCTTTAACCGTGCAAACCAGGATTTGAAATATTCTTCACAATAGGTACATTTAAAAGGCTTATCTTGTGACTATAGAATTGTGTGTTCCTCCAAGTTTGGTATTCAAGTAAAAGATTTCTTACAAATATCACATTTCCAACTTTCACTCTTAGTCTTCTTGATGGAAATAAATTCTTAGGCATTTTGAAGATGAAATCTCTTGACATGCCTGGCTACTGACTTCTTGCTTGCATGCAGCTTATTAGAGTAAGGGCACTTGTGCTCCTTATGAAACTCTACTTTGATACTGTGCTTCTTTCTGTGAACAGTTAAGCAGGTCTCTGTTACTGGGGGAAAATACATGGGTTAAAAATGTTGGAGTGATGGTTTCTACTCGGAATTCAAAGAGGAATCAGAAATGTCCCATTAAGTTTGAGGACACCAGCCACGATGAACAGGAAGTGGCTATGGGTCAGACTATTTGCATCAAGAAAGTTTTGATAAGGAAAGGTCAGAAAGAAATTATTCTGAGGACCCTGGAAGTGAATATAATACACAAGACTAAGAGCTGGAGGAGGAAGTATTGGACAAAGACTCTGACCCTGAGCAGAGGGACAAAGACAATGATGAAAAAGAGGAACCTGAGGCTGGCGACTCTGCAGGAAGCATCCACAAAGGGTTAGCTACCATCATCATTCAGAGCAGCAATAAGAAAATCTTGCAGTGTCCCAAATGTGATAAGACACTTGACCAGATAGGGAAATATGAGTGCCACACCCGTGTGCACACCCGTGAGAAGCCCTTTGAGTGTGATATTTGTCACCAGTGTTACTCAATATTTCTAAGAGAATAAAACCCAGTGGTTACAGAGGTTGGCTGGTATTTATATAGTAGAGAACTCCCATCATGATCATCAAGGTTTTCAATTCTCAAGAAGAAACCAATATGGCTCCTGTTAGGTATGCGTCATTTGCCCATGCACAGGCATCAGGTATCAGAGAGCTCTCCTATTATGCAGACTAAACATTCCATTAACAGGGTGCCAGAAGGGAGGTAGACATCTACCTTTGACCTCTGGCATATATCCCTCACAGAAAGAAAGTAAAGAAGAAGAGAGGTAATGGAGGAAAGGAAGAGGGAAGAAAGGAAGGAGGGAGGAAGGGAGGAAGAGGAAAACAATTACAAAGAACTGGTCTGTCTCAGACAGGTTAGAGTAAGGAAAGAAACTTTTAAAGGGACAATAACACTTTATTTATCTTCTATATGTCTGTCTGTCTATTATTTCTTTATTTGGTGTGTATGTGTGCATGTGTGTGAGACAGAGAGAGAGAGAGAGAAAGAGAGACAGAGAGAGAGAATGAATGTGGTAGAGAAATTGTTTTAAATCTTGATCTTGTTGATGGTACAGAGCATGTTCCTTTATCAAAATTCAAAGAATTTATTCTGAGACAATAGCTAGCTTTAATTGTAGTTCATTAGAATGGAACATCTGACTCTGAAATGCACATGTACCTCCACCTTTTGTTAATATCTACTTCTCATTTGAAAAATATAAACTCCATGAATCAAATATTTCCTACTTATTTCTCAACTTAAAAACTAGTAGCCACAAATGGCACATCTATAACACATGCTCGTCTCCAAGCTTCGGGCCTGAAAGCTTGTAAGAAAAACAGGTGGTCAATGACTATAGCGAACTCTTTTCCTGAGTTGACAAGACAGCTATACATATGAGCTCACAGAAGTGTTACAGCATTCACAAGAACTTGCAAGGTTAAGCCAAACAAAATCCAAGAAAGGAAAGGGTAGATGGGTATAATCCCCTACCTGTAGCTGAAGAGCTGTTGTCAGTTGACAGCTAAGGGTAGGGTATTGTGATATATCCTTGTAGGTTAACCATGCTCTAGAAGAATGCCTCCTGCCTCTAATACTCAGGGACAAAAACTGTTTGTAGGAAATTGGGAATATGTCATGGAAGAGTTGAAAAGAGTGGCTGAATATGGTGTAGGAAATTTTTTAAACTTTTATTGCTTATTTTATTTATATTTCAAATGTTATCTCTCTTCCAGGTTTCCCCTCTGCAAACCCCTACATCCCACCCTCTATCCCCCTGCTTCTATGAGGGAGATACTTCACCCACGCATCCACTCCCACCTTATCTCCCTAGCATTTCCCTACACTGGGGCATCAAGTCTTCATAGGAGCAAGGGCCTCTCCTCTGATTGATGCCACAAATGACCATCCTCTGCTACATATGCAGCTGGAGCCATGGGTCCCTCCATGTGTATTCTTTGGTTGGTTGTTTAGGGAACTCTAGGAGATCTGGTTACTTGATATTGTTGTTCTTCTTATGGGCTTGAAAACCCTTCAGCTCCTTCAGTCCTTCCCCTAACTCCTCCATTCCGGTCCCCATGCTCAGTCTGATGGTTAACTGCAAGCATCTGCATCTGTATTAATAAGGCATTCGAAGAGCCTTTCAGGAGACAGCTGTATCAGGCTTCTGTAAGTAAACACTTCTTGGCATCAGCAATAGTGACTGGGTTTGGTGGCTGCATATGGGATGAATCCCCAAGTGGGGCAGTCTTTGGATGGCCTTACCTTCAATCTCTGTTCTAATCTTTGCCCTACATTTCCTTTAGACAAGAACAATTCCAGGTTAAACATTTTGAGAAGGGTGGCTGGCCCCATCCCTCAATCAGGTGCCATGCCTTGCCTCTTAATATGGTCTCTACTGTTTTTCTCTCTCCCCTTTGATAGGTATTTCAGCTAATGTCATCCATGGTGGGTCCTGGTATTCTCTTGCTATCCTGGCATCTGGGACTTTCTCTTGGGTACCCTCACTTCCCCATCCCCCATTGCTACACACCTCTCTTAAATTTTCTGACCTTCTGTATATCTCCCCCATCTCCTCCCACACCTTATCCTGCCCCTTGAAAATTTAATAAAATACTTTTAAAAGAAAACACTTTGGAGCTAGAGAGATGGCTCAGTGGTTAACAGTACTGGCTGATTTTGATCTTTCAGAGGTTTGAGTTCAATTCCCAGCAACCACATGGTTGCTCATAATCATCAATAATGTGATCTGATACCCTCTTCTATCCTGCAGTTGCACACTCATATACATTAAATAAACAAATAAATCTTTTTACAAAAAGAAAACATCTCTATATTGTGTTACTTTTGTTCACATATTTTCTTTGAATATGTTTTACATTTTAAAAACAATTAAGTATTTTATCATTACATTAATTATAATTATTATTTACTGTGCTGAGGGCAGAATCAATTATATTATTGATGGTAGACCAGCATTGCACTGGTCTAACCAACAAGATTGTTTTTGTAAACACTCTTCAATGCATGTGCTTGTATATCAACTTAAAATACTTCATTAATATCTCTTTATTTTAGTGCTGTTAAGAGTTACCATATCTTTTCACCACCCCAAGTATTTACTTAAGTTATTAGAATTATACAAGATTGATAGTATTTTATTTCAGAGGAGACATAATTTTCATTCTGTTTCAAACTGCAAAACAAGTTGGACAAGTTATAAAAGTTTATTTAGTAGAAAGGACGTATATCCTTGAATATCACAACTGTTTTAAAGTGATTTCTGTGATTATGCTCTTGTGACACTGAGTTCACATGAAAGACAATTGTGGTTTGGGGATGGCACATGATACTTCAATAATTGCTCATCAATTATTAGTGACAAGATAATGTTGTCCTTGCCCTAGCTTCCCAATATAGATCCCATCCCTAATGGACCATTACATAGATATCACAGTGGTAATGCTTTCCAAATTTGCAACTCCTAGGTTGTTTAACTAATTTGGCAAATAGCACCTTTCTTAGGTCTTCTCAGACTTTCAGAGGTCAAACATCAAATATTCATGATTATTAATGAGACAGAGCAGATTATGTTCCAAATGGTTTGCACTCTGGGTAGAGAGGTCAGATTTTCTCTTTTCTCTTGAAGTTCATTCTAGGATTGTAGCTTAAATGTGTATTAATCTTAGAGATCAAAGCCAAACAAAGAAATGCAAAATTGAACATAGAAAAGCTTTCATTTTTATTTTCTAGTTTGGTTCATTAAAAAAGGTATATTTTTAGTAATAGTACATTAATGAACTCAAAGACAGAGTGGCAAGTTGTCACAGATCTAAATTTAAATTTTACAAACATCCACCAAAACATTTAAATAGGAAATAAATATATTTACATTTTATTTTTTTCGTTGCATTGTAATATGTATAAAATATATAATATTTATACTATTTTATTTATATTTAAAGGTAAGCTATGATGTAAAGTGACAAGATTTAAAATTTTATGGAATCAGAACAAAACACAAACAGTGGATTTTAAAGATATGGATAAAGATAGTCCTTTAGCTTAAGAGCACATCAATACCAACAGAAACAAAATGTTAAATTGGAACCCAGACACTTACCTTACAAAGTTAAGCACAAGCATGTGCTTACACTGATAAAGCTTCTTCACACTGCTGGTTTGAAACAATAAAATGAAGTGATTGTTCAGATTTAGGTTTCCTTAGAGAGAAGTCAAGCTTCACTTAAGTCCAGCATTCAATGTGGACTCTACTATAAACAATCTTTGTCACTGTAAATGAGGGACATGTGAATTCATTGGCTAATATGTCCAGAGGACAACCACACTGCCTATATGAAATTCCTTCTCTGCTTGCCAATATTAACTTGACACCATTTTCTTTTCTTCTTGCTGAATGATAATTTTATGAGCAAAGGCTTTAAAACAAGTCAGCTCGTGCCTGAAATATGAGTAAGAACTCACTAGCACATTCTACCCTATGAAATACAATTAGATAGGAAGTACTGGATATTTGTTATATTTAAATTATCTATTAAGGTAATTTTGAAGTTAAACTATAACAAATTCAAATCTTCCTGCTTTGATACACTATATTTCAGATGAAATTTTATTTTAATCACAGAAAAACATTCTCATCTTAGCCGTTTTAAACTTCTCTCTCTAACTCACATAACTACATTGTCCTGTAAGCCTGCAGTGTTTACACTGTAAAAGCCCTTTAATGATCTACACATGCACACACACACACACACATGAACGTGTGTACGCATCCAAAAAGGCACTGGAAGGGTTAACACATCATTAAGCATTCTCATTTATGCTTAATACTCAAACTTGGGATTGTTAAAACAAATCTATATTTGAACCTAACTTACTGAGAAGTTGGAATCTGTGTTTTCATGAATTTCTACGTTTTCTCATTTAAGTAGCTAAAGTGACACAACTGACAGTAGTTTAAAGGAAGCATTAAACACTAAGTGTTAAATGGATGAAAACCAGAACAGTATTTTCCTAATATGTGCCTATTCCATAAATCATGTTAAATAGAAATTTCAGTATGGTGATATTTCAACAAATATTATAAAAATTAACAAAACCAAGGTTGTTATAGTAAGTTTTAATTCAACAAATACCTTATAGCTGAAAACATATATAGCTATGTGTCACATGTGTAAAACATTTTCTTTCAGTATAATTAAGCTCAGCATTTGATACTTGCTCTATACATACATTTATGTGTTTGTAAACACACATAAGACACAAACACTATACCCAAGATGTAATATCACATACTTCAGCTGTTTTCATAACATATGCACTGACAGACAGTTGATATAACAACAGCAAAAAAATCTTAACTCGGGTTTGTATGTTTAAATGGAGCTTTGTAAAATCTACTATTAGATTTTTTTTAGGTGATGTTTCACTTGTATGTATGCGTATGTATCACGTGCGTATCTGCTGCTACTGAGTTTGGAAAAGGACATTAAAATCCCTAAAAATTGTAGTTCCAAATGATTGTGAGTCACTGTGTGAGTGCTGCAATCAAGTCCAGGTCATCTGGAAAGAACTAAAAATTCTTATTCACTAAGCCATCTCTCCAGCTCCATAAAGTTGTTTTTGAATGATTACAGAAGATCTCTGAACAGTTTTAAATTCCAGTGGTCACCCACCATGGGGCAGCAACAAGTTCAGTAGCAGAACTTTCAAAAGAGATAATAAAGGTCTCTGTGTACTTTTTTTCCTCTATGTTAGAAAGGTAGAACTCAGAATTTAGTGAAATTCAAAATTATCATAGACTTTGTGTTTGGTTGCACTAATCCAAAAATGAATTTTGACGGTATATATTGAAATTTCTTTTAAAAGCAGACTATAAAAAAACTTTGTTATAAAATTCTCATCTTATGTTGGCAAGGCATCTTAGATCCAAAATAACATTTTCAGATTTCATTTTGAGATTTCACTTAATACACTATAAAATGAATTCATATTTTAAATTATTATCAAAATAGTTCACTACTTAATGACTTTACACTTATGGATAAGTGTTACTTTAAAGAATAATTTTTCTTTCCTCTTTAGCCTAATGTGGCATTGCCTTCTATTTAAGGAAAGAACACTGATTTACTTATTAGAAATGTGGTGATTTTAACGGGATCAAACAGTGTTCGATAGAACTGTGCGCCAACAACGGGGGACTTTATTTGTTCACTCTTCAACACGTAGCGAGTTGTTTCCAAGCAGACATCAACAGAGCCTCAGTAAGGGACAGAGAATATTTTTTGCTTTGTATGATGAACAATCTTTAGTTCTTGGCTGTGAGTTCCCACCCCACTGTGCAAATTTCTGTCTCTTTACCTTCCTGATGCTGACACAAGCTACCTGCGGCAGCATACATCATTCGACACCATTCAGTTACTTTCCATGGAATTTTATAACATGAATTTTGATGGTTGTTTTCAAATCTCACTTAATTTCCACATAAATAAGCTCAGATGAAAATATCACCATCTCTCATAATGTCTGTGTCTCCCTTTTTAGGAACTCCTTAGTGCATGGCTAAATAGAAAAGTATAACAAAGACTTGTTTCTTACACAGAATTTATTGATATATTTTCTGCAAGAGGTTTGGAACATTTAAATTTATTAAAGTTTAGTTTGTTCATAAATCTCATTAGGCAAAAAAAGAAATGTATTTAAATGAAGGGTGTTTTTGACATTCATGATTAATACCATTTTCTAATATAAAACATGTTAGTAACATTCACCAAAGAAGAAATGTTTAATTTCCTAGGGTGTTTTCACAGGCCAATGTAATTGTCTTTATTAATTCTGCAGAATATTTTACAGTAAGATAAACACAGCTGGAGTGCCCATATGGAACCATGGGATGAGAATATAGGAAATAACTCACATGGGTAAGTTAAGGTGCTTCTGTCTTTGAGCTCATTTCTTTTTGTTTTGTTGTTTGATTTGCATGCTACTTGCCTTGCCTTTATTTTTTGACTTCTTTACACTCATAATACAATGATAGGGCATTGATTCATCATCTGGCCCAATATGTATTTGTCATACAAAATCATGTAAAATAGAGAAATAGCCATTTAATTGGTATTTTTATTTATAGGTAGCTTACAATTTTTATATTATTTACATACTTTACATCAATCAGTCATTCCGTTGTCACCAAACATGGTGAAATCTGTACCCTGATAGAGATCAGGGGAGAACAAATAAGTTGCTCTGCCCTTCCAGGGTCATTTGCAGATGCCCCCTGACCTTTCTGCTGCTGGAATTGCAGACTGACTCCATGGTTGACTTGGTGACAGCATGGTGTCTCCAGGGTAGCAATAAGGAGTGAGTGACTTTGAAGGCTGCCAGCAGAGCTCAGCATGTCAAGCCATGTGCTTTGCCTTGCTTGTAGAAGCAGAGCTGACAGCAGCAGAAGTAGCAGCCTGGTTACCTAAAAACAGGGGGTCCAAACAAGCTACTTTGGCAGCAAAAAATGAATGAATACAGTGAAGAACAGCAAATAAATTTGAAAATTCCAGCTCCTGAAAGAAAAAGAGAAATACATCAGGGGAAAAATAATTTCTTCACAAAATTTTCAACAAGTGGTCGTACTTATGTTCAACAAACATCTGGAATCAAGGATATGGAATGTATGAAAATACAATAATGTGATAGCACATTATAATGCCAAGAAGATTCCAGGTTGATTAATAGCTTTATATGCTTAATGAAGGTGATATGCAGATTATTGCAGTGAGAATAACCCACATGTAGTAAAGCACTGGAGTTAATGACACGTTTCTGTTATTGAATTACATGTTTTTGGTGAACGGTGAATATCTACAACTGCTTTACATACTATTCCTGATGTTAGCATTTATTCAATCCAGACTATTAGAAGAGATTATAATATATCAAAGTGCTGCTTAAGAAAATTGACAGATGTTAGTGTTTTCTCTTGGGTTTTGCAATAGGAACATGACAACTTTCATCTAGCATCTCAACAGTTGTCTTTCTCCATTTTACAGTCCACAGTTAGTTTACTTTAGTGACATTCTAAAAGTGGCAAAGTTTTCGATTCATTATTGTAGTTCCTAAATTTTTTCCACCAAGAAAGATATTTTGTCATAATTCCTTAAGATTTATTTTATTCTTGTTAATAATTAGTTAAAATAAACCCATATACTTTATTCTTCCCTTTTCTTTCTTCTGTCAAATCCCTACCATGTCCTCTCCCTCCATCCTGTGCAACCCACTAATATTTCTATGTGTCTATGTCTCGCTCTTTGTGGCTCTCTCTGTGTATATATCCTTTTGTTTTCATTTAGAAGAATAATTTTGAATGCCACTGAAAACAAATATTAAAGCAATATTTCTCAAAAATATTTCTATTAAAGTTGAAGATATTTTTTGTTTCTCAAGCTCTCCAAATATCTAAATATTTGGGTATTTTATGTAAGATTAATGTTTCTAATTATTCTACCCTCCTTGTGCAGTATTTTACAATAATTTGATATTGGTTAAGACTTCAATTAGTTTTTATAGCTTTATCACAATGGGGATTGTTCTGGATTATAGGAATGAACAAATAATGAGAAGAGATTTCAGGAGACTGATGAATTCACACCTGGCAATAATTCAACATCACTTCCCTAGTGTTCTCAATCCATGATTAGATCTTACAGCCACAGTCATTTCCACAGCATCCTTGATCACAGATGTATGAACTGTCAGAGGATATTTTCTTCTCTCTACCCACTTCTCACGTTTCTGAGACTTTCATTATCACACTGTGTATGCTATTGACTTGCAACATAGCTTGTCTTCTTTTTGCCCCCTCCATGGATATTTCAAAATAAAATCTAACTTCAAAATTTAATTATTTGGTCATTAAATGAATATTATTATTATTTTTTGTTTAAAAACATGTATCAGAAAGCAAGATAGATGAGAATGGATTGACGATACTTCATAAACTCAAGGGTTGGGAGAGTGCATTTGGGGTACAGCGCTAAACAAAGAATTTTCACCTGAGCAATATCAAATAGCAGAGACACACCTAAAGAAATGTTCAACATCCTTAGTCATCAGGGAAATGCAAATCAAAACAACCCTGAGATTTCACCTCACATCAATCAGAATGGCTAAGATCAAACACTCAGGAAAAAACAGGTGCTGGTAAGGATGTGGTGAAAGAGGAACATTCCTCCACTGATGGTGGGGTTGCAAGCTGGTACAACCACTCTGGAAATCAGTCTGGCAGTTCCTCAGAAAACTGGGTATGATACTTCCAGAGGACCCTGCGATACCACTCCTGGGCTTATACCCAGAAAATTTCTCAGCATGCAATAAGGACACATGCTCCACTATGTTCATAGCAGCCCTATTTATAATAGCCAGAAGCTAGAAAGAACCCAGATGTCCCTCAATGGAGGAATGGATACAGAAAGTGAGGTTGCATTTGATATACAATGAGCAAATGATGAAGTAAATGTATATTTTAAAATGTTTGTGTCTAACAGCTTGTAAGTGATGGATGAGATTGTTTTCTAGGGGAAAAAAGGCATATATAGTATATAGAAGAAAGGTCATGCTCCCATACATAGGATACAGCCACATATAGAAATATTGATGAACAGAACAATAAGGGACAACAGCCCTGGCTAATAGGACAGTCTTGTGTAGTGATGCTTTGAATTGGCCATTGTATTTAACAACATGAACATTATTTAGTTTTTTTATTATGAGAAAGGGTTTTTGTATAAAAATTGGAAGAAAAGTTATTAAGAATGTGTATAGAAACTAGAGGGCTAGACAAGCCCGTGATGAACAGTCTTCTCTTTCGTAATGACAGTATGGAAATCAACCAATAAACTGAGTCAAGAAGAGTTGCCACACACTCTTTCCCCAGATGCAATCACTCAGTCTCTTTACTAGTCCCTCAACAAGTCATCATCTGCTGCCTCACTTTTTCCCAATCCATAACTCCCAAGGATGCCATAGACTATTTTTCTCCTTCTCCTAACTTATCACTGCATCCTACTTCTCAGTTCAAGCACACCTTTTGCTCAATCACAGGCCATGCCTGCCAGAAAACTAAAAACTAAGTAGGTTGTCTGCAGATCTCTCTCTCTCTCTTTCTCTCTCTCTCTCTCTCTCTCTCTCTCTCTCTCTCTCTCTCTCTCTCTCTCTTTCTCTCTGTGCACACGTGTGCGTGTGCATGTATGTATGCATGTGAGTGCATGCATGTGTGTACATGTGTGTGAGTGTGCATGTGTTCTCCTAGAAAAAATGACTCAGTCTTTGAACAAGCACTACAGCAGAATACCAGCTTAAGCCTCCTTGCCCTCTGTTCACATCTCCTTTGGATCAATACTTCCTGTCTATCCCACAGACTATTCCTTCTTAACATCCCCTCCCTCCCTACATTTCAGCCTCCGACAACAACAGACATTCGGTGTGAACATACCAGCCAAACAAGCAACACATGGCTATCACATGCACTGAAATCCAAAGGGAAAACAGAATCCACAGAAGAAACCAACCACCCAACCAAGGCAAACCCAGAAATCATTATCTAGAAGTATAATAATCCCAAACCCAGATGTTTAAGATGCCAGCATCAGAGTGTTTGGCTTTATGTGGAGGTCCTTGATCCATTTGGATTTGAGCTTAGTACAAGGAGACAAGGATGGATCAATTCGCATTCTTCTGCATGCTGACCTCCAGTTGAACCAGCACCATTTGTTGAAAAGGCTATCTTTTTTCCATTGGATGTTTTCAGCCTCTTTGTCTAGGATCAAGTGGCCATAGGTGTGTGGGTTCATTTCTGGATCTTCAATCCTGTTCCATTGATCCTCCTGCCTGTCACTGTACCAATACCATGCAGTTTTTCACACTATTGCTCTGTAGTATTTCTTGAGGTCAGGGATACTGATTCCCCCAGACTTTCTTTTGTTGCTGAGAATAGTTTTAGCTATCCTGGGTTTTTTGTTATTCCAGATGAATTTGAGAATTGCTCTTTCTAACTCTGTGAAGAATTGAGTTGGGATTTTGATGGGTATTGCATTGAATCTGTATATTGCTTTTGGCAAAATGGCCATTTTAACTATATTGATTCTACCGATCCATGAGCATGGGAGGTTTTCCCATTTTTTGAGGTCTTCTTCCATTTCCTTCTTCAGAGTCTTGAAGTTCTTGTCATACAGATCTTTCACATGTTTGGTAAGAGTCACCCCAAGATTCTTTATACTGTTTGTGGCTATTGTGAAGGGGGTCATTTCCCTAATTTCTTTCTCAGCCTGCTTATCCTTTGAGTATAGGAAGGCCACTGATTTGCATAAAGCCAGACACTCTGAAGCTAATAGAAAAGAAACTGGGGAAAACCCTTGAGGACATGGGCACAGGGAGGAAGTTTCTGAACAGAACACCAATAGCGTATGCTCTAAGATCAAGAATTGACAAATGGGACCTCATAAAATTACAAAGTTTCTGTAAGGCAAAGGACACCATCAAGAGGACAAATTGGCAACCAACAAATTGGGAAAAGATATTCACCAATCCTACATCAGATAGAGGGCTAATATCCAATATATATAAAGAACTCAAGAAGTTAGACTCAGGAAAACTGAACAACCCTATTATAAAATGGTGTACAGAGTTAAACAAAGAATTCTCACCTGAAGAACTTCAGATGGCAGAGAAGCATCTTAAAAAATGCTCAACTTCATTAGTCATTAGGGAAATGCAAATCAAAACAACCCTGAGATTTCATCTTACACCAGTCAGAATGGCTAAGATTAAAAATTCTGGAGACAGCAGGTGTTGGAGAGGGTGTGGAGAAAGAGGAACACTCCTCCACTGCTGGTGGGGTTGCAAATTGGTACAACCACTCTGGAAATCAGTCTGGCGGTTCCTCCGAAAACTGGGCACCTCACTTCCAGAAGATCCTGCTATACCACTACTGGGCATATACCCAGAGGATTCCCCACCATGTAATAAGGATACATGCTCTACTATGTTCATAGCAGCCCTATTTATAATTGCCAGATGCTGGAAAGAACCCAGGTATCCCTCAACAGAAGAGTGGATGCAAAAAATGTGGTATGTCTACACAATGGAGTACTATTCAGCTATTAGAAACAATGAATTCATGAAATTCATAGGCAAATGGATGGAGCTAGAGAACATCATACTAAGTGAGGTAACCCAGACTCAAAAGGTGAATCATGGTATGCACTCACTAATACGTGGATATTAACCTAGAAAACTGGAATACCCAAAACATAATCCACACATCAAATGAGGTACAAGAAGAAAGGAGGAGTGGCCCCTGGTTCTGGAAAGACTCAGTGAAGCAGTATTCAGCAAAACCAGAAAGGGGAAGTGGGAAGGGGTGGGAGGGAGGACAGGGGAAGAGAAGGGGGCTTACGGGACTTTCGGGGAATGGGGGGCTAGAAAAGGGGAAATCATTTGAAATGTAAATAAATTATATCGAATAAAAAAAATTAAAAAAAAAAGATGCCTGCATCAGAATAAAAACAATAAGCCACTCAACAAGTCGCTACTATAGCTCAACTATCCTACCACAGCAGGCTCTGAATATTTCAACACAGTTGAGACATAAGGAAACGACATTAAAATCAACTATATGATGATAGAGAACCTTATTTAGAAAATTAATAAATGCCATAAAGAAAACCAAGAAAATACAAACAGACAAAGGAAGCAAATAAAACTGTTTAAGGCCTGAAAACCTAGAAACAATAAAGAAAGCACACTGAGTGAGCTCTGGCAATGACAAATTTAGGAATTTGAACTGGAACTGCAAAGGCAAGTCACAACCAACAGAATACAAGAAATGAAAGGTGTGTGTGTGTGTGTGTGTGTGTGTGTGTGTGTATGTGTGTGTGTGTTAAATCTAAAAAAAAAATCCCTGACATAAAATATTTTGGGTACTTGGAAGACAATGTAAAGACAAACCCTAAGAATAATAGGAATAGAGGAGGAAAAAGAAGCGCAGTTCAAAAAGTCATAGAAAACTTTTCTGAACCAAAGTAGAAGACGCCTGAAAAGGTTCATAAAGGTTCAGAAGCAGACAAAACACCAAACATATTGGGCAAAAAAGAAAAGTGTCACATTGCCACATAAAAATCAAAACACTAAACATACAGAAAAAATATTAAAAGTTAGAAAGAAAAAATACCAAGTAGCATATAAAGGCAGGCCTGAGGTTTTTTGGTGAAGTTAAAAGGCCTCTACAGATACCTTGCAGGCTCTAAGATGCTACAGATGTAAGCTCTGATTTTTATACCCAGAAAAATTTTTCTGTCACCAGAAGGGGAGAAAAGATAATGATAAATTTAAATAATATCTCTATACAAATCCAGCCCTACAGAAAGTTCTAGAAGTAAAAACAATTTAAGGAGATTAATTACAACCATAAAACACAGGAAATAAATACTCTCACAACAGCAAAACCAAAAGAATAGAAATGCATACACAGACATAAGTAGCAAGCTGGAATAGCCATTTTAATATCTACAAAACAGGCTTCAAACCAAAACTAATAAAAAGATATAAAGAACTGTATTACATATTCATCAGAGGAAAAAAATCCACCAAGGTAACATTCATATTTTGTTTTTGTTTTTGGTATTAATGATGTTTTGTGTCTCAAGACATGGTTTCGTTGTGTATCTTTGGATATGCTGGTACTAACTCTGCATACTAGGCTGGGCTTATACCTAGATCTGTGAGCCTCTGGCTCTTAAGTACTAGAATTAAAGGCATGCGCCATCTCTACCTAACAACATTTCAATTTTTATCATCCATGCCTCAATAATAATGGCATCAGCATTTGTAAAAGAAACAAAACTAAAGCTTAAAATACAAAAGACCCTTACACATGAATAGTGGAGGACTTCAAAACTCAATATGGAACAACTAACAAATTATCCAGACAAAAACTAAAGAGAGAAATACAGGAGCTAACAGAAGACATAAACTAAATTACCTAACAGATATTTACAGAACATTTCACCCAAACACAAAAGAATATACCTTCTTCTAAGTACCTAATGGAACTTTCTCCAAAACTAAAGACATACTCAGACACAAGTAAATCTCAATAGATACAAAACTTGGAATAACTTCCTGCATCCTATCAGACTAGCACATTTTAAAACTAGATATTAAAAGCAACAGAAACCTTGTAAACCCGTGGAAATTACACAATTATTTACTGAATGAAAATTGGTTCATGACAGATATAAAAACAAAATTAAAGACTTTCCAAATTTTAATGGAAATGAACACAATCTTATGGGCACAGAGTGTCCTAAGAAGAAATTCATAGAATTAAATTCCTACATAAACAACTAGAGAATTCCTATTTTAGCATCTTAAGGTCACAACTAGAAATCTCTAGTACAAAAAAAAGTAAACACAAGGGGAGTAGAGGGCAATAAATAATTAGACTGAGAACCAACATAAAGAAAATTGAATAAAAGAAAATATAAATAATCAATGAAACAAAGAGTTGGTTCTTAAAGAAAATCAACAAAGACAGACACCCAAACTAAATAAAAGACAGAAAGAAGATACTAAATTAACAAAATCAAAAAAGAAAAGAGGGCATAAAATCAGACACTGAGGAATTCCATAGAATCATAAAGACATACAAGTTTTAAAAAACTTGAAATGTAAATAAAATTATATTGAATAAAATAACTCTACTCCATCACATTTTAAAAGACTGTAAAAGAAATGGATAATTTTCTCAGTAAGTACCAATTACCAAAGTTAAATCAAGACCAGATAAACAAGAGATGGAGCAATCAGGTTGTGGGGAGATAGGATGAGGGGAAAGGCAGCTGGAATTGGTAATCACTTTTGAGGAAGTATGGAAACCTAGTGTAGTGGAACCTTACTGGAGTTTCAAAAGGCAATCCTAATGAAAACTCCTAGAATGGGGGATACTATCAATTGGTCATCTCTTGTAAACAGGCAAGGCTCCCAGTGGTGGGTCTGGATTGTACTCAGTTGATTTGTTGGCCAAGGGGGTCCTATTGAAATGAACAAACAACCCACATGGACACTGAAATCTGACAGAATGGCCTCATTGCCAAGAACATCTACACAAACTCACTGAATATGAACAAGTAGAGCTGTGGTTAACATGAAACCTGAATCCTCTGAATCCCTGAATCTAGTCTCTTTTGTGTAGAAAGGTACTCTAAAAGATACCAAATATGAAACATGGACACCAATCCAACCAACTTTTGACAATTTGTCTTACCTACAAAATATGCTAGGGTAATGGAGATACATTACTTGGGAGAGTGCGGGGGTAGCCAACCACTGTCTGATTGACTTAAGACCCACTCTACGAGATGAAGCCTTATGCTGCTTGGGTAAATAACAAAGAAAGACTAGATAGTCCAAAGGCCAAGGATTTAACCAAGCCCTACTGGCCAAAGAAACAAACAGTAAAATCATTTGGAATGTTTTCCTGCTGTACTTAGAGATCAGTGCCTTATTCAGTCATCATCTGAGAGACTTCCTCTGGAAGCAGATGAAAACCAATGCAGTGACATTAACATACATGGAGTTGTCACTTCCACAGTAACTCTGGAACACTTCAGGGCGTTAGAAATGTTTAAAATTATTATTACATCAAGAAGCTGTCAATCCCAAATATTTTGTACATTGTTTTATGGTATTTGGTTTTGAGGCAGAAAAACAGGGGGATAGGGAATGAAGTTAAGCCAGCAACATACAATATTAACACACTAAAATACAAGTCGGCAAAAAAGAATTATAAATAACCCCAGACAATAAGTCTGACTGAGCACATCTCCCAAGATCTCAGGTACTGGGTATTGCAGTGACCAAAGACTCATTTTAATGCAAAAATGTACACTCTTCAGTGGAGGTTTAAGGTGCTAATGGGATATGGAATAAATAGGTTTGACTTAGAACGGCATGTAACAAAAACCTGTGCTACCATATGCCCACATAGTGCTCTTAACTCCTAAGCAATCTTTCTTGAACTTCCTTTGGAATTCTTAATCAAGAGCATAAGATTCCTGCTGGTGAGGACTTCTATACTGAAAAGGTGGATGGCTTTTTTAGGTGAATTCATGGCTTGTCAAATGGAATCATTTGTGATCATCAGAAGTGAAAACAAATGGACTTGTCGATGTTTAGGTATGGGCCTTGAATTCCTGTTCTTTCCAAGACTTTAAGCATGAAAAGATGCTGAATTTTGTCAAATGCTTTTACTGCGTCTAATGAGATGATCATATGGTTTTTTTTAGTTCCTGAACAGATCACCAATAGCTTATGCTCTAAGATCAAGAATTGACAAGTGGGACCTCATAAAATTACAAAGTTTCTGTAAGGCAGAGGACAATGTTAAAAGGACAAAACGGCAAGCATCAAATTGGGAAAGGATATTCACCAACCCTACATCTGATAGAGGGCTAATATCCAATATATACAAAGAGCTCAAGAAGTTAGACCCTAGGGAACCAAATAACCCTATTAAAAATGGGGTACAGATCTAAACAAAGAATTTTCACCTGAAGAAATTTGATGGCCGAAAGTCACCTTAAGAAGTGCTCAACATCATTAGTCATTAGGGCAATGCAAATCAAAACAACCCTGAGATTTCCCCTTATACCAGTCAGAATGGCTAAGGTCAAAAACTCAGGAGACAGCAGGTGTTGGCGAGGATGTGGAGAAACAGGAACACTCTTCCACTGCTGGTGGGACTGTAAGATGGTACAACCACTTTGGAAATCAGTCTGGTGGTTCCTCAGAAAACTGGACATGACACTTCCGGAGGACCCTGCTATACCTCTCCTGAGCAAATACCCAAAGGATTCCCCAGCATGCAATAAAGACACATGCTCCATTATGTTCATAGCAGCCTTATTTATAATAGCCAGAAGCTGGAAAGAACCCAGATGTCCCAATGGAATACTACTCAGCAATTAGAAACAATGAATTCACAAAATTTTTAGGCAAATGGTTTGATATGGAAAATATCATCCTAAGTGAGGTAACCCAATCACAAAAGAATACACATGGAATGCAATCTCTGGTAAGTTGATATTAATTAGCCCAGAAGCTCTGAATTCCCGGGCACAAATCACATAACAAATGACTCCCATGAAGAAGTATGGAGAAGGTCCTGATCCTGGAAAGGATTGATCTAGCATTGGAGGGGAATATAAGGACAGAGAAAAAGGAGGGAGGTGATTGGAGAATGGATGGTGAGCAGAAGGTTTATGGGGAGGGGGGATCTGGGAAAGGGGAAATCATTTGGAATGTAAACAAAGAATATAGAAAATAAAAATATTAAAAAAAGAAAACAAATGGACTTATTATCTTCCACCTTGTAGATATTCATTCCCAGTATTTCAGTTTCTCTCTGTATCAATTGATGGTTTTACACTTTCAGGCCTTGACCTCCCCTTATTCTTTAAAAATTGTAGAATTTAAAACTACACTATGGCTTAAGAGAAGTGGTTTATAGATAAAATATGCTTTCACTAAGTTTTGATGTAGCCAAAAAGACACACACATATAATTATTGTTTCTAATTTCTTCCCTGCAAAAGTTGCAAATGTAAAACACATTTTTTTCTATTTTTAAACTATATACATATGTGTATAGAGTTTAAGAGTTTTATAATATATATTTTAATACTGTATAATAATAATACATAATATATTGAATGTGTTGTCCCTTTCAAAATATTTTAGAAATATTAGCCAATGTGTGCGTAGAATATTTGTACCCTATATAAATGATAAATCATGCTATGTGAACACACAGACTCACAGTTTCATCATACAACTCAGATAGTACTCAATTTCAAATTCACGTATTGCTTCATTCTGAAATTTACCATCGACTGTTTTTTGGACTACTATTGAAATAGGGTTAATAAAATCACATAATATGTAACCATGGTAAAGAAGTTTTGCCATAATGTGTAACCATGGTAAAGAATGTATGTGTAGATTGCTTTTACAAAGTGCAAGAGGACTCAAAATATGCAGACAACTATTAAAATGATATTCCTTGGAAAAAGGGAAGTGTAGCATCTAATACAGAAGGCCATATTATTACAGATATTGAAATAATTGAATAATTACAGATATTGTGTATTTCTATGCTCTAACCAATTAATCTACTGTATTGCAGCTATTATTTTAATGGATATTCTTTTATATTTATAAGGTACATCACAAGTAATGGTTCTTGATTGTATTATTTTGTCACTGGATGTGGCCTGCTCGCATTTTCCTAAGAGTTGCTTTACTTGCATTTAGGAATGAAGTCTGCAGCTTCCCTTTCATCCCGAAGTTTTTGTTTCTATATTAGTATGCTTTCAGATAATAAGGCAGAGTGAGTTACTCTTCTTATTTTGTGGAAAGCTTCATGAAAGAAATGTAACAATGATTTACTAGGTTTTCAACAGAATCAGGCCTCTAATCTTGAATCTTCATAAAGAATGCCATCTTTATAGCTTACAAAAGATATGCTTGGATAATCTAACCTTGAGGACCATTCATTGGTTTATGCATTTATAGGAATTTATATATTTTATTAAAGTAAACAAATTTTATAATTAGGTAATTACATATGGATTTCCCTGTTCATATTATTTAAATGAACTGTGGAAATATTTTAATTCCTGATTTTTTTTTAATTTCACTCTCTCCATATTTATTGAGTCATCTAGCCTATGTCTGTGAACAAATTTTTTGTGATTTTAATTATTTTAAATTTATTGAGGCTGATTTTATGAATGAACTAAATTACTTTTAAAATAATACGTAGTAAATGTAATTGGGTGGGAGGCTCTAAATATATTTGAATATCTGGCTGGTTAATCACACTGACAGCTTTTTCCATAATTTTATTAATCCTGTGCTTACCTGTTCCACCTATTTGCCAGGCCTCAAAGAATCAATTGTATGTTTCACCTTTTCCATCATTTCCATACCAGAGTTTTCATTTATTTTGGAGGGCTATTATTATCATCAACCATTTTTTTTCATTTTGAAAATGAAATTATTTGAGTTTGAAATGTTGCCCACAGATTGTGTTTTAATAGATTAGAACTAAGCCTGTCGCGATTATTTTGCTCTGGAAAATCTAGGAAGAAGGTTTGAGCAGCTGAAAGGCCACTGCCATTGAATTCTTGGGACTATATCTTAAAAAGGCTGCTTCATGCACTCTTCTCACTGCCAAATGATTGTTAAAAGGAAGGCTGTCTACAGTGTGTCCTACCATAAGCTTTACACACATGACCATGCAAACTATAGGATGAATGTTCTAAAACCATGAACCAAAGTTTACGGAACAATTAAATATCCCTTAATTGCTCCTATACGTATTTTGGTAACAAAAATAAAAAAAAGATAACTGGTACAATTTCAACAAACTTTTCTTTTTGCAAATATCATACATGTATATAGTAAAAATGATTAGTTTGTGCCTCATAATTAAATTCCTGCCTAGGATTCAAGAGACAATCTATACTTTAATTCTTGTTGATGCATTGCAAAATATGTTAGTTTTCTCGTGATTATTATTTGAAAGTTACGCTTTGGTATCTTTTGTCTTTCACATTAAAACATGTTTAATTTGAAGTTTTGACAGGTATTCTTCTGGAAGGGCTATAGACAGTGAATGACAACTGGACATCTAAACCCCCTTCTTTCCCAGATATAATGAAGAGTCCACTGTCCTCATGACCATGTGAGGGGTTTGCCTATAATTTTTGCCTTCCTGGCAAGAGGACTCTGATATGTCCCTTATGTTGAGCTTTAGTCTCTAGCTATGTATCATAATGCTAAATTCTGTATCCTGATACCTAATTGCCTCAAGACAAGTGAATTCTCAATGTACCATGTTTTGTTGTGCAAACTTTGTTCCTTTATTTAAAACTATTGACTGTAGCTGGGCTGAAGAGAAGAAGGCAAGGCTTCTGTTTCCAGGTCTGAGGTTTGAGGGAAGACTACTAGAAGAGAGGAAGAGAAAGGAAGAAGGTGCCGTGGGAGGTGACAAGCTGGAGTAGGAGTGGCCCAGGTGGAACAGACAAGATCTCAAGGTTCTCGAAAGAGAAAGAGACAAAACTAATTAATACCCACTTATCAATGATTGCATTCCATATGTATTTTTTATTAATTAGCCCTGAAGCTCTGAATACTGAAGATACAATTAGCATATCAAATGAGTCCCATGAAGAAGGAAGAAGAGGGCCCTAATCCTGGAAAGGCTTGATCCAGCATTGTAGGGGAGTACCAGGACAGAGAAAAGGGAGGGGGAAAGATAGGAGAATGGATGGAGAGAACAGGACTTATGGGACATATGGGGAGGGGGGAACTGGGAAAGGGGAAAGCTTTTGGAATGTAAACAAAGAATATAGAAAAAATATATATATATAAAGAGACAAAACAGCAAAGAGGTTTGGTATCTGCCCAATCTGCTTTAAAGATTATTATAAATTAAAGGTTTTATGTCTTATATTTGGGAACCAAATGATCAAAGGTAAGTTAGATACCCCCAAATAATATTTATTGCAACACTCTGACTTTGATAATTAATGTGAATAGAAGCCAAGCAAAACAGAAAATCTAACTAGAATTTGAGTATCTAAACAGTTGAAGAAATATGTAGTGTCCCCTATACATAGAAGAAAATTACTAATTCCAAGGAATGGTAAAATCTTAAGCCGAATTCTGTATATTTATATCTACTGTTGCTAACACTGAAGCTTCACTGGTTCTTGAATCAATGTGTTAAATATTTCTTTGTAGTCCTAATAAAACTGTGCCAAAGAACATTTCCAAGCATCAAAGAGATGAAATAGTCAAAACTCCAAGAATGGAAATCATCTCAAATAAACACAACATGAAGAACTACATAGAAACTTTAAAAAAGAAAAGATACAGCGAAAACAAACAACAAAAAAAAAACAAAAACAAAAATCACAGTGGAGCAACTGAAGACCAGTGAGGGACAAATGAAAAATTAAACCAAAATATTGAAAGATGATAACTGAAAAATTGCCAAAATTGATGAAAGACAAAATCTTTTCAATTACACCAAGAAAAAAATCATCTCCAAGACACTTTAAAATCATTCTTCTGAACAGGGAAGACAGCAAACAGAACCTTACATAGAAGAGACCAGAACTCAAATGACACAGAATCTCATCAGAAATTATATAGCCTAAAGGAAGTGCTATGACCATGCTGAAAGAGAAGAGCTGCAAATTATGAATTCTCTGGTCATCAACATTAAGTCTTCATAAATAAAGATTCCTCAAGGTACTTTCAGGAAGAGAAAAACTGAGAAAAATAGAAAATTTCATACAATAAAGTCAATATTAATTTTTGTATTTTATTTATGTTTATTTTCATTTAAATATAAATAAATATTAATAAATATAAAGGTAATATATTATATTACCATATCAATATAAATAATATATAACCTATCTATAAGGTAAATATATTTTATATATTAAAATATAAAATGTATAATACAAAATAAATATACATCTAAAATATATAATAATGTAAAATATATACCTACAAAATATAATATAGTATAATACACATAAATAATATAAAGTGGTGTATAATATATAATATACAAAGATACATAAATATAAATAAATGTAAATAAAATAAAAATAATTTTAATTTTACATATTTATTTTTGTTTGTATAAGAGTTGGAAATAAATCACCAAAGACACATGTAAGCTGCACCTGCCAGTAAGTAATCATGTATCTCTGAGATTCGGAAACCTTCAGTTCTAAAAAGGGTCAGGCATGGAAAACAATAGGATGGACAAAGAGCTCACCCTTTGTTGACATTTCAGAGAGAGACCCTGGATTGGAGATACTTGCAGACTTATTTGTCAGCCATGAATTACCAAACATGCTTCGCATAGATTATTGAACACATCATGAATTCTTCAGTGAGGATAATTGACACACATTTACTGAATCTAAGAACCTGGCACCTAAATTTCATATGCAGGGCTTATTTGCAGCACAGAACAATTTTATAAAAGGCAGGTCATTAAGATATGTACTTCTGCACACAATTTAAAATAGGTAAATGCCGCTTGGAAGAGGTTAGCTATCTTCAATTTCTATTTGAATCTTACTTAATATATCTGAACAGCCTCTTATGGCAGGATAGAGCTCTGAGATCATGTAGCTTGGGGTCAGGAGAAGGCTAGACAAACATTTTCAATGTTCAAGTAAATTTTTAAATGTTTCCTTTTATGCACTGTTCTGCCAAATAGAGACATATTAATCTGTTTCATATTGTGCTATGTTAAAGTCACTAGCCTGGCTTCTGGAATGTTTAATACAATTCATTATATTTCCATTTTTTTGGAACACCTTTAAAACAAGATTATGGTCATGTTATCTGAAAATGTTATTTACAGAACAGTAGAACACTAACATAACCATATACTATCAGAACTCCCAAAGTCTATGAGGAATATAAGGTTATGAATAACATGAAGAACTTGCTATTGTCATGGTGTGTGTCACTGCCTGACACACCATGGTATCACAACTGTCAAATGTATGGTGTGCACTCAGAGTTCTTAAAAGAAATCAAGTAAGCTTTGGGGGACATTTTAAAAACCTCTGTGACTTCTATTGTGAACCACTAGCTAATTAACAAGAAATATCCTAAGAAGTTTAATGAGACATGAAAAACATTGGGGAAATGAACTAAGTTTGAAATAATAAGGTAAGCTTCTATGAGTTCATACTTTTAGAGAGAAAAAGTCTAATGAACTTTTCTATAGTGGTGTTAGTCATACCCAGCTCAAAACAAAGAAACAAAGCTCACTCAGGTCCTCTGTACATCCTGATCAACCTTTTAACCACTGTTCACTGCTTCTGATTCAATGATATATAAGCCAACTGATCATTGTTTTCAACCAAACATGCTTCCTTCACATTTATGAACAATATCACTTAGAATTTATTTGACTTGGGAACGTACAAATATATTATTATATTTGTTTTGTTAAAAGCCACAATATTAAGAGGTAAGGAAAGATCAGGTTCACTTCCAAATGCAAATAAAATTTATGCTGACCTCTCCACTCAGCTCCATCTTCTAAATCACCACTGCCCCTTTTCTCTTTTACTCATTTGTTTCCATTATGTTTTAGTTTCTTAAGAATTGTCATCTCCTTAGAAGTATATCATAACATTATGGTTTTAATAAGTTCCTCTATAAGAATTATAATAAAACTTAGTTGTTACTGTGATGGAACAGAACTGGTAAGAAGTGATTACATCATGAAGACTGACTGCTATCTTAAGTAATTTCATTTTTTATTAATTAATTTATATATTCATTGCATATCCCAATGGTAGCCCAACCTTCACACAGCCCCTCCCCTCCTCTGAATAGTGAGAGCTCCCCCAACCCTGGTTATAATCTTGCCTTGGGACATCAAGTCATTTTAGCACTACGCATATCCTCTCCCACTAAGACTAGTCAAGGCTGCTCAGTTAGGGCAATGGAATCCACCCTCAGGTCACAGATTTAGGAACATCCCCCACTCCAGTTGTTAGGGAACCAGATGAAGACCAAGATGCATGTCTGCTAGATATGTGCAGGAGGCCTAGATCCACTCCTAGTGGACCTAGGTCCACTCTTAGTTCTTCTACAAACTTTCCACAAAACTGACCTAAATCCTCCCTCCCATTCTTCCATAAGAATCCCTGGGCTCCTAGTGATTTCATTATTAAAGAGCACATTCTCCGAATTGATCTCTGATCTTTGTTGTCTCTGTACTTTCCTCTGTTTCTTTCCCTTCCTCTTCTTTCCACCCAATCTTTCCTCCTTGCCAAGCCTCTGTTCCTGTATGTTTTGTTGTACATTTATAATATTATGACATAGCAAAAAAGCTGTGTCATAGTAGGTGGTCCTGCCATGATTTTGGACTTCCCAGACTTTAGAAGCAAAGTCAATATATTTGTTCATTTTATTAACTTGTTCATTATATTAATTATATTAACTCAAACTTATAATTTCATAAAGACAGAATCTTCTATTTCTGTTTTATTATATGTGATATAGCTTTATGTATATCTATATCTATCTCTATGTATATCTAAAATATCTATACCTATATATTGCTCCAATGGTTCACAATTTTTTTCAAACTAATGGCATGTGTGGATCTGTATGTACTGTTTATATAATGAGCTTTCATCATTATCTGCGTTCATTTTTCTCCTTGTCAAGTGAAATAATTCTTGCTCTCTTGATAACTGGGTTTTAAGAATGCAGAGAATTCACATAATATCTCTAAAAAGAATCTTTTCTAATAACATTGATGTTCTTTATAAGCTCTCTGTGGCTATTGCAGTGCAGTGATGAGGGGGAGAAACAGGCAACAGAATTGGCAAGTGTTTTAAAATTAGTGTTAATGGTGCTTTAAAGCACGACTGATGTCTAGTTCAAGGGTAGTGGCTTAGTGTTCTTGTCAATTCAGTTCCACAAATAAAAGTTAAGGATAATCCCATAGGATATGCACAACAAACTGAAGGGCATTCTAAAAATAAGACTCATAGTGAGACACTTTCAAATTCCAAGAACAGAGGGACAACACTGTGACAAATTCACTGGGCCTTTTATATATTTTACATGTTTCAGAAGTAGACTCTTGAGAACTGTACATACCAATCAATGCACACCAGAATGCAAACAATTCTATCATTGTAGAAATCACTGATAAAGCATTTGCTTTTTATTGCTAAGTTCAGAATAGACCTGAAAAAGCCCATAGACTTGTTTGCCATCTCTTGCTAACTGAAACATAGGACCAGTGAGGATCATCTCCCAACCCTACTCCTAGTGTTACTTATATTCTTACAATATTCTGTTTGTTTCTACCATTACATTATTTTGCATCATATGTATGATTAGTATTATATACAGCTGCTTTCGTTCTGTTGTAAACAGCATCTTTCTCTCTCTATGTTTAAATGCTGCTCTAATCAAAATGTGTACAAAAGTATGCACACACATTTTTAATCTATGAATTGACTCGAGGACATTTAGGTTTATTTCATTCATAACGTGTCTATTATGTTGTAACAAACATGTAGATATATCTGAAGCATAATGATTTTAAATTATCCATATTCATATTAAATATATTCTTACCATCATATCTTCTATGACATCTAGAGACAGTCATTTTTCATAATAGCCATTTGTAAAGGGTCATCTCATTGACCTTTAGTAAACTCAGATATGAGACAACTTTATGTAACAGTTGGTATTGTTATGACCCCATTTTTGTGAAAACCATCCATGCTTCTTCGTCCTTGTGGTTAATGCATTAATTTGTGGTTTTTGCTGCTTCCTTTTCTGAGTTCTTTATATGAATATGAGTCCTATCGCACATATACAATGTATAATCATGCACTGCCATTATGTAGCCTGCCTTTTCATCCTTCATTTCCTTTGCCCTACAGAGCATTCTAAATGATATAATTTCATTTGTTTGGTTTTGCTTGAATTGGCAAACCTTTTGAGGTGAAATGTGAAATTAATTGCCTAAATCATATCCTATGGGCTTCTATAATTTTATGATTTCTTATCTTAAATTTAAGAATTTAATCCATTTTGACTTAAAAAAAGCAGACCCTGGCAAGTAGTTACTATTTTCCAAATATTTACTGTCTAGTTTCTTTTTTTTTTTTAATCTCTTAGTGAATTTTGACATGTTAGTCAAAATTTAACTGACTCTAAATGCATGCATTCTTTCTTATGCAATAACTCCACTCAACTGGTCAACCAATTTGTATATTTTTTTGGTGGTGTATGTTGCCTAGTCCCTATGGTTTTGTAATTGCAGCCAGGCAGAGTATAATTTTGGATTTATTACCAGGGTTCAAGTCTGTCTTGGCTCTTAGGACAGAGTATAATTTTGGCTTTACTATCAGAGCTCAAGTCTGTCTTGGCTCCTTAGGACCTTCAGATTTATTGTTTGTTTGAATTTTTTTAATTCTAATTGACTTGAAGAGATTATCTCTTTATTTCCTTTCCATGGTTATAGTAGTCATTATTTTTGTAGATAACATATACAATCTTTGCATTTTTGTTTACAATAATATTTTTAAAATATTTTAACTCATTTATCATAGCATGTAGTTATGCGTATTTGTGTCTCCTTAGTTTCTTTCATTATACTTTAATGTTACTTTCACAAATATTTTATATCCCACATTAACATTTTAAAGCTACTTGAAGTATAAGTTTTTCCTCAGTTTTTTTCCAGAGTTCTATGAACATATAGCAAACTACTTATTTTTGTCAACTAGTTTGATGTCATACTTTATTGCATGTAATTCTATGCTCTAGAAGGCTTTGCTAAGGTCTTTAGGATTTATTTTCATATAAGATCATTTCACTATAAATTTACCTTCTTGTACTATCTGATTGTTTTTATGTCTTTGCTATAAATAACTGTTTTAGAAGAAAGCAGCTGCTGAATATGAATATGGCTGCCTTAGTTGTTGTCTTAGTGTTTTTAGCTGGCCTATTGACCAGGATGTTAGCTGCTGGCCTGCCACCTCTGTTTTACATTGTGTTGAAGCTTACTCCTTCAGTAACAAATTGATTGAGAAAGTTTATTATGTCAGAATGTTGACTTTGCAATGTTTCAATCCCTAATGATATATGGCCATGGTGTTCTGTTTCTTATTATGTAATGTGCTTAAACTAACTTAAGAGTTCTATGTAGAGGAAAATACCTATATTTGATGTAATCAAGTGATGATTCTTTCTTAATGCTATTGAATTGTTTGGCAGTGTGTTGGACATTTATGTGACTAGGTTTATCAGCAATATCTTGCTATGATTTTATGGTTTTGAAATGTGCTTTTCTGGCATTGAATATCACAAGAAAAAAAAGCTATGTATCAGTGCATCCCTTCTAAATTTGAATGAATCCATTTCCTTATCAAAAAAGGAAACATTACTTTAAGTAATAAAATCATATAGTCTTTCAGAAAATACAAAAGAATTAGATAAAATATCTATAATATACATTTCTGAATACTTAGAATCTAAATATAAAGAATTGCTCAATTAGAAAAAGTAGAGTAATAAAATGAATAAAACAGTTACAAATGAGCAAGGAATTCAAGTAAATTCTATCACAAATATAGAAAGTCAATGAGGAAATGATGCTGCTATAGTAAGAAAAATCCAATGATATCCTGTAGAGCAAGTATCACATACAGTAGAAAATCAGTAAAAATTCAGGAGTTTCCAATGTATCAACAGAATTCTGTAAAAAAAAAAAATGAGGAAATGCTTCTATTTACAATAGTTTTTAAAAAGTAATTGGGAATAAATTTAACTGTGGAGATAAAAGATCTGTACACAGATCATTTAAGTGTAATGGAAGAAACTAAAAAAAAAAAAAAAGAAAAAGAAACTAAAGTAAGCATAGAGACTATATTCCTGAGATAGAGGGATGATGAAAACGAGTAAAATATTGTATTATAGAAATGGGCAAAAGCAACCAAAACCTTTTATTGGAAACAATAGAATTGTAAAATAGAAGCATCAAATGTTGCTCATGTTAAAAGCAACTGGAGAAATGCCAGTTATTATTATAATGAGAAAAAATATATAATAAGATGTAGTGTTGGCTTGTGCTGCTTGCAGATAATTGGAGAAACACCATCCCAACACTGCAAATGGAAATATAAAATGTTACAGTGGTTGTGAATTTGTTTGTTTATTTTATCTTAAACAGGTGGTCTCATCGTTTGTAATTATAGATCTTTATACCTGAGAAAATGAAGATGTGTCCATGAAGTTGTCTCCACAGCACTGTCCTTGCTGATAGAGTGGTTGTGATGAACATGGCAAATGCTGTGTGTTACCAGTCTTGACTCTGAACTCTACTGAATTACTGCCTAGCAGCCTGCCACTCTGCTGGTGCACTTGAGCTTCATCCTACTTGATAATTTTAGTATTCTCTGCAGAAATTCTGTTTTCTTTTTTTAATCATTTTTATTGGTTATTTTAATTATTGACATTTCAAATGTTATTCTCCTTCCCAGGTCCCCTTCCACAAACTCCCTTTACCCTTCCCCCTGCTCCACAAACCCCCTTTACCCCTCCCCATGCATCTAAGAGGATGCTCCCTCACCTGCCCACTCACTCCTGTCTCAGCGCCCTAGCATTCTCCTCTCCTGGGTTATCTTGCCTTCACAGGACCAAGGGGATCCTCTCCCACTGATGCTCAATAAGTCAGTCCTATACTACATACACAGATGTAGCCATGGGTCCCTCCATGTGTACACTTTGCTTGGTGGTTTAGTCCCTGGGAGCTTTGGGGGCTCTAGTTAGTTAATAATGCTGTTCTTCCTATGGAGTTGAAAACCCCTTCAGTTCTTCCCCTGACTTCTCCATTGGGGTGCCCATGCTCAGTCCAATGGTTAGCTGCATGTATCTGTATCTGTATTTGTCAGGCTCTGGCAGAGCCTCTCAGGGGACAGCTATACCAGGCTCCTGTCAGAAAGCACTTCTTTGCATCAACAATATGGTCTGGGTTTGGATGGGTCCCTAGGTAAGACAGACTCTAGATATCTGTTCCTTCAGTCTCTGCTCCATTCTTTGTCCCTGCAATTTCTTTTGCTAGGGGGAATTCTGGACTAATATTTTTGATGTGGATGGGTGACCCCATACCTCAACAAGGTACCATGCCATTTTTGCGGCCCACCAGGGCAGAAAAGCATCACTAGATACTGTATTATCCCCAGTTGACGATCTCTGGGGGCACAAATTGCCATGGATCTACTTGCACCCAGGACCTGAGCACATAGGTGGTTCATCTGCCAGCCCACCATTCTTGGGGCCTGTGTCCTACATGGAGAGCAGCAGAGGGAGAGACTCCCCATGGGCATATTCACTGCCTGCTGGGGCAGAAAAGCATCACTAGGTACTGTATTACCCCGAGCTTAAGATCTCTGGGGGTGCAAACCGCCAGGGTTCCACCTGTTCCCAGGACTTGAGCACATAGGCTGTTCATCTGACAGCCAGTCTGTCTTGGGGCCTGTGTCCTACGGGAGAATCAACAGAGGGAGTGACCCCACCACCACTATCTTCGCTCCATGACAGAGCAGTCCAGGAACACCTGGTTCACCTTGACAACCCAAGTATAACATTGCTTGAGGCAAGACTGAGCAGGGCTCCAAAGGCACAAAAGAGGAACGCAGCATATCAGCAATCTGTGCCAGAGGAAACCCAGTCATCCAGTGTCACAAAAATAGCCTTAAAGGTCCACAGTACGTTGAAGCACCGGCCAGTGACAATAAGACTATCTAACACCATTAAGAACTAGATGGCTAAAGGCAAACATAGGAATGTTACTAACAGAAACCAAGGCATTATGGCAGCATCTGAACCCAATTCTCCAACAACAGCAAGTCCTGGATACCCCAATACACCAAAAAAAGGGTTGAATTTAAAATCACTGGTAAGGATGCTGTTAGAGAAACACATGAAGGACATAAATAAATCTCTTAAAGAAATTCAGGAGAAAAATGATCAAAAGCTAGAAGCCCTTACAAGGGAAACAGAAAAATCACTTATAGAAATTCAGGAGAATTTGGGTCAGAAGTTAGTAGCCAATAAGGAGGAAATGCAAAAATCCCTTAAAGGAATACAGAAGAACTTTGAACAACAGGCAGAAGTCATGAAAGAGGAAACGCAAAAAATCTGTCAAAGAATTACAGGAAAACACAAACAAGCAAGTGAAGGAACTGAACAAAAACTTCCAGGATATCAAAACAGAAATAGAAACAGCTAAGAAAGCACAAAGGGAGACAACTTTGGAGATAGAAAACCTTGGGAAGAAATCAGGGGCCATAGATGCAAATATCAACAACAGAATATAAGAGATAGAAGAAAGAATCTCAGATGCTGAAGATACCATAGAAACCATGGACTCAACAGTCAAAGAAAATGCAAAATGCAAAAAGCTTTTAACCCAAAACATCCAGGAAATACAGGACACAATGAGAAAGCCAAACTTAAGGATTATAGGCATTGATGAGAGTGAAGATTTACAACTTAAAGGGCCAGCAAATATCTTCAACAAAATTATGGAAGAAAACTTCCCTAACCTAAAGAGAGAGAGGCCAATGAATATACAAGAAGCCTATAGAACTCCAAACAGACTGGTACAGAACAGAAATAACTCCCGCCACTTAATAATCTAAACTCCAAATGTACTAAACAAAGAAAGAATACCTAGGGCAGTAAGAGAAACAGGGCAAGTAACATATAAAGGAAGACCTATCAGAATTATACCAGACACCTCACCAGAGACCATGAAAGCTAGATATCCTGGGTGGATTCCATGAAGACTCTAAGAGAACACAAATGACAGACAAGACTACTACACCCAGCCAAACTCTCAATCTCTATAGATGAAGAAACCAAGATAGTCCATTACAAAACCAATATCTTTCCACAAACCCAGCCCTACAAAGGATAATAGGGGGGAATACAACAAGGGAAACTATACCCTGGAAGAAGCAGGATATTAAACTTCTTTCATCAAACCCAAAAGAAGATAACCACACAAGTATAAAATTAACATAAAAATGATAGGAAGCAATAACCGCTACTTTTTAATACCTATCAATGGACTCATTTCCCCAATAAAAAGACATAGACTAACAGATTGGTTACATAAACAGGACCCTACATTTTGCTGCATAAAGGAAACACACCTCAGTGTCAAAGACAAAAACTACCTTAGAGAAAAATGCTGGAAGACAATTCTACAAGCAAATGGTCTCAGGAAACAAGCCAGAGTTGCCATTCTAATATCAGATAAAATTGACTTTCAACCTATTGTCGGCAAAAGAGAAATGGAAGGACATTTCTTGACAGTCAAAGGAAAAATCCAACAAGAAGAACTCTCAATCATGAACATCTATGCTCCAAATAAAAGGGCACCCTCATTCATAAAAGAAATTTTACTAAAGCTCAAAGCACACATTGCACCTAACACAATAATTGTGGGTGACTTCAACACTCTACTCTCATCAATGGACTGATCAGGAAAACAGGAACTAAATAGGGAGACAGTGAAACTAATTGAAGCTTTGGACCAATGGGATTTAACATATATATATATATATATATATATATATATATATATATATATATATATATAAAACTTTTCATCCTAAAGCAAAAGAAGATACCTTTTTCTCAGCACCTCATGGTACCTTCTCCAAAATTGATCATATAGTTGGTCACAAGACAGACCTCAACAAATATAAGAAGATTGAAATAATCCCATGCCTCCTATCCACAAACAGTATAAAGTACCTGTGGTCATTAATAACCACAAGTACAAGTGGTCATTAATAACAATAAAACAACAGAAAGCCCACATATACGTGGAAACTGAACAATGCTCTACTCAATGATACATTGTTCAAGGAAGAAATAAAGAAAGAAATAAAAGATATTTTAGAATTTAACGAAAATGAAGGAACATCATACCCAAATCTATGGGACACAAAGAAAGCAGTGCTAAGAGGAAAACTCATAGCTTTGAGTGTCTCCAAAAAGAAATTGGAGAGAGCATACACTAGAAGATTAATGGAATAACTGAAAGCCTTGGAACAAAAAGAAGCTAATTCACCCAGGAGGAGAGGAAGCCAGGAAATCATCAAACACAGGGCTGAAGTAAATCAAGTAGAAACTAAGAGAACCATACAAAGAATCAACAAAACCAGGAGCTGGTTATTTAAAAAAAAAAATCAACAATGTAGATAAACCCTAAGCAAGAATAACCAAAGGGCACAGAGACAGTATCCAAATTAACAAAATTAGAAATGGAAAGGGAGATATTACAACAGAAACAGAGGAAATTAAAAAAATCATCAGATCCTACTACAAAAGCCTGTACTCAACACAACTGGAAAATCTGGAGGAAATGGACAATTTCTAAGACAGATACCAAATACCAAAATTAAATCAGGATCAAATAGTTCATCTAAACGGACCCATAACCCCTAAAGAAAAAAAGGGGTCATAGATAGCCTTCTGACCAAAAAAAGCACAGGACCAGATGGTTTTAGTGCAAAATTCTATCAGAACTTCAAAGAAGACTTAACACCAATACTCTTCAAACTATTCCACCAAATAGAAACAGAAGGAACACTACCCAACTCCTACGAAGCCACAATTACGCTGATACCAAAACCACAAAAAGATCCAACTAAGAAAGAGAACTTCAGGCCAATTTCCCTTATGAATATTGATGCAAATATACTCAATAAAATTCTTGCCCACTGAATCCAAGAACACATCAAAACGATCATCCACCATGATCAAGTAGGCTTCATCCCAGGCATGAAGGGATGTTTCAATATACGGAAATCCATCAATCCATAAACAAATTCAAAGAAAAAAAAACACATGATCATTTCATTAGATGCTGAAAAAGCATTTGATAAAATTAAGCATCCTTTCATGCTAAAAGTTTTGGAAAGGACAGGAATTCAAGGCCCATATCTAATCATAGTAAAAGCAATATACAGCAAACCGGTAGCCAACATCAAACTAAATGGAGAGAAACTTGAAGCAACCCCACTAAAATCAGGGACTAGACAGGGCTGCCCCCTTTCTCCTTATCTTTTCAATATTGTACTTGAAGTACTAGCTCGGGCAATTAGACAACATAAAGAGGTCAAAGGGATACAAATTGGAAAGAAAGAAATCAAACTATCATTATTTGCAGATGATATGATAGTCTACCTAAGTGACCCAAAAACTCCACTAGAGAACTCCTACAGCTGATAAACAACTTCAGCAAAGTGGCTGGTTATAAAATCAACTCAAGCAAATCAGTAGCCTTCCTATACTCAAAGGATAAGCAGGCTGAGAAAGAAATTAGAGAAATGGCACCCTTCACAATAACCACAAACAGTATAAAGTACCTTGAGGTGACTCTTACCAAACATGTGAAAGATCAGTATGACAAGAACTTTAAGACTCTGAAGAAGGAAATGGAAGAAGACCTCAAAAAATGGAAAAATCTCCCATGCTCATGGATCAGCAGGATTAATATAGTTAAAATGGCCATTTTGCCAAAAGCAATATACAAATTCAACGCAATACCCATCAAAATCCCAACTAAATTCCTCATAGAATAAGAAGCAGCAATTCTCAAATTCATCTGGAATAACAAAAAACCCCAGGATAGCTAAAACTATTCTCAACAACAAAAGAAATTCTGGGGGAATAAGTATCCCTGACCTCAAGCAATACTACTGAGCAATAGTGTTAAATGTACTTTTTTAAATCATTATTTCACCTTTTATTATTTTCTAAATTCTTTGTTTACATTCCAAGCGCTTTCCCCTTTCCCAGTTCTCCCCTCCCCATAAGTCCTATAAGCCTTCTCTACACCCATTCTCCCATCACCTCCCTCCTTTTTCTCTGTCCTGGTACTCTCCTACATTGCTGGATCAAGCCTTTCCAGGCTCAGGGCCCTCTCCTTACTTCTTCATGGGAATCATTTGTTATGCTACTTGTCTCGGGTATTCATAGCTTCTGGGCTCGTTAATATCCACTTATCAGTGATTGCATTTCATGTATATTCTTTTGTGATTGGGTACCTCACTTAGGATGATATTTTCCAGTTCCAACCATTTGCCTACAAATTTCATGAATTCATTGTTTTTAATTGCTGAGTAGTATTCCATTGTGTAAATATCCCACATTTTCTGTACAGTAGGCTTCTACTTCTTTAATTTTCCAATGGCCCTAGACGCTTAGCTTTTACACATTATTAAACACTTTTATACTTACCAGAAGCATTTTGTGTATTACATGAGATATCTAGAATGTGATTATTGTTTATATGGATAAGGCAGTCAGCTTTGTAGTATTAAAATATTTACATTTTTTCTGTGCAACAAAGAAATCTCCTTTCAACAAACCCAAAAGAAGATAATCACAAAAACATGAAAATTACATCAAAATCAGCAGGAAGTAGCAATCACTATTCCTTAATATCTCTTAACATCAATGGACTCAATTCCCCAATAAAAAGACATAGACTAATAGACTGGATTCATAAACAAGACCCAAAATTTTGCTGCATACAGGAAACACATTTCAGTATCAAAGACAAGCACTACCTAGGAGTAAAAGGTTGGAAAACAGTTCTCCAAGCAAATGGTCCCAGGAAGCAAGCTGGAGTAACCATTTTGATATCACATAAAATAGACTTTCAACCAAAAGTCATTAAAAAAGATACAGAAAAATAATCCACACATCAAAGGAGGTACAAGAAGAAAGGAGGAGTGGCCCCTGGTTCTGGAAAGACTCAGTGAAACAGTATTCAGCAAAACCAGAACGGGGAAGTGGGAAGGGGTGGGTGGGAGGACAGGGGAAGAGAAGGGGGCTTACGGGACTTTCGGGGAGTGGGGGGGCTAGAAAAGGGGAAATCATTTGAAATGTAAATAAATTATATCGAATAAAAAAAAACAAAACAAAAACAAAAACAAAACAAAACAAAAAAAGATACAGAAAGCCACTTTATACTCATCAAAGGAAAAATCTACCAGGAAGAACTCTCAATTTTGAACATTTATGCCCCAAATATAAGGGCACCTGCATATGTAAAGGAAACCTTACTAAAGCTTAAAGCACATATCGCACCCCACACAATAATTGTGGGGGACTTAAACACCCCACTCTCTTCAATGGACAGATCAGGGAAACACAAACTAAAAGGAGGCACAGTGAAACTAACAGAAGTTTTGGACCAAATGGTCTTAATAGATTTCTACAGAATATTTCATCCTAAATCAAATGAATATACCTTCTTCTCAGCACCTCATGGTACCTTCTCCAAAATTGACCATATAATTGGTCACAAAACAAACCTCAACAGATATAAGATGATTGAACTAATTCCGTGGCTCCTATCAGATCACTATGGAATAATGGTGGTCTTCAATAGGAACAAAACAACAAAAAACCCAAATACACATGGAAACTGAACCATTATCTACTGAATGATACTTAGGTAAAGGAAGAAATAAGGAAACAAATCAAAGATTTTTTAGAATTTAATGAAAATGAAGGCACAACATACACAAATTTATGGGACACAATGAAACCAATGCTAAGAGGAAAACTCATAGCTCTGAGTGCCTACAAAAAGAAGCTGGCGAGATCATACACTAGCAGTTTAACAGAACACCTGAAAGCTTTAGAAGAAAAAGAAGCTAATACACCCAAGAGGAGTAGAAGGCAGGCAGTCATGAAACTCGGGGCTGAAATCAAACAAGTTGAAACAAAAAGAACTATACCAAGAATCAACAAAAGTAGGAGTTGGTTCTTTGAGAAAATCAACAAGATAGATAAACGTTTAGTCAGACTAACCAGAGGGCACAGAAACAGTACCCAAATTAACAAAATCAGAAATGAAAAGGGTAAAATAACAAGAGAAACTGAGGAAATCCAAAAATTATCATGCCCTACTAAAAAAGCTTATGCTAAACAAAACTGGAAAGTCTGGATGGAATGGAAAATTTCCTAAACAGATACCAACTACTATCTGAACTAGAGGTTCAGACAGACCATCTAAATGGTCCCATAACCCCTAAAGAAATAGAAGTGGTCATTGACAGTCTCCCAACCAATAAAAGCACAGGACCAGATGGCTTTAGTACAGAATTCTATCAGACATTCAAAGGAGACCTAATGCCAATACTCTTCAAACTGTTCCACAAAATAGAAACAGAAGAAACATTACCCAACTCATTCTATGAGTCCACAATTTCATTGATACCAAAACCACACAAATATTCAACAAAAAAGAGAACTTTAGACCAATTTCGCTTGTGAATATCAATGCAATAATACTCAATAAAATTTTTGCAAACCTAATCCAAGAACACATCAGAACAATCATTCACCATGATCAAGTAGGCTTCATCCCAGGGATGCAGGGATCACTCAATATAAGGAAATCCATCAATGTAATCCACTATATAAACCAACTTAAAGATAAAAACCACATAGTCATTTCATTAGATGTTGAAAAGGCATTTGATAAAATTCAGCATCCTTTTATGTTAAAGGTCTTGGAAAAAACTGGAATTCAAGGCCCATACCTAAACATAATTAAAGCAATATACAGCAAACCAGTAGCCAACATCAAATTAAATGTAGAGAAACTTGAAGCAATTCTACTAAAATCAGGGACTAGACAAGGCTGCCCTCTCTCTCCATATATATTCAATATAGTACTTGAAGTTTTAGCCAGAACAATTGGACTACAAAAGGAAGTCAAGGGGATACAAATTGGAAAGGAAAAGTCAAACTATCACTATTTGCAGATGATATCATAGTATACTTAAGTGACCCTAAAACCTCGACTAGAGAACTCCTACAGCTGATAAACAACTTCAGCAAAGTGGCTGGATATAAAATTAACTCAAGCAAATCAGTAGCTTTCCTATACTCAAAGGATAAACAGACTGAAAAAGATTTAGGGAAATAACAGCCTTCACAATAGCCACAAACAATATAAAGTATCTTGGGATGAATCTAACCAAACAAGTGAAAGATCTGTATGAAAGGAACTTTAAGTCTTTGAAGAAAGAAATTGAAGAAGACCTCAGAAGATGGAAAAATCTTGTAATGCTCTTGGAATGGCAGGATTAATATAGTAAAAATGGCCATCTTGCTAAAAGCAATCTACAGATTCAATGCAATCTCCATCAAAATCCCAACTCAATTCTTCATAGACTTAGAAAGAGCAATTCTCAAATTCATCTGTAATAACAAAAAGCCCAGGATAGCAAAAACTATTCTCACCATTAAAAGAACTTCTGGAGCAAGCAGTATCCCCACTCTCAAGCAGTACTACATAGCAATTATGTTAAAGCTGCATGGTATTGGTACAGTGACAGGCAAGTAGATCAATGGAATAGAATTGAAGTCCTGGAAATTAACCCACTGAATTATGGTCACTTGATCTTTGATAAAAGAGCTACAACCATCCAGTGGAAGAAAGATAGCCTTTTCAACAAATGGTGCTGGTCCCACTGGAGGTCAGCATGCAAAAGAATGCAAATTGATTGATTCTTATCTCCTTGTATTAAGGTCAAGTCCAAGTGGATCAAGAACTACTACATAAAACCAGACACACTGAAACTAATAGAAAAGAAACTGAGGAAGTCCCTTGAGGACATGGGCACAGAGAAAAATGTCCTCAACAGAATACCAGTAGCTTATGCTCTAAGACCAAGATTTGACAAATGGGACCTCATAAACTACAAAGTTTCAGTAAGGCAAAGATATTGTCAAAAGGACAAAATGGCAACCAACAAATTGGGAAAAGATCATACCAACCCTACATCTGACAGAGGGCTTCTATCCAAGATATACAAAGAACTCAGGAAGGTAGACTCCAGAGAGCCAAATATCCCCCTTAAAAATAGAGTACAGAGCTAAACAAAAAATTTTCACGTAAGGAATATCGAATGGCACCATTAGGTGCTGAGAAGCACCTAATGAAATGTTCAATATCCTTAGTCATCAGGGAAATGCAAATCAAAACAAACCTGAGATTTCACCTCACACCAGTCAGAATGGCTAAGATCAAAAACTCAGGAGAAAACAGGTGCTGGCAAGGATATGAAGAAAGAGGAATACTCCTCCACTGCTGATGGTGTGGCAGGCTGGTACTACCACTCTGGAAATCAGTCTGGCAGTTCCTCAGAAAACTGGGCATGGCACTTCTGAAGGACCCTCATAGAGAAAAACTCATAGCTTTGAGTGCCTCCAAAATGAAATTGGAGAGAGCATACACTAGAAGATTAATGGAATAACGGAAAGCCCTGGAACAAAAAGAAGCTAATTCACCCTGGAGGAGAAGAAGACAGGAAATCATCAAACTCAGGGCTGAAGTCAATCAAGTAGAAACTAAGAGACCCATACAAAGAATCACCAAAACCAGGAGCTTGTTATTTAAAAAAACATCAACAATTTAGATAAACCCTAAGCAAGAATAACCAAAGGGCACAGAGACAGTATCCAAATTAACAAAATTAGAAATGGAAAGGGAGATATTACAACAGAAACAGAGGAAATTAAAAAAATCATCAGATCCTACTACAAAAGCCTGTACTCAACACAACTGGAAAATCTGGAGGAAATGGACAGTTTCTTAGACAGATACCAAATACCAAAATTAAATCAGGATCAAATAGATCATCTAAACGAACCCATAACCCCTAAAGAAATAGAAGGGGTCATAGATAGCCTTCTGACCAAAAAAAGCACAGGACCAGATGGTTTTAGTGCAGAATTCTATCAGACCTTCAAAGAAGACTTAACACCAATACTCTTCAAACTATTTCACCAAATAGAAACAGAAGGAACACTACCCAACTCCTACGAAGCCACAATTACGCTGATACCAAAACCACAAAAAAGATCCAACTAAGAAAGAGAACTTCAGGCCAATTTCCCTTATGAATATTGATGCAAATATACTCAATAAAATTCTTGCCCACTGAATCCAAGAACACATCAAAACGATCATCCACCATGATCAAGTAGGCTTTATCCCAGGCATGAAGGGATGTTTCAATATACGGATATCCATCAATCCATAAACAAACTCAAAGAAAAAAAAACACATGATCATTTCATTACATGCTGAAAAAGCATTTGATAAAATTAAGCATCCTTTCACGCTAAAAGTTTTGGAAAGGACAGGAATTCAAGGCCCATATCTAATCATAGTAAAAGCAATATACAGCAAACTGGTAGCCAACATCAAACTAAATGGAGAGAAACTTGAAGCAATCCCACTAAAATCAGGGACGAGGCAAGGCTGCCCCCTCTCCCCATATCTTTTCAATATAGTTCTTGAAGTCCTAGTTAGAGCAATTAGACAACATAAGGAGGTCAAAGGGATACAATTTGGAAAGGAAGAAATCCAACTATCACTATTTGCAGATGATATGATCATATACTTAAGTGACCCTAAAACCTCGACTAGAGAACTCCTACAGCTGATAAACAACTTCAGCAATGTGGCTGGTTACAAAATCAATGCAAGCAAATCAGTAGCCTTTATATATTCAAAGGATAAGCAGACTGAGAAAGAAATTAGGGAAATGACCCCCTTCACAATAGCTACAAACAGCATAAAGTATCTTGGGGTAACTCTAACCAAACAAGTGAAAGACCTATATGACAAGAACTTCAGATCTCTGAAGAAGGAAATCGAAGATCTCAGAAAATGGAAAAATCTTCCATGCTCGTGGATTGGCAGGTTTAATATAGTTAAAATGGCAATCTTGCCAAAGGAAATCTACAGATTCAATGCAATCCCCATCAAAATCCCAACTCAGTTCTTCATAGACCTAAAAAGAGCCATTCTCACATTCATCTGCTATAACAAAAAACCCAGGATAGCTAAAACTATTCTCAACAGTAAAAGAACTTCTGGGGAATTCATTATGCCAGACCTCAAACTTTACTACCGAGCAATAGTGATAAAAACTGCATAGTATTGGTACAATCTCAGGCAAGCAGATCAATGGAATAGGATTGAAGACCCAGAAATGAACCCACACACTTATGGTCACTTGATCTTCAACAAAGAAGCTGAAAGCATCCAATGGAAAAAAGATAGCCTTTTCAACAAATGGTGCTGGTTCAATTTGAGGACAGCATGCAGAATAATGTGAATCGATCCATTCTTATCTCCTTGTACTAAGCTCAACTCCAAATGGATCAAGGACCTTCACATAAAACCTGACACACTGAAACTAATAGAAAAGAAACTGTGGAAGACTCTTGAGGGCACAGGGGAAATTTCCTGAATAGAACACTAAAAGCTTATGCTCTAAGATCAAGAATAGACAAATGGGACCTCATAAAACTACAAAGTTTCTGTAAGGGAAAAGACACTATCAAAAGGACAAAATGTCAACCAACAGATTGGGAAATGATCTTCACCAACCCTAAATCTGACAGAGGGCTAATATCCAATATATACAAAGAACTCAAGAAGGTAGAACCAAGAGAACCAAATAACCCCATTAAAAATTGGGGGTACAGAGCAAAACAAAGAATTTTCATGTGAAGAACTTCGGAGGGCTGAGAAACACCTTAAGAAATGCTCAACATCATTAATCATTAGAGAAATGCAAATCAAAACAACCCTGAGATTTCACTTCACACTAGTCATAATGGCTAAGGTAAAAAACTCAGGAGACAGCAGGTGTTGGCGAGGATGTGGAGAAAGAGGAACACTCCTCCACTGCTGGTAGGATTGCAAGATGGTGCAACCACTTTGGAAATCAGTCTGGCGGTTCCTCAGAAATCTGGGCATGACACTTCGGGAGGACTCTGCTATACCTCTCCTGGGCATATACCTAGAGGATTGCCCCACATGCAATAAGGACACATGCTCCACTATGTTCATAGCAGCCCTATTTGTAGTAGCCAGAAGCTGGAAAGAATCCAGGTGTCTCTCAATGGAGGAATGGATACAAAAAATGTGGTATATTTACACAATGGAGTTCTATTCAGCTATTAGAAACAATGAATTCATGAAATTATTGGACAAATGGATGGAGCTGGAGAACATCATAATAAGTGAGGTAACCCAGTCTCAAAAGATCAATCATGGTATGCACTCACTGATAAGTGGTTATTAGCCTAGAAACTTTGAATACCCAAGACTTAATCCACATATTAAATGATGTCCAAGAAGAATGGAGGAGTGGCCCCTGGTTCTGGAAAGGCTTAGTGCAGCAGTGTAGGTAATACCAGAACAGGGAAGTAGGAAGGAGTAGATGGGGGAACAGGGGGGATGGAAGAGGGCTTTTGGGACTTTCAGAGAGTGGGGAGCCTGAAAAAGGGAAATCATTTGAAATGTAAATAAAGAATATACAAAATTAAAACACACACACAAACAAACAAACAAAAAACCAACAAGGGACCATGCCTATCCACTGGATATGATCTCCACAGGTTGTATCTCCACTTTGCTGGGTATTTCAGCTAATTTTCTCCCTGTTGTGTCTTGGGAAATGCTTGGGTCCCTGGCATTTGGGACTTTCTGCTGGCTACAACCAGTTCTCCCTCCCCTACTGCTACTCTCTTCCTTTAAAATTCCTGACCCTCTGTACTTCTCTCCCATCTCCTCCCTTATCTGAACTGCCGTGCTTTATCTCTCCCCCTCCTCTTTCCATCCCAGACCCCCCTTTCCTCTACTTCCCAAGATTATTTTCTTCTGCCTTCTGAGTAAGACTGTAGCATATACAGTTTGTTGTGGTCCTCTTACTTCTTGTGTTTCGTATGGTCTTTGAGTTGTGTCTTGAGTATTCCAAGCTTCTTTTTGGCTAATAGCCACTTATCACTTAGTACATACCATGTGTGTTCTTTTGCAACTGGGTTACTCACACAGGATGATATTTCAAGTTTATCAATTTGCTTGAAAATTTCATGAAGTCATTGTTTTTAAAAGCTGAGTGAGTAGTACTCCATTTTGTAAATGTACCACATTTTCTGTATCCATTTCTCTATGAGGGACATCTGGGTTGTTTCCAGATTCTGGTGCTACAAATAAGGGTACTATGGACATGGTGTAGCATGTGTCCTTATTACATGTTGGAGCATCTTTTGGTATATGTCAGGAGTGATATAGCTGGGTTCTCAGGTAGAATGATGTCCAATTTTCTGAGGAACTGCCAGACTGTTTTCCAGAATGGTTGTACCAGCTTGCAATTCTACCAACAATGGAAGACTGTTCCTCTTTCTCCACATCCACTCAAGTATCTGCTGTCACCAGAGTTTTTGCTTTTAGCTATTCTGACTGGTGTAAGGTAGAATCTCAGGATCATTTTGATTTGAATTTCCCTGATGACTAAGGATGTTGAACATTTCTTTAAGTGCTTCTCAGCCATTTGAGATTCATCAGTTGAAAATTCTCTGTTTAGTTTTGGAACTCATTTTTTAATTGGTTTATTTGGTTTTCTGGAGTCAAGGTTCTTGAGTTCTTTGTATATTTTGGATGTTAGCCCTCTATCAAATGCATGTTTGGTAAAGATCATAGAGCATAAATCATTGGTGTTCTGTTCAGCAAATTTTGCCCTGTGCCAATGTGTTTGAGGTTCTTTCCCACTTTCTCTTCTGTTAGATTAATCCTATCTATTTTTTGTAGAAGTCCTTGGTCTACTTGTTCTTGATCTTTGTACAAGGAGGAAAGAATAGTTCACTTTGCATTCTTCTACATGTTGACCTCCAGTTGAGCAGCACCATTTGTTGAAAATGATGCCCTTTTTTTTCACTGGATGGTTTTGACTCCTTTGTCAAAGATGAATAGTGTGTGGGTTCATTTATGGGTCTTCATTCTATTCAATTGATATACCCGCCTGTCTCTGTACCAATACCATGCATATTTTTATCATTATTGCTATGCAGTATAGCTTGAAGTCAGGAATGGTGATTCCCCCAGAAGTTCTTTCATTGTTGAGAATGGTTTTTGATATTCTGGGTTTTTTTGTTATTCCAGATGAATTTGAGAATTGCTCTTTCTATCTCTGTGAAGAATTTAGTTGGAATTTGATGGGGATTGCACTGAATCTGTAGACTGATTTTGGTAAGATGTCTATGTTAATCCTGCCGATCAATGAGCATGGGAGATCTTTCCATCTTCTGACATCCTCTGATATCTTCTTCAATTTCTTTCTTCAGAGTCAAAGTTCTTGTCATACTGATCTTTCACTTGCTTGGTTAGGGTCACACCACATCTTCATATTACTTGTGACAACTGTAAAGTATGTTATTTCCCTAATTTATTTCTCAGCCTTTTTGCCCTTGGAGTAGAGGAAGCCTCCTGATTTGTTTGAATTAAATCTGTATCCAGCCACTTTGCTGAAGTTATTTATAAGTTGTAGAAGTTCTGTCCCTTTGATCTCCATTTATTGCCTAATTGTTCTGGCTACAATTTCAAGTAATACATTGAGTAGGTAAGGGGAGAGCAGAAAGCTTTTTATTGTCCCAGATTTTAGTGAGATTGTTTCAAGTTTCTCTCCATTTAGTTTCATGTTTGGTATTAGCTTGCTGTATAGTACTTTTATTATATTTAGTTATGGACGTTGAATTATTGATGTCTCCAATACATTTAGTATGAAATGGTGTTGTATTTTGTCAAAGGTTTTTTCTGCATCTAATGAGATGATCATGTGGTTGTTTTCTTTTTTTTTGAGTTTGTTTATTCAGTGGATTATTTTGATGGATTTCCATATATTGAACTATTCCTGTATTTCTTGGACGAAGCCTACTTGATCATGGCAAGTGATTGTTTTGGTGTGTTCTTGCATTCCATTTGCAAGAATTGTATTGAGTATTTTTGCATCACTATTGATGGGGTAAGTTGGTCTTAAGTATTCTTACTTTGTTGGGTCTTAATGTGGTTTAGGTATCAGGGTAACTTAACTGTGGCTTCAAAAATATAATGGGTAGTGTTCCTTTTGTTTCTATTTTATGAAATAGTTTGAGAAGGATTGGTATTAGACTTTCTTTGAAGGCATGAAAGAATTCTGCACTATAAATCCTGGGAAATTCTTTTGGGGAGACTTTTAAAGATTGCTTCTATTTTCTTATAGGTTATGGGACTATTTAAATGCTTTATCTGATCCCGATTTAATTTGGTTCAAGATATCTGACTAGAAAATCATCCATTTCATCTAGATTTCCTAGTTTTGTTGAATATAGGGTTTTGTAGTAGAATCTAGCTTTTTTTATTTATTCAATTTTTGTTATTATGTCTTCCTTTCATTTGTGATTTTGTTGATTTGGATACTGTCTCTGTGCCCTTTAGTTTGTCTGGCTAAGGTTTTATCTATCTTGTTGATTTTCTCATAGAACCAGCTCCTGATTTTGTTGATACTTTGTATAGTTCTCTTTGTTTCTATTTGATTGATTTCAGCCCTTTGTTAGATTATTTCCTGCCTCTACTCCTCTGGGCTGCATTTGTTTCTTTTTGTTCTAGAACTTTTAGACATGCTGTTAAGCTGCCTGTGCATGTGACCTCCATTTTATTTATGGAAGCATGTAGTGCTGTGTGTTTCCTCTTAGCACTGTGTCCTTGTGTCCCATAAGTTTAGGTTTGCCTTCATTTTCATTAAATGCTTAAAAGTCCTTAATTTCTTTCTTTCTTTACTGACTAACTTACATTGAGTAGTTAGTTGTTCAGCTTCCATATATATTTGAGGACTTTCAGTTGAAATCTTAGTCTGTGGCAATCTGATAGAAATCATGTGATTTCCAGAGTGGTTGTACCTTCTTGCAATCCCACCAGCAGTGGAAGAGTGTTCCTCTTTCTCCACATCATCGCCAACACCTGTTGTCTCCTGAGTTTTTAACCTTAGCCATTCTGACTGGTGTGAGGTAAAATCTTAGGGTTGTTTTGATTTGCATTTCCCTAATGACTAATGATGATGAGCATTTCTTTTTTTTTAGGGGGATTTTTTTTAATTTATTGATATATTTATTTACATTTCAAGTGATTTCCCCTTTTCTGGACCCCCACTCCCCGAAAGTCCCATCAGTCCCCTTCCCTCCCCCTGTTTTCCCACCCAACCCTTACCACTTCCCTGTTCTGATTTTGCTCTATACTGCTTCACTGAGTCTTTTCAGAACAATGATGAGCATTTCTTAAGGTGCTTCTCAGCCATCCAAATTTCTTGTGGTGAAAATTCTTTGTTTAGATCTGCATCCCATTTTTAATAGGGTTATTTGATTCCCTGGGGTCTAACTTCTTGAGTTCCTTGTATATAATGGATATTAGCCCTCTATTGGAGGTAGGGTTGGTGAAGACCTTTTCCCAGTTTGTTGGTTGCCATTTTGTCCTTTTGACAGTGTCCTTTGCCTTACAGAAGCTTTGTAATTTTATGAGGTCTCATTTGTCAATTCTTGATCTTAGAGCATAAGATATTGGTGTTCTGTTCAGGAACTTTTCCCCTGTGCCCATGTCCTCAAGAATTTTCCCCAGTTTCTTTTCTATTAGTTTCAATGTGTCTGGTTTTATGTGGAGGTACTCGATCCACTTGGAGTTGAGCTTAGTACAAGGAGATAAGGATGGATCAATTTGCAATCTTCTGCATGCTGACCTCCAGTGGAACCAGCACCAGTTGTTTAAAAGGCTATCTTTTTTCCACTGGGTCTGGAGGTTCCACAGAAAACTGAACATGACACTACCGGAAGACCCTGCTATACTACTTCTGGGCATATACCCAGAGGATTCCCCAGCATGTAATAAGGGCACATGCTCCACTATGTTCATAGTAGCCTTATTTATAATAGTCAGAAGCTGGAAAGAACCCAGATGTCCCTCAATTGAGGAATGGATACAGATAATGTGTTATATTTACACAACGGAATCCTATTCAGGAATTAAAAACAATGAATTCATGAAATTTGTAGGCAAATGGTTGGAACTGGAAAATATCATCCTAAGTGAGGTAACCCAATCACAAAAGAATATGCATGGAATGCAATCACTGATAAGTGGATATTAACTAGCCCAGAAGCTCTGAATACCCAAGACACAAGTATCATATCAAATGACACATAAAGAAGTAAGGAGAGGGCCCTGATCCTGGAAAGGCCTGATCCAGCATTTAAGGGGAGTACCAGGACAAAGAAAAAGGAGGGAGGTGATTGGAGAATGGGTGTATAGAAGGCTGATGGGACATATGGGGAGGGGGGAACTGGGAAAGGGGAAAGCGTTTTGGAATGTAAACAAAGAATTTAGAAAAGAAAAAAAAATCATGGGATTATGTCAATCTTCTTGGATTGATTGAGGCTTGTTTTGTGTCTGATTGTATGGTCAGTTTTGAAGAAGGTATCATGAGGTGCTGAGAAGAGTATATATTCTTTTATTTTAGGGTGAAATGTGTTGATATCCATTAAGTCCATTTTGTTTGTAACTTCTGCTAGTTTCACTGTGTCTCAGTTTAGTTTCCATGATCTGTCCATTGGTGTGAGTGGGGTGTTAAAGTCTCCTACTATTATTGTGTGAGGTTCAATGTGTGCTTTGAGCTTCATTAGCGTTTCTTTTATAAATGTCATTGCCCTTGCATTTAGGACATAGATGTTCAAAACTGAGCATTCCTTTTGGTGGATTTTTCCTTTAATGTGTATGTAGTGTTCTTCCTTATCTGTTTTGATAACTTTCGGTTGGAAGTCTATTTTATTGGATGCTGGAATTGTTATTCCAGCTTGTTTCTTGAGACCATTGGCTCTGAAATTTTTTTCCAGCCTTTTACTCTGAGGTAGTTTCTGTCTTTGTCACTGTGGTAGGTTTCCTGAGTGCACCAAAATGCTTCATCCTCTTTATGCATCCAATTTGTTTTTCTATGGATTTTCATTGGGAATTCAGTCCACTGATGTTAAGAGATATTAAGGACCAGTGATATTGGCTTCCTGTTATTTTTGCTGTTAAAGGTAGAATTATGCTTGTGATTCTCTTCTTTTTGATTTGTTGTAAGATTAGTTTCTTGGTTTTTTGGGGAGTTGTAGTTATTCTTCTTCTCTTGGAGTGTTCTGTCTATTTTTTTTAGGGCTGGATTTATGGAAAGATATTGTATACATTTCATTTTGTCATATAATATCTTGGTTTCTCAATCCGTAGTAATTGAGAGTTTTGATGGGTATAGTAGTCTTGGTTGGAATTTGTGTTCTCTTAGCATCTTTATATTTACCCAGGATCTTCTGGCTTTTAGAGTATTTGTTGAGAAGTCTGATGTAATTCTGATTGGTTCTCCTTTATATATTAGTTGACCCTTTTCCCTTACTGCTTTTAATATTCTTTTTTCATTTAGTGCATTTTGGTGTTTTGATTATTATGTGATGGGAGGAATTTCTTTTCTGGTCCAATCTACTTGGGGTTCTGTAAGCTTCCTGTATGTTTATGGGCATCTCTTTTTTTAAGTTAGGGAAGTTTCCTTAGATAATTTTGTTGACAATATTTACAAGAACTTTGAGTTGGGAATCTTCACTCTCTTCTATATCTGTTATCCTTAGGCTTGGTCTTTTTCATTGTGTCCTGACATTCCTAGATGTTTTGGGTTAGGAGCTTTTTGCCTTTTACATTTTTTTGAAAGTGTGTTAATGTTTTTTTAAGGTATCTTCTGCCCCTGAGATTATCTCTTCTATCTCTTGTATTCTGTTGAAGATGCTTGCATCTACAACTCCTGATCTCTTTCCTAGGTTTTCTATCTCCAGGGTTGTCTCCCTTTGTGATTTCTTTATTGTTTCTATTTCCAGTTTTAGATCCTGGATAGTTTTGTCAATTACTTCAGCTGTTTGTGTTTTCCTGTAATTCTTTAAGGGTTTTTTGTGTTTCTTCTTTGAAGTCTTCTACCTGCTTACCTGTGTTCTCCTGTATTTATTTAATGGAGTCAACTTATGTCCTTCTTAAAGTCCTCTATCATCATCATGAGTTGCTATTTTAAATCAAAACCTTGCTTTTCCAGTGGGTTAGGTTATCCGGGGCTTACTGTGGTAAGAGAACTGGGTTCTGATGATGCCAGTAGACTTGGTTTCTGTTACTTATGTTTTTGCACTTGCCTTTCACCATGTGGCTGTCTCTGGTCTTGCTGTCTCTGACTGGAACTTGTCCCTCCTGTGAGCCTGTGATCTTAGGTATGTCAGCACTCCTGGGAGACCAGCTCTTTCTAGATGGGATTTGGGTGTGGATAGCTATAAGTGTCAACTCTAGGCCCAGATGGTAACTAGAAGGACCCTGTCACAGGCTGCTCTGCATTTCCTGTGTCCTGTGGGATCCTGGTTGATCCCACTTGGGCCAGGTATTGGAGCAGTTATGGTGGTCTTACCTTATCTTAGATGTGTCAGCACTCCTGGGAGACTAGCTGATTTGGGTATAGAAATGCTATTTTCATTTAAGGCTTTGAAATTAACAAACTTCATCTAGTTGGCAAAGCCAAAGCCCCACATTAATTACAGCTTTTCTTTCTCTAGTTCCATAATGGCTTGTATGTGTTTCAGAATCATTTGCAAACAACTTCTGTATAGGAAAAGTTGAATGTAAGGAATTGCCTTTACAATTATGTTTGAGAACAAAAAAGATACTGAAAATATGTTGGAAGTGACAAGCATCCAATGCACAAGAAAGTGAGTCAAATTTGTTATGTCTTCATAGCTGCACATGTAATTAATAAGAGTCAGTTGAAGAATAAACCTGAGTAGCAATTATTGGACTAACTTAACAATTCTCCCTCATTTGGTAAGTGTTTTGTTAGATCATTAAAAGTTGGTAGAAAAGTAACAACTAAAAATTAAATACTATACTGCTCTTGAAACCTCACTCACATTAGAATATATGCTTTAAAAACATAAGAAATAAATACTCAGCTCTCATACAAATTTTATACTAATATGCATTTTATAGAAACATTAAAAAATCATTATAAAGATTAGTAGAACTGTCAACACAACGGTGTTTCTCTGGTTCTAGGAAGAAAGGGCAGAGCAAGAAACAAAGATGAGAACAATGCAGGGAGGAAGACACATCGAAATGAGGGTCTGGAAACTATAAACCACAAGAAAAGTCAGCAAATAAGACATCTTTCTAACCTCATTAGAATCAAATGCAATGCACGAATGTTGTTACATCCATGTTTTGGAGATGTGAAAGAAAAGGAATAAGTACCTGGTGGAGAAGACTACAGTTACTTCAACCAAGACACATATAAATGAAGGAGAGAGCTCTCCAGAGGGATGCAAGCATAAGAGAGAAAAGGTAGAAAAGGCATGGGTAGATTTATAAGACAAAGTAGGGTCAAAAAGCAAAGCAGGTTTTAAGGAATGCTTCTGGTCCGAACATAAGAGACTACATAAAATGTCACACAGAGCCATGTTCAGGAAAGCTTTGAAAGTCAGCCTCAAATAACCCTGAATTTAGATAAATGATTACAAAAGTAAATTGTGGTGATTTTATTTCATAGACATAAATGTGCATTGGGGTTCTGTGTCACAGGATTAAATTTTCATTTTGTTATTTATTTATTTATTCTTTCTTTTACAGATGAGGAATATTTTTGCGATTTAGTGAAACTCAAACAGTGCTACTGTCAACTCATGATAGGGTAATTGAAATAGATGTATTTTTAATTTTTGCAATATAAATACTTATAAATATAAATGGATTTAAACTTCTATTTAGTTAACAGCAAGTTAACAATATTACTAAATCCTGAAATATTACATAAAAGAATGTGAAAAGTCATTTAGTAATTCATTTTGTTTAAGTCATAATTACATAGCAATTACTCAAGATTTCATTAAAACCACATTATTTTGTGAATTTGTACTCACATTTAAGAATGGATGGATTACTATGACGCAGCTAGTTTTTAAAAGTATTTTAAAATGGAGAACATGCAATATGGCCCCATCAGCACTTAACATGTTATTTTAGTCACACACAATAGTAGTTCATTAAAGATTAAGATTCAGACCAGAATCAGTTGATTATAATTTTTCTGGAGTAAGGCCTTTCCATTAAAATCTGTTGCTAGCCTTAAAGTAAAAGTACTTGAGCATCACAGGGATATTTCAAAATAAGAAAAGAAGATTTGTGTTCATTTGTCTGAAATTTTCTCTCCATTGTGTCTTAATAACACTGACATAATTGGAGATGTATTATATATGGCAGGTTTCTTGTGTTTACCTTTGCTTCAATCTGTTTCGTATCTGGATTCTGAAACAAAAATTTGATTTTGCTTTTGCCGTCATCTGATGAGCCTTTAAGCTGAGAAAATTTATACCTCCAAAGTACAGCCTAAAAGGAGATAGAAATAGAACATGTAAGTCAAAAAAGTAAATGTCTGCATTCAAGTCAAGAAATTATGCAGTTTAAATATAAAAGTTAATCTTACTTAGTAATGTTCCCCAATATCAAAATGTAAATGAAAATGTATGCATCAAAGGCTATCTTTTAAAGTTCATTGTGTCCTTACCATATATAGCAGGTGCCCCCAATGTTTCTCAAATTTATAATTTATTTAAGCAGATTATTCAATAGTACTATCTAGTACTATTTCATCCCCAATAAAGTGAAAAATATCCCCTGTAAAAAATCCCTGTGCATAATCAAAACAACCCTGAGATTTCACCTTACACCAGTAAGAATGGCTAAGGTTAAAAACGCAGGAGACAGCAGGTGTTGGCGAGGATGTGGAGAAAGAGGAACACTCCTTCACTCCTGGTGGATTGTAAGATGGTACAACCACTCTGGAAATCAGTCTGGCGATTCCTAAGAAAACTGGACATGACACTTCCAGAGGACCTGGCTATACCTCTCCTGGGCATATACCCAGAGAATTCCCCAGCATGCAATAAGGACACATGCTCCACTATGTTCATAGCAGCCTTATTTGTAATAGCCAGAAGCTGGAAAGAACCCAGATATCCCCCAATGGAGGAATGGATGCAGAAAATGTGGTATATATACACAATGGAGTACTATTCAGCAATTAAAAACAACGAATTCATGAATTTTTTAGGCAAATGGTTGGAACTGGAAAATATCATCCTAAGCGAGGTAACACAATCACAAAAGAATACACATGGAATGCAATCATTGATAAGTGGATATTAATTAGCCCTGAAACTCAGAATACTGAAGATACAATTAGCACATCAAATGGTTCCCATGAAGAAGGAAGAAGAGGGCCTAATTCTGGAAAGGCTTGATCCAGCATTGTAGGGGAGTACCAGGACAGAGAAAAGGGAGGGGGAAAGATAGAAGAATGGATGGAGAGAAGAGGACTTATGGGACATATAGGGAGGGGGGAACTGGGAAAGGGGAAAGCTGTTGGATTGTAAACAAAGAATATAGAAAAATATATATATTAAAGATTAAAAAAAACTCTGTGCATTATGATTGTCTTATATTGTTCTTGAACCAATAATATTAGTAAAAGTTCCAAGGGTACACCTATGAGTACATAACAAGAAGTGAGTAAACATTCGTGACAAAGTATATATACATACATATATTTACATGAAAAATATAATCAATATTTTATATAATTCTGCTTATTTTTCCCATAATGATTTAGTTCTCTTTAACTGAAAAACTAATCTTACAAGGGAAGGTAGAAGAATACTCCTACATCTCTGGTGGTAGTGGACACAAGAACAACCACTATGGTGGTTCTTTGGAGAAATGAGAATCAATCTCCCTCAATATCTAGCTATACCACTATTGGGCATGTTCCTAAAGGATGCTTCATCCTATCACAAGGACCATTGATCAAACATGTTCTTTGCTGTTGTATTAATAATAGCCTGAAACTGCAGACAATCAGTTGTCCCTCACCAAAGAGTGGGTAAAGAACATGTGGTAAATTTACACACTGGCAAATTACTCAGCTCTTAAAATAGGACATCATGAAATTTGCAAACAAATGATTAGAACTACAAAAATTATGTTTAATTCGTAAACCAGACATTATCATATGTGTTCACTTATGTGTGAATACTAACCATTAATGCAATCTGTTGATTCAAAGAGAATGGGATGCTGAGAAAACCCATAGATCTCTATTGGGGGAAATACAATAAATATGGGGCCAAGGGTGGGTCAAAAATAGAAGGATCACATGGGGTACAGGAGGGAGGGTGGGCTTGAGTGAGGGAATACAGGTAGAGACAGCGAGAAGGGCATTTGAAGAGCAGCAGGGAATCCTAGTGCAATAAAAGCTTCCTGAAATATATAAATGAGATCCTAATGAAGTCTCCAAATAATGAGGATGATGGAAATTCAATTAGCCTTTTCTTGTTACCAAAGCTTCCAGTCTGAGACTAGGCTAGATCCAGGTGAGTTGTTGTCTAAAGTGGTCACATTGAAATTCCCTCCAAACCCAGGCTCCTGCCAAGACTATAGATTCCTATCCAAAAACTGATATCAAGGTGTCATTGCTAAAAACAATACTTACAAAACTCATTGGACATGAAAGGGTAGAGACAGTGCTTATACAGAAACTTTACCTGTGTTCTTGTTATGGAAGTAGATGCTATGTGTGAGCTAGAGGGGATAAAGGACACTAGGAGAATAAGACTCTGAATCAACTGGGCAAAGCTCAAATAAACTCACAGAGACTGAAGCAACAAGCAGAGGGTCTACACATGTCTGTACCAGCTCTTCTGTGTTTATATTTAGCTTTCAAGTTACTACATTTATGGGATTCCTGCATGTGTGAATGAGTGGGTCTCTGACTCTTGTGTACTTTTTGAGTGCTTTTTTTTTTCTCTTATGTTGGTTTAGCTTGCCCAAATTAATGATGTTTTGTTTCATCTTACTATATTCTATTTTGTTAAGAAAACACAGTTGAGACAAAAAATTATTAGCTATCAATTAAAAAAGAAAGGGATAATCATCTAAAATAAAAGCAAGTATTTACTGAAAAAAAGATAATTTCCAGACAAGCACTGCTTTAATGTCTCAGATTTCTCTTGTATCCTAAAGATCAATTAAATTTTATATGCATGCAAGGAATTAGATACAATTTCAATAACCCATATGTTTTGGCCACGAAGGCTTACATGGATAATACGTTTTGTGATTCCTTTCCTCTTGGTATTAGTAATGATTATGTGGCTAGCAATAACTGTACAGTGTATACAAAATAAAAAGGTGGTCTTAAGAAGTCTATGCAACAAAGCTGTGAATTTTCTACTAACTATGGACAGAGTAGAATGCAGAATGCTATTCACAAAAGGTGTTCTTCTAGAAAGGAACTATAACAAGTCAACGAACTTGAAAGCAAGAACATGAAGGAAATGCTATGAGAAAGTATATCTCTGTGAGAAAGTCAAAGGCCTAGGAAGAATATTCTTGGCTCTTTTCACATTATCAAAGATAAGGCATAATACCTGGTGTATTCCATTACTGTACTTACATTTGGTTTAGCTAAATGTAAACATCACCTTGTGTTTTTCCTGCTTTAGTAAGAAAAAATGACAAGTGCTTTGTGTGCATCACTCTTGAGCAGAAACAGTGCTCCAGAAGATCAGCTTATGGTAAAGCAGAATCCTAGTCCCCAGTGACCTTTTGCTTGCCTTAAACATGAATCACCATATAATCATATTTTAAAAATGAAAAACAGTAGACTTGTCAAGAAGTATTCATCTCCAGCAAACAAGATGCTCCTTTTCATAATTCTTGTTACCTTTAACCTAAGTGTTGCCAGTCATATGACATAGTATCTTGTGAACACACAATGTCCCAAATAGTCAAACATTATGACTAGACCAGCATATGTTCCAAAGCAGTATTTTCAGAAATTAGCAGCACCACACTAGTCTGGAGAGCTTGATTAATTAATTTGATGGATTCCAATGCTAAACCTGACATAATGGTTCTAGAGTTGACCCTGAGTTTATACATCTAAGAAACTCACAACTGCTTACATGGAAGCTTGCTGGAGTTTACCCCATATATCAGCTGCTTAAAAAGAAAAAAAACCACTAACACACACAAGATTTTTTTTATAACTTTTCAATTTACACTGTATATGTAGCTAGCTGAGGTTAAATTTGAAAGCGTGTGTGAAAACATGATCACAGACACCTGAACTTGAACATAAAAATACATGTATGATCACAGGTTTCTTAGCTGGAGCATAAAAGCTCATGGAAAAGGTAATCATAGACACCTGAGCGTGGGCATAAATATACTGTATACATTTGATATCAATAAACTAAATAATCCAATAAAAATAGAGTACAGATCTAAATGGAGAATTCTTAAAAGGAAGTTCAAATGACTGAGAGATACTTAAACAAGTGCTCAATACCCTTAGCCATCAATCTCCTTTGAGATTCCATTTGACAACTGTCAGAATGACTAAGTTCAATACCACATGCGACACTCAGGCTTGTGAGGTTGTGGAGCAACGTAAACACTCATCCATTGTTGGTGTAGTGGAAACTGACACCTTCACTATAGAAATCAGTGTGGCAGTTCCTCAGGAAAATAGGAATTGATTTATCTCAAGATATAGCTGTATTATTTTCAGTCATATACACAAAGATCTCTTTATAATAGCCAGGAATTGGAAATAACCTGGATGTTCCTCAACAGATAAATGGATAAAGAAAATGTGGTACATTAGCAGAATATATCATTGCTCCCATTAAAAATAATGAAATTGAGTTGGAGAGATGGTTCAGTGGTTAAAAGCACTAGCTGTTCTTCCAAAAGTACTCAGTTCTATTCTGAACCATCTATAGTGGGATCTGACAGTACTCTCTTCTGTCATGCACACATACATGCAAATATAGCACTCATATATATGAAATACACAAATAAATAAATCTCAAAAAATAATAAAATTGGGGAGGACATAGCTTGCTCTGGTGGGTCCGGCCCAACAGAGCTTAGGTTCCAGTACTGAGACCTATGGCGGGAGCCTTTAGATCTCTGCTTTAGGGTCCAGAACAACCTGGGCTACAACACCACATCTCCAGGACCAGCAAGAGGCCAGAGGGGCACCCGGGAGGCCGGCTGGGAGGAGTCAGTGTGCTCTGGTGAGTCCAGCAGGCCCCGGGTGGGAGGCTTCAGGTGTCTGCTTCGGGATCTGAACAGCCTGGGCCACAGCACCCTGTCTCCAAGCAGTGCAGGAGGTCAGCTGTGCACCAGAGGCCACCTGGGAAGAGTCAGCTTGCACTGGTGAGTCCAGCATTGACAACAAGACCAACTAACACCAGTGAGAACTAGATGGCAAAAGGCAAACACAGGAACGTCACTAACAAAAATTAAGGCAATATGGCAGCATCTGAACCAATTTCTCCTTTAACAGGATGTCCTAGATACCCCATCACACCAGTAAAACAACATTTGGATTTAAAATCTCTGGTCATGATGCTGGTACAGGAACATATGCAGGATATACTTAAAGAAATTCAGGAGAAAATGGATCAAAAGAAAGAAGCCCTTACAAGGGAAACACAAAAAAAATCATTGAAAGAAATTTAGGAGAATACAAAAGCCAGTAAGGAGGAAATGCAAAAATCACTTAAAGAAATACAGGAGAACTTTAGTCAACAGGCTGAGGTCATGAAAGAGAAAACATAAAAATCTCTTAAAGAATTAAAGGAATACACAAACAAGCAAGTGAAGGAGCTAAGCAAAACCATACAGGATCTAAAATCAGAAGTAAAAACAACTAAGAAAACTCAAAGGGAGACAACTTTGGAGATAGAAAACCTTGGGAAGAAATCAGGGGACATAGATGTAAATATCAACAACAGAATACAAGAGATAGAAGAAAGAATCTCAGATGCTGAAGATACCATAGAAACCATGGACTCAACAGTTAAAGGAAATGCAAAATGGAAAAAGCTTGCAACCCAAAACATTCAAGAAATACAGGACACAATGAGAAGGCCAAACCTAAGGATTATAGGCATAGATGAGAGGGAAGATTTACAACTTAAAGGGCTAGCAAATATCTTCAATAAATTTATGGAAGAAAACTTCCCTAACCTAAAGAGAGAGGTGCCCATGAATATACAAGACAGGGCTAATATCCAATATATATAAAGAACTCAAGAAGTTAGACTCCAGAAAACCAAACAACCCTATTAAAAAATGGGGTACAGAGTTAAACAAAGAATTCTCACCTGAAGAACTTCGGATGGCGGAGAAGCATCTTAAAAAATGCTCAACTTCATTAGTCATAAGGGAAATGCAAATCAAAACAACCCTAAGATTTCATCTTACACCAGTCAGAATGGCTAAGATTAAAAATTCAGGAGACAGCAGGTGTTGGAGAGGGTGCGGAGAAAGAGGAACACTCCTCCACTGCTGGTGGGGTTGCAAATTGGTACAACCACTCTGGAAATCAGTCTGGCGGTTCCTCCGAAAACTGGGCACCTCACTTCCAGAAGATCCTGCTATACCACTCCTGGGCATATACCCAGAGGATTCCCCACCATGTAATAAGGATACATGCTCTACTATGTTCATAGCAGCCCTATTTATAATTGCCAGATGCTGTAAAGAACCCAGGTATCCCTCAACAGAAGAGTGGATGCAAAAAATGTGGTATATCTACACAATGGAGTAATATTCAGCCATTAGAAACAATGAATTCATGAAATTCTTAGGCAAATGGATGGAGCTAGAGAACATCATACTAAGTGAGGTAACCCAGACTCAAAAGGTGAATCATGGTATGCACTCACTAATAAGTGGTTATTAACCTAGAAAGCTGGAATACTCAAAACATAATCCACACATCAAATGAGATACAAGAAGAAAGCAGGAGTGGTCCCTGGTTCTGGAAAGACTCAGTGAAACAGTATTTGGCAAAACCAGAACGGGGAAGTGGGAAGGGGTGGGAGGGAGGACAGGGGAAGAGAAGGGGGCTTACTGGACTTTCGGGGAGTGGGGGGGGCTAGAAAAGGGGAAATCATTTGAAATGTAAATAAATTATATCGAATAAAAAATAACAATAAAAAAAAGAAAAAAAAAGAAGAAAAAAAAAAAAAAAAGAAGCCTACAGAACTCCAAACAGACTGGACCAGAACAGAAATACCTCCCGTCACATAATAATCAAAAACCCAAAACTACTAAACAAAGAAAGAATATTAAAGGCAGTAAGAGAAAAAGGCCAAGTAACATATAAAGGAAGACTTATCAGAATCACACCAGACTTCTCACCTGAGACTATGAAAGCTAGAAGATCCTGGGCAGATCTCACGCAGACTCTAAGAGAACACAAATGCCAGCCAAAACTACTATACCCAGCAAAAATCTCAATCACCATAGATGGAAAAACTAACATATTCCATGACAAAACCAAGTTTACCCAATATCTATCCACAAACCCAGCCCTACAAAGGATAATAGGAGGAAAACACCAATACAAGGAGGGAAACTTCACACTGGAAAAACAAGATAGTAACCTTCTTTCATCAAACCCAAAAGAAGTTAACCAATCAAATTTAAAAAATAACATCAAAAATGACAGGAAGTAATAATCACTATTCATTAATATCTCTTAACATCAATGGGCTAAATGCCCCCAACAAAAAGACATAGACTAACCAACTGCATAGGTAAACAGGACGCTGCATTTTGCTGCATACAGAAAACACAACTCAGTGTCAAAGACAAACACTAACTTAGAGTAAAAGGCTGAAAGACAATTTTACAAGCAAATGGTCTCAGGAAACAAGCTGGAGTAGCCATTCTAATATCAGATAAAATTGATTTTCAACCCAAATTCATCAAAAGAGACTCTGAGGGACACTTCTTGCTAGTCAAAGGAAAAATACAACAAGAAGAATTCGCAATCCTGAATATCTATGCTCCAAATGCAAGGGCACCCTCATTCATAAAAGAAACTTTACTAAAGCTCAAAGCACACATTGCACCTAACACAATAATTGTGGGTGACCTCAGCACTGCACTTTCCTCAATGGACCAATCAGGAAAACAGAAACTGAACAGGGACACTGTGAAACTAATTGAAGTTTTGGACCAATTAGATTTAACATATATATGTTATATATATATATATATATATATATATATATATATATATATATATATATATATATAACATTTTATCCTAAAGCAAAAGAATATACCTTTTTCTCAGCACTTCATGGTACCTTCTCCAAAATCGACCATATAATTGGTCACAAGACAGACCTCCACAAATATAAGAAGATCGAACTAATCCCATGCCTCCTATCTGATCACTATGGAGTAAAAGTGGTCTTCAATAGCAACAAAAACAACAGAAATCCCACATATATGTGGAAACTGAACATTCTACTCAATGATACCTTGGTCAAGGAAGAAATAAAGAAAGAAATTAAAGACTTTTTAGAACTTAATGAAAATGAAGACACAACATACCCAAATCTTTGGGACACAATGAAAGCAGTGCTAAGAGGAAAACTCATAGCCCTGAGTGCCTCCAAAAAGAAAATGGAGAGAGCATACACTAACAGCTTAATGACACACCTAAAAGCCCTGGAACAAAAAGAAGCTATTTCACCCAGGAGGAGTAGAAGGCAGGAAATCATTAAACTCAGGGCCGAAATAAATCAAGTAGAAACAAAGAGAACCATACAAAGAATCAACAAAACCAGGAGCTGGTTCTTTGAGAAAATCAACAAGATAGATAAACCCTTAGGCAGACTAACCAAAGAGCACAGAGACAGTATCCAGATTAACAAACTTAGAGATAAAAAGGGAGATACAACAACAGAAACTGAGGAAATTCAAAAAATCATTAGATCCTACTATAAAAGCCTATACTCAACACAACTGGAGAATCTGGAGGAAATGGACTGTTTCCTAGACAGATATCCGACACCAAAACTAAATCAGGATCAAATAGATCATCTAAACAGTCCCATAAAACCTGAAGAAATAAAAAGGGTCATAGAAAGTCTCCCAACCAAAAAGCACGGGACAAGATGGCTTCAGTACAGAATTCTAGCAGACCTTCATAGAAAACCTAACACCAATACTCTTCAAACTATTCCACAAAATAGAAATAGAAGGAACTCTATCCAACTTGTTCTATGAAGCCACAATTACGCTGATACCAAAACCACACAAAGATCCAACAAAGAAAGAGAACATCAGGCCAATTTCCCTTATGAATATTGATGCAAAAAATAATTAATAAAATTCTTGCCAACCGAATCCAAGAACACATCAAAACGATCATCCACGATGGTCAAGTAGGCTTTATCCAGGGATGCAGAGATGGTTCAATATAAGGAAATCCATCAATACTATCCACTACATAAACAAACTCAAAGAAAAAAACCATACAAACATCTCATTAGATGCAGAAAAAGCATTTGACAAAATTCAGCATCCTTTCATGCTAAAAGTCTTGGAAAGAACAGGAATTCAAGGCCCATACCTAAACATAGTAAAAGCAATATACAGCAAACCGGTAGACATGATAGTCTACTTAAGTGACCCGAAAACCTCCACCAGAGAACTCCTACAGCTGATAGACAACTTCAGTAAAGTGGCTGGTTATAAAATCAACTCAAGCCAATCAGTTGCCTTCCTATACTCAAAGGATAAGCAGGCTGTGAAAGAAGTTCAGGAAATGACACCCTTCACTATAGCCACAAACAATATTAAGTATCTTGGTGTGACTCTAATCAAACAAGTGAAAGATCTATATGACAAGAACTTCAGGTCTCTGCAGAAGGAAATCGAAGAAGACATCAGAAAATGGAAAAATCTGCCATGCTTGTGGATTGGCAGGATTAATATAGTTAAAATGGCGTTCTTGCCAAAGCAATCTACAGATTCAACACAATCCCCACCAAAATCCCAACTCAATTCTTCACAGAGTTAGAAAAAGCAATTTTCAAATTCATCTGGACTAACAAAAACCCAGGATAGCTAAAACTATTCTCAACAACAAAAGAAATTCTGGGGAATCAGTATCCCTGACTTCAAGCAATACTACAGAGCAATAGTGGTAAAAACTGCATGGTATTGGCACAGTGATAGACAAGTGGACCAATGGAATAGAATTGAAGATCCAGAAAGGAATCTACACACCTATGGTCACTTGACCTTCGACAAAGGAACTGAAAACATCCAGTGGAAAAAAGATAGCCTTTTCAACAAATAGTGCTGGTTCAATTGGAGGTCAGCATGCAGAAGAATTCTTATCTCTATGTACTCAACTTCACTCCAAGTGGATCAAGGACCTCCATGTAAAACCAGACACACTGAAACTAATAGAAAAGAAACTGGGTAAGACTCTTGAGGACATGTGCACAGGGGAAAAGTTCCTGAACAGAACTCCAATAACTTATGCTCTAAGATCAAGAATTGACAAATGGGACCTCATAAAATTACAAAGTTTCTGAAGGCAAAGGACATTGTTAAAAGGACAAAACAGCAACCATCAATTTGGGAAAGGATATTCACCAACCCTACATCTGATAGAGGGCTAATATCCAATATATACAAAGAACTCAAGAAGTTAGACCCCAGGGAACCAAATAGCCCTATTAAAAAATGGGGTACAAATCTAAACAAAGAATTTTCACCTGAAGAAATTAGGATGGCCGAGAGGCACCTTAAGAAATGCTCAACATCATTAGTCACTAGGGAAATGCAAATCAAAACAACCCTGAGATTCACCTTACAACAGTCAGAATGGCTAAGGTCAAAAACTCAGGAGACAGCAGGTGTTGGCGAGGATGTGGAGAAAGAGGAACACTCCTTCACTGTTGGTGGGGCTGTAGGATTGTACAACCACTTTGGAAATCAGTCTGGCTGTTCCTCAGAAAACTGGACATGACATTTCCAGAGGACCCTGCTATACTTCTTCTGGGCATATACCCAAAGGATTCCCCAGCGTGCAATAAAGACACATGCTCCATTACATTCATAGCAGCCTTATTGAAGCTAGAAAGAACCCAGATGCCCCTCAAAGGAGGAATGGATATAGAAAATGTGGTATATTTACACAATGGAATACTACTCAGCAATTAGAAACAATGAATTCACAAAATTATTAGGCAAATCATTTGATCTGGAAAATATCATCCTAAGTGAGGTAACCCAATCTTCACCATCAGGATAGCTAATTTCATCTTCTTTGTGCATGCCTACTTAACAAACAGGAACCAACAACAACCAACCAAAACATTGGGGCATGTATATATATTCTTCATGTGTAATATGTCCCCAGAATTCCAAATATCACACAATCACAGAAACTATCTGCAGCTGGTAAAAATCACAGAAAATAAATTCCTATTTCTCTGCTTTTTAAAGAAACAATTCTTTAAAGTACAGTTATAGAAAGGACAGATAGATGATTTTAGGAAAAAGAAACAGAAAAGATAGTTATAGATAGATGAATGAAGGGTTTAACAAGTTCAGTTGATGAAAAGGAAGAGAAAAAGGTATATGAGAGGAAATACAGGGAGAGACAGCATAAACAAAGAGTATTTCAAGGGTAGTATAGAAATCTAATAGAGTAGAAAGTTCTTAAGATACATGCATATGTGAAAGCAATTTAAATGAAATTGCCAAATAATGAGGGAAACAGAAACAAAACTGAATACCTCTTATCATCAAAGAGAGTTTTCTGTACAATGATTGTGTTGTTGGTCAAAGAGTCCTGTGGTGGTGTGAATAGGCTTGGCCCAACAAGTGGCATTAGGATGTATGGCCTTGCTGGTATAGGTGTGGCCTTATTAGAAGAAGCATATCATTGTGGAGGTGGACTTTGAGACCTTCCTCCTAGGTTTCTGGAAGTCAATCTTCTAGTTGCTTTTGGAACAAAAGGTAGAATGCTCAGCTCCTCCAGCACCATACTTTACTGCTTCCCATCATAATGATAATGGACTAAACATCTGAACCTCTAATTCAGCCCCAATTAAATGTTGTCCTTAAAAGAGTTGCCTTTGCCATCATGTCTGTTCATAGCAGTAAAAACCAAAGATGGTTCCCATGGGAATTCCCCCCACACCCAGGCCGTTTCCAAGATAACAGGTCACACAACACAAACTAATGATAATTTCCCATTACTGATGACAGCACCTACATTGAACATGGAGTAATTGAGCTTGTGCCTACATGCAGTTAGCATCACTATGTTCAGTGTCTGAACTTGTTAAACTCTTCATTCACTATGATCAAGTAGACTTCATACCAGGGATGCAGGGATGGTTCAATATACAGAAATCCATCAATGTAATCCACTACATAAACAAACTCTAAGGAAAAAAACCACATGGTCATTTAATTAGATGCTGAAAAAGCATTTGGCAAAATTCAACATTCGTTCATTCTAAAAGTCTTGGAAGGATTGGGAATCCAAGGCTCATATCTATCCATAGTAAAATCAGTATACAGCAAACCAGTAGCCAACATTATACTAAATGGGGGGAAACTTGAAGCAATCCCACTAAAATCAGGGATGAGACAAGGCTGTTCTCTCTCTCTCTCTCTCTCTCTCTCTCTCTCTCTCTCTCTCTCTCTCTCTCCCTCTCCTCTCTCTCTCTCTCTCTCTCTCTCTCTCTCTCTCTCTCTCTCTCTCTCTCTCTCTCTCTCTCCCTCTCCCTCTCCCTCTCCCTCTCCCTCTCCCTCTCCCTCTCCCTCTCCCTCTCCCTCTCCCTCTCCTTCTCCCTCTCCCTCTCCCTCTCTTTCCCTCTCTCTCCAAATCTATTCAATCTAGTTCTTGAAGTTCTAGTTAGAGCAATTAGACAACAAAATGAGGTCAAAGGGATACAAATAGGAAAGGAGGAAGTCAAGTTATCACTATTTGCAGATGATATGGTAGTATACTTAAGTGACCCATAAAACCCCACTAGAGAACTCCTACAGCTGATAAATGACTTCAGCAAAGTGGCCAGATATAAAATTAACTCAAGCAAATCAGTAGCCTTCCAATACTCAAAGGATAAACAGGCTAAAAAAAAATTAGGGAAACAACTTCCTTCGAAATAGTCACAAACAATATAAAATATCTTGGGGTGACTCTAACCAACCATGTGAAAGATCTGTATGACAAGAACTTTACTTCTCTGGAGAAATAAATTGAAGAAGACCTCAGAGGATGGAAAGATCTTCCATGCTCTTGGATTGGCAGGATTGATATAGTAAATCAATCCCCATCAAACACAATCCCCATCAAAATCTGAACTCAGTTCTTCATAGAGTTGGAAAGAGAAATTCTCAAAATCAGCTGGAATAACAAAACACCTAGGATAGCCCAAACTATCCTCAACAGTAAAAGAACTTCTGGGGAAATCAGTATCTCTGACCTCAAGCAGTACTACAGAGCAATTGTGTTAAAAAACTGCATGGTATTAGTACAGTGATAGGCAGATTGATCAGTGGAATAGAATTGAAGAACCAGAAATGAAACCTTACACCTATGGTCACTTGATCTTTGACAAAGGAACTACAACCATCCAGTGGAAAAAAAAGATAGGATTTCAACAAATGGTGCTGGCTCATCTGGAGGTCAGCTTGCAGAGAATGTGAATTGATCCATCCTTATCTCCTTGTACTAAGCTCAACTCCAAGTGGATCAAGGACCTCCACATAAAACCAGATGCATTGAAACTATTAGAAAAGAAATTGGGCAGAGCCTTGAGCACATGGGCAGACGGGAATATTTGCTGAACAGAACAGCAATAGTTTATGCTCTAAGATCAAGAACTGACAATTGGGACCTCATAAAACTACTGAGTTTCTGTAAGGCAAAGAACATTGTCAAAAGAGCAAAATGACAACAAAGAAATTTGGAAAATATCTTTACCAACCCTACATCTGACAGAAGGCTTTTATCCAAGATATACAAAGAACTCAAGAAGGTAGACTCCAAAGAGCCAAATAACCCCATTAAAAATGGGGTACAGAGATAAACAAAGATTTTTTTCCCCTGAGGAATACGGAATGGCCCAGAAGTACCTAAAGAAATGTTCAGCATCCTTAGTCATCAGGGAAATGCAAATCAAAACAACCCTGAGATTTCACCTCATACCAGTCAGGATGGCTAAGATTAAAAACTCAAGATCAGGTGCTAGCAAGGATGTAGAGAAAGAGAAACACTCCTACACTGCTGTTGGGGGTGCAAGATGATACAACCACTCTGGAAATCAGTCTGGAGTTTCCTCAGAAAACTAGGCATGATACTTCTGGAGGACCTTGCTATACCACTCCTGGGCATATACTCAGAAGATTCCCCAGCATGTAATAAGGATACATGCTCCACTATGTTCATAGGAGCCCTATTTATAATAGCCAGAAGCTGAAAAGAACCCAGATGTCCCTCAGTGGAGGAATGGATACAGAAAATGTGGTATATATACACAATAGAGTACTATTCAGCCATTAAAAACAATGAATTCATGAAGTTCTTAGACAGTTAGATGGAACTGGAGAATATTATCCTAAGTGAGAAAACCCAGTCACAAAAGAACACTCATGGTATGCATTCACTGATAAACAAATATTAGCCTAGAAGCTTGGAATATCCAAGACACAATTCACATATCAAAGGATGCCCAAGAGGAAGGAAGGGGCAGCCCCTGGTCCTGGAAAGGCTCAGTGTAGCAGTGGAGGGGAATACCAGGACAGGGATGTAGGAAGAAGTGGGTTGGGTAACAGGGGCAGGTAAGAGGGCTTATGGGACTTTCGGGAAGGGGAGATCCAGGAAAGGGGAAATCATTTGAAATGTAAATAAAGAATATATCAAAGAAAAAAAGAAAAAAGAAAATGAAAAAATGCAAATAAAGGCCAGAACTCGGAAAGGCTTTCAGCCCAAGAAAAGCACACACTAAGTTAGAATGAATCTGTACCCCATGAGTCAGTCATGTAGACACTGAAGCAGAGAGAAGTACTTGTTCCTACATAAATCTGTAGACTCCCTCTACAATGTAAAACTATTCACCAAGCCCCAATCTTTGTATCAGATTTTAGGCTTTGTGTCATTTTTTTTATTCCTAATGTTAAGTAGTGGTTATGAAGCACAGTGGATTTATAACAAAAGTGCTTGATAAATAATACAAGGAGTATCATCTATAAAACACAATATAGATAAGACAGGTAACTTAAATTAATAATAGAAGAAAGTAAAGTGAATAACACTATCTAGATTTCAGGGAGGGTCTAAAATCAAGTTCAATCAGAGACTCCAGAATAGAGATTATAGAGCTAAATTTATATACAATTGAGTCGTGATCTGTAGAGAGCCTTATTGAGGTTCCATACCACCTGGCAGGAACTTGACATTGACCAATGTGAAGTGCCTCTCCCAGCCTTTGAGTGGGAACTCCTGTGTTAGCGATAATCCCTTCCATTTAGGGTTGAGAGCTACACGGTGAAGCCCATTGTTCTTCAAGGACCTGCAGTTTTCTGAAAAACACTAGTCATCTGTGGAGCAACTGGTTCTGTGGAGAAACTTCCAGCCTTTGGGGAAGGGTTTTCCCCTGCTTATATATTTGGAGTTTTTCATTAAACTTTTAGACCTTGAATAGCGGGCGTTATCTTGGTCTTCATCTCTTTCCATACATCCCCAGCTTCCCTTCCAGGTAACTCGTTTGATGTAACTGTGGGCAATTACAATGTTCCTAGCTTCTGACATTACTAAAAAGCATATCTCATAAGCAGATGCCCTGAACCTCTGGATCTTTCAATTTTTCTGCTCCCTCTTCTTCAATGTATATATTGAGGTATTCCACAATTCTCCATTTTGATTGCTTGTGGGTATCTTTGGTTGGTTGGTTGGTTAGTTGATTTTGTTTTGTATTGGTCTCCATTTGTTGCAAGAAGTTTCTTGATGCAGGATGAAGACTACATTTATCAGGCTAGATCCTGATGAGGGATGGTCAGGATCTGACTGAGAAGAATGTTTCGATGTGGCCTTATGACCCAATCTTATGGAGATATTTTCTCAATTGTAGTTGCTTCTTCTCAGATAACTTTAGTCTTCAACATATCATCTGGAAATAATTAGCTTTCTTTTTGCCCCATTTTCACTACACTGTCACTTCAGTTCAGCTGTGACCATGTTGAGCTGCAAATATGCTATTCTAGTATATGAACATGTTTTTCTCATTTATATTATTTAGACCATAACCCAAGCCTGTTTACATGGTACTGCAGTATTGAGATATATTCCTAGACCCCAATGTAAGTTTAAAAGGAAAATAGACATTCAAATCATAGTGCAGTGGTGTAATTTTGTTTTCTGTGTATTGTTTTCATGGCTTTTATATCTCAGCACAACACAATGCCAGTCTTGCGACTGATACTGTAAATCATTCTTCTAATTATTCATCCTTTCTTTTTGAACCATTACCACTTAAATGTTAAGGCTTTGGAAACAAACACATTTCTAGAGACAGCTGGATATAAGAGAGAGCATCTTCACTGTGCTACTAAAGATCTTAAGTAGTTTGCTAACTCATTCAAACAGAAGTCTGGGGAATATATTTGGGAACAAATTTTAAGGATGTGTTATGATTCTGGAAGGAACATAAAACTGCATCAGGCTGAATTTATTGATATGGCTCTTCTCAGTGGAAATTCAATGTTTAATATGCAAACTCCTTCAGTTGGAAAAAGTTACTAAAAGTTTGTTTGAGTCATTGGCTGAAGCAACAATCAGATTTTCTGGAGTCTATAGGATACTGGTCTTGAACCTATATTGATTTCAGGAGATCTACAAATATATTTTAGTTGTCCAGTTAAAGTAGAGGCTTTACTATTACTTATTATTTATTATTATTATTTAATTGAGGTTAGATGATTGACGGAGATTTGGCTGAAGTCTGATACACAGTAGGTCCAGTCAGTCTCTAAACTTATCCTGTTGTTATTTACCTAGCCCCAGAATATATCATTGGAATAGATATGCTTAGAAGTTGGCAGAATTCTAACATTGGTTCTGTGACCTGAGGAGAGAGGTCTATTGTGGTAACTAGAAATGCTAACTGAAAGCCTTTAGAATTCAACCTGCTAAAGAAAGTAGTAATTAAAAAAAAATCACATCCCTAGAGAAATTGCAGAAATTAGTGCTACCATCAAGGACTTGAAGGATGCAGGAGTGGATCTCACCACATCTCCATTTTAAGCTCCTGTCTGGCCAGCGCAGAAGATAGGTGGATAATGGAGAATGACAGCTGACTATGGAGAACTCAGTGAGTTAGTGAGTTCAATTAGAGTTGCTGTACCAGATGTAGTGTCCTTACTTGAGTAGATTAACTTATCTCCTGCTATATGGTATGTAGCTATTGAGTCAGCAAAGGCCTTTTTCTTGCTCTATGTCCATAAGCACCAAAAGAAACAATCTGCTTTCAATTTATAAGGCCAGCAATGCACCTTACAGCTTTACCTCAAGGATATATTATAACTCCCCATCCCAATGCCATAACTTAGTTAGAAGGAATCTTGAATATCTATCTCTTCTACAAAATATCCCAATAGTGCACTCACTATATAGACAACATTACACTTACTGTGAGAAATCAACAGGATGTAGCAGCCACTTTGAACTCACTGCTAATACATATGCCCATCAAAGAATGAGAATTAAACCTAACCAAATTCAAGGGGCTTCTACCTTAGTAAAATTCTTATGAGTCTAGTGGTGTGGGACATGCAAAAATATTCCTTCTAAGCTGAAGGATAATTTATTGTGCCTGGACACTCCCACCACCAAGAAACACTATATTTAATGGACCTATTTGGATTCTGAAGGCAGGACATTCCTCACTTCTGTGTGTTACTCCAGCCCATATACCATGTGACTCTGAAATATACCAGCTTCGTGTGGGCACTGGAATAGGAGACTTTTCAGCAGATCTAGGAGACTGTACAGCTGCTCTACCACTTGGACCATATGATTCATCAGACCTGGTTTTATTTCTGCAGACAACTATCCTCTCTTTAAAATAAAGCTCTTGGCCTGCTATTTGGCCCTGCTGGAAACAGTATGTGACAATGGGTGACCCACTTACCCTGATCTGAGCTGCCCATCATAAATTGAATGTCATCTGACCCACGAAGGCAGAGAATTACATGCATCACAGCAGTCTATTATCAAATGGAAGTGATGTATCTGTGATCAGATCAAGCAGGTCCTAAAGTTACTAGCAATTTAAACGAAGAAGATGCTAAATGCTTATAGTATCTATGTCCACTATAATGTTGTCTGCTGCCAAGTATGCATCTATAGTCTCACCTATAATTTCCTATGTTCAGTTAACTGAAAAAGAATGCTAGGGCTTTATATATTGATGTTTCTGCATGTTATTCAGATACCACCCAGAAATGATCAGTTGTAGCATTAAAACCCCATTTCTGGGACAACCTTGAAAAACAATGGTGAAGGAAATCTTCACAGTGGCAGAACTTCAAAATTAATGATCAGCAATGAAGACAATAAAGTTAACAGTGACTTTCTCACATGCAGAGGCCTTGCTTGTACCATGTTCAGAAGACAGGAGCAGCTTATTGCTGTCAGAGTAAATCAAAACAAAAAATAAAAATAATGGATTTAACTATGATTTGGAGACGAATCTTCCAAAGGCCCAAATGTTAAAGGTTCTCCACAAGACCATACTATAGAAGGTGGCTATGTTTTATGACCAGATAAAGTGCTACTTAAGTGCGGAGGCCCTACTAGGAGAAGCTTAGTCATTAAGGCCATGTTCACAAAGGATACAGGGGGCTCTCATCTTTTTCTTCCTGGTCATGCAGTGCTGCCATACTACCAGCTCAGAATAAACGAAGTATTGATTCCTAGACTAGATATAACTCTTACTTATTCAATTAATATGGGAAATTTTCCAAGATTTACCTTCAAATTTATCTTCAAAAACAATACTTATATGCAAATGAATTAATAATTTCAATATAAAGTAAATTAAATGAATTGAAAATATTTATGTCAAGTATTTTTTTAAAAAAATGTATTTATTCATTCACTTTATATCTCAATATCAGCCCTTCCTCTCTTCACAGTACCTCCTTACTCAAGTCCTTTCCCCAATCCTCTGAAACCAGAGAAGCTGGTCCATTTAGGAACACAGGATACGCAAGCAGACAAGCAATAGGCTCAGGCATAGCCCCTGCTCCACTTGTCGGGGAACCTATATGAAGACCAAACTGCTACCTATGTGCATCTGTCCAATGTCCAGCCCATGCTCACCTTCTGCTTGCTGCTCTCAGGGGTCCAAGTTAGATGATACTGTTGGTTTTCCCATGGAGTACCTGTCATTTTTGGGTCCCCAACTCCTCCTAATCCTTGTGAAAGACTCGCCAAACTCTATCTAATGTTTGCTTGTGAGCCTTTCTATCTCCTTCCATTAGCTTCTGGGTGAAACTTCTCAGAGGAGTTATGCTAGGTTCCCATCTGTAAGCATAACAGAGTATCATTAATAGTTTCAGAGATTGTTTTTTCTAATGGGATTCGCCTCAATTTGGGGCAGTAATTGGTAGGATATTCCTTCAGTTTTTGTTCTTTCTCTCTTCATATCTTGCAGGAAGGAAATATTTTGGGTCAAAGATTTTATCTGTGGGTTGCTATCTTTTTTCCTCCACTGGGAGTCCAGTCTGCCAACAGGGAATGTCCATTTAAGGTTCCATATCCCCATAGCTAGGAGTCTCATCTAGAGTCCTCCCCATCAAACTTTTGAAGCCTCTTCCACCCCCACAACAGCCAAATTCCTTCTCTCTCCCCTGCTCTCCCTACATAAGATCTTCACTCTGCTCCCTTCCATATCCCTCTTTCACCCAGTATCTTCTTTCCATTGACCTCAGAGATGTATTTTGCTTCCCCTTCAGAGGATAATTCAACCATCCTTTCTTGTGCCCTAGTTGTTATTTGGCTTCTTTGGGTCTGTTAATTTTATCATGGTTATCCTTTACTATACGACTGGTATCCACTTATAAGTGAGTACACATCATGCATGTACAGATCATGCATGTCCTTTTGGGACTGATTTACCTCACTCAGGATATTTTCTACTTCCATCATTTCCCTGTGAAATTCACAGCGTCCTTGGTTTTAATGGCTGAGTAGTATTCAATTATGTAAATAAGCCATATTTTCTTTATCCATTTTCTGTTGAGGAGCATCTAGGTTGTTTCCAGTTTCTAGCTATTTGCAATGAAGCTGCCATGAACGTAGTTAAGTAGGCGTCCTTCTGGATCATGAAGCCTCATTTGGATATATACCCAGGAGTCATATAGCTAGGTCTTGAGGAAGAACTATTGCCAATCTTCTGAAAAAAACACCAAATTGATATCCAGAGTGGTTGTACATGTTTGTACTCCCACCAGCAGTGGAGAAGTGTGCCCCTTGCTCTACAACCTCTCCAGCAGGTTGAGTTTTGAACTTAGCCTTTCTGACAGCTATAATGTGGAATCTCAGAGTCATTTTGATTTGCATTTTCCTGATGACTATGTACAGGGGAATTCTCCCTAATTAATTGATTGTCTAATAAAAATGACAAGAAGCCAGTCATTGGCTGAAGAAGAGGAGGTAGGCTTTCCTGGTCTGAGAGAGGAAGAGGGGATGAAGAAGGAATGGCCTTCTTTTTATGGTAAGGCAGAGAGCAAGGATGTGCAAGATGTAAATCAGGAACTGTTATACCTGGTGGTAACCTGTGTCATCAGGAAAATTTCCAACAACGAATAGTTGATGAGTTTAGAATGACAGATTTCATGCCCAGGGTGGTTGTTTCATCTGTCGATTTTAAACTGAGATTGTCTGGTGTTTTCATTCACAGTGACTCAGGTGGGAAGGAGCTAAAGAACATAGCTGGGGCAGACAGGATTTGGCCGGGCTTTGGAATGGGAATATTGGGCAAAGGGCAGAGCTACAGGGGAGAGCTAAGAACATTGGAAAGGAGCGCACCTGCAGCTGGTCACAGGGTGATGGGAAGGCAAGAGAGATCACAGAGCTCTGAAGAGGCACAGCTGGAATTTGTGGAGAGGTGTTGGCTCTGAGAAATTTGAGGTCACAGTCTAGAGCTATGCACCTGGCTAGGAACAGACGGACTGCTGGCACATAGCTGGATTTAGCTTGGGATTTCTGTTTTGTTTGTTTTGCTGCTTTTTTAAAAGAAAAACAAATTGCATATATTAGAACTAAGGACTTTAAACAATTCTTTAGCTGCTTCTACGCTATTCAAGATTCCTTTGTAGAAGATTATCTGTTAAGTTCTTCATTCTATTTTATATGTGGGGTTATTTGTATTGTTGGTGTTTAACTTCTTGTGTTGTTTATGAATTTTAGATAATAGCCCTCTGTCAGATGAGAGGTTAGTAAGGATTTTTCCAATCTGTAGGCTGTCATTTTGTCCTAATGAGAGTATCCTTTTCTTTTCAGAAGCTGTTCAGTTTCATGAGTCCCAATTTATCAATTGTTGATCTTAGAGCTTGAGCCATTGGAATTCTGTTCAGAAAATTGGCTCTTGTACCAACAAGGTCAAGGCTAGTCCCCTCTTTCTGTTCTATTAGATTTACTATCCCTGGATTTATCTTGAGATCTTTGATCCATTTGGACTTGAGTTTTGGGAAAGATGATAAAAACATGGATCTATTTGCATTAAGCACCATTTCTTAAAGATGCTCTCCCTTTTACATTTATTTTATGGTTTTGACTACTTTGTCAAAAATAAGTGTCTTTGAGCTTAGTACAAGGAGACAAGGATGGATCAATTCGCATTCTTCTGCATGCTGACCTCCAGTTGAACCAGCACCATTTGTTGAAAAGGCTATCTTTTTTCCATTGGATGTTTTCAGCATCTTTGTCGAGGATCAAGTGGCCATAGGTGTGTGGGTTCATTTCTGGATCTTCAATCCTGTTCCATTGATCCTCCTGCCTGTCACTGTACCAATACCATGCAGTTTTTAACACTATTGCTCTGTAGTATTGCTTGAGGTCAGGGATACTGATTCCCCCAGATTTTCTTTTGTTGCTGAGAATAGTTTTAGCTATCCTGGGTTTTTTGTTGTTCCAGATGAATTTGATAATTGCTCTTTCTAACTCTGTGAAGAATTGAGTTGGGATTTTGATGGGTATTGCATTGAATCTGTATAGTGCTTTAGGCAAAATGGCCATTTTAACTATATTGATTCTACCGATCCATGAGCATGGGAGGTTTTCCCATTTTTTGAGGTCTTCTTCCATTTCCTTCTTCAGAGTCTTGAAGTTCTTGTCATACAGATCTTTCGCATGTTTGGTAAGAGTCACCCCAAGATACTTTATACTGTTTGTGGCTATTGTGAAGGGGGTCATTTCCCTAATTTCTTTCTCAGCCTGCTTATCCTTTGAGTATAGGAAGGCCACTGATTTGCTTGAGTTGATTTTATAACCTGCCACTTTGCTGAAGTTGTTTATCAGCTGTAGGAGCTCTCTAGTGGAGTTTTTTGGGTCACTTAGGTAGACTATCATGTCGTCTGCAAATAATGATAGTTTGACTTCCTCCTTTCCAATTTGTATCCCTTTGAGGACCTCCACATAAAGCCAGACACTCTGAAGCTAATAGAAAAGAAACTGGGGAAGACCCTTGAGGACATCGGTACAGGGAGAAAGTTTCTGAACAGAACACCAATAGCGTATGCTCTAAGAGCAAGAATTGACAAATGGGACCTCATAAGGTTACAGAGTTTCTGTAAGGCAAAGGACACCGTCAAGAGGACAGATTGGCAACCAACAAATTGGGAAAAGATCTTCACCAATCCTACATCAGATAGAGGGCTAATATCCAATATATATAAAGAACTCAAGAAGTTAGACTCCAGAAAACCGAACAACCCTATTAAAAAATGGGGTACAGAGTTAAACAAAGAATTCTCACCTGAAGAACTTCGGATGGCGGAGAAGCATCTTAAAAAATGCTCAACTTCATTAGTCATTAGGGAAATGCAAATCAAAACAACCCTAAGATTTCATCTTACACCAGTCAGAATGGCTAAGATTAAAAATTCAGGAGACAGCAGGTGTTGGAGAGGGTGCGGAGAAAGAGGAACACTCCTCCACTGCTGGTGGGGTTGCAAATGGGTACAACCACTCTGGAAAGCAGTCTGGCGGTTCCTCCGAAAACTGGGCACCTCACTTCCAGAAGATCCTGCTATACCACTCCTGGGCATATACCCAGAGGATTCCCCACCATGTAATAAGGATACATGCTCTACTATGTTCATAGCAGCCCTATTTATAATTGCCAGATGCTGGAAAGAACCCAGGTATCCCTCAACAGAAGAGTGGATGCAAAAAATGTGGTATATCTACACAATGGAGTACTATTCAGCCATTAGAAACAATGAATTCATGAAATTCTTAGGCAAATGGATGGAGCTAGAGAACATCATACTAAGTGAGGTAACCCAGACTCAAAAGGTGAATCATGGTATGCACTCACTAATAAGTGGTTATTAACCTAGAAAACTGGAATACCCAAAACATAATCCACACATCAAATGAGATACAAGAAGAAAGCAGGAGTGGTCCCTGGTTCTGGAAAGACTCAGTGAAACAGTATTTGGCAAAACCAGAACGGGGAACTGGGAAGGGGTGGGAGGGAGGACAGGGGAAGAGAAGGGGGCTTACGGGACTTTCGGGGAGTGGGGGGGGCTAGAAAAGTGGAAATCATTTGAAATGTAAATAAATTATATCGAATAAAAAAAATAAGTGTCTTTTGAGGTGTGGGTTATTTCTGGCTCTTTGATTTGATTCCACTGATCCTATCTGTTGCTATATCAATACCACACAGTTAATAAATTACTGTTGCTCTGTATTACAAATTAAAACCAGGGATGGTAATGCCTCCAGAACTTCTTTTATTGTTCAAGATCATTTTAGCTATCCTGGGTGTTTTGTTTTCCCATATAAAGTTGAATATTGTTCTTTCATGACCTATAAAAATTGTGTTGAAATTTTGCTCAGGGTTACATTAAATCTGCAGATTGCTTTTGGTAAGATGGCCAGTTTTACTATATTATTCCTACCAGTCCATGAGCATGGAAGATCTTTCTACATTCTGACATTTTCCTCAATTTCTTTCTTTAGAAACACGAAGTTGTTGTCATAAAGGTCTCTCGCTTCCTTAGAGTTACACCAAGGTATTATTATATATGGCTATTGTGAAGGGTGGTTCTTTCTAGATTTCTTTCTCAACAAATTTATTGTGTATCAAAGGAAGGATAGTGATTTTCTTTTAAGTTAATTTTGTATTTAGCCACTTTGGTGAAGGTGTTTATCAGCTCTTGGAGTTCTCTGATAGAAAATTTTGGGGTCATTTACACATACTAGCATGCCATCTGTGAATACTAATATTTTGATGTCTTCTTTTCCCATATGCATCCCTCAATTCAAATTATATTATGATAAGATTATGTAAAAGACAAAACAATCTTTGTTAATAATAATTGCTATCCATATTTATTGTACTTGACATCTTTATTTTTCTACATCATGTAAATGTTCAAATTTTTATTTCTCATAACTTTTGACACATTTTAGATTTTGATGTGCTTTTTTATTAAGAATATTTGACACTTAAGTGTAGGCATTGTGGTATACATGTGCTTTACCAATTGGGAAATCCCATGGTCACTTATTTGCCACTTTTTGACCAATTCGCTACTTTTTGAAGTAGCTTTCACCTAAAACAAAAACAAACTGTTGATGAGGGCTGAGTGATAATCTCACCTCTGAATATTAAGGGTAATTATTTAGAATATCATTAGAAACTATACTAATTAGGAAAATGGAGAATGTCTTAGTTGGGGTTTTACTCCTGTGAATAGACACCATGACCAACATTATAAAAGACAACATTAAAATGGGGCTGGCTTACAGGTTCAAAGATTCAGTCCATTATCATCAAGGCAGGAACATGGCAGTGTACAGGCAGACATGGGCCTGGAGGAGGTGAGAGTTCTACCTCTTGTTCCAAAAGCAGCCATGAAAAGACTGTCTCTCCTGCGGTTTGGAGCCAGGCCTCATTGCCCACCCCCACAATGACATACTTCCTCCAACAAAGTCATACCTATTCCAAAAAGATCACACCTCCTAATAGTGCCAGTCCTTGGGCCAAGCATCTTCAAACCACCACAGTGTATTTCTTCTTTAGGGTCTTTAGCCCACCACCCAGGAATATTGGGATTGACTTAAACAGGCATTAAGTCTCACTAAACAGGCCTCAATAACACAGCTCTTGGTTACACACAAGATAAATGCATGACTATTGAACCACTGAATGTTTCCTTCCGGGCTTATTATGGTGGTTTGTAGGTTATACAGATGAGAAGGACTATTGACGGCTTTCACCCTTGGAAACTTGCATTGGAGCTTCCAATGCTTTGAAAACCTCCACTTGGTTAATAGACTTCCATTACTTTGTTACAAGATATTTCCTATCCATTCACATTGAGGCAGTGAGAGGCTAGTGACTGATGGGGAGAGGAGGAGGAGATAAAGAGAAGGAGGGAAAGAAGACTGGACTAGCAGTGCGGAGAAAGAGAGACACAGATATCCAGATGGCTTCAGATGTATTTCTGGGGTTTTGGAAATGTTAGAAATATTGGGATAAGACTTTATCATTGTAAGTTGGCATTATGTAATTGGGAGTTTTATATACATAAAGATATTTGGTTAACTACTTAAGTTTAAGAGTCATGCTTTACCAGGTATTTGGTTGCAGAGAGCAAGCAGAAGACCCCCACCATTTACAGAGTCTATGGTGCAGAGGGAAAACATCTGGGATGCTGTGATAGCTATCTAAGGAAGATTGACATGGAGGTATTAATGATAGCTGCTCTGAGTGAGACCTGACAGGACTTGGTGAAGAGGCCTGGTGGGGTGGTACTGTTTATAATTCTTTCCAAATACACATATTAGTTAATGTATTTGAAGTATGTGATGCCCCCACCCTTGCCCAACAAATTTTACTGTACAAGGTGCAAGTTCCATAAATGATGCCACTAGGCATGAGATGAGTTTTACAACACTCAAAACTAATGTTTAAATTAAGTTGCTGACTCCTGGGGTTGAACTAAAGGAAAGCTGGATGAAACTCAGGCGGCAGGAAACCCTGTAAGAGGACCAGCAGTTTCAATTAACCTGGACCCCAGAGATCTCTCAGATACTGGAACATCAACCAGGAAGCATACTGGCATACACCAGCTGATATGAAGCCCCCAACACATATACAGCAGAGGGCTGCAAGGTCTGGGTTTAGTTAGAAGATGCACTTAACTCTCAAGAGACTGGAGGGCCCATGGGTTATTTGTAGTGGGTGGGGACATCCTCCTGGAGACAGGGGGTAGGGAGGAGGTATGGAATGTAGGACAGTCGAATGGGGGAATGGGAGGGGAATAAAATCTGGAGTTTAAATTAAATAAATAGATGATAGATAAATAGATGGATAGATTGATAGACAGATAGATACACAGAAAATATTTTTATATCTGAGGAAAATGAATGATGTGAATAAGGAAGACTACAAGATTATAATAATGTCAAATTGTAATATTTTTACAATTTGATCTTATAAGATCAAATTGTCTTATAAGATATCATTTGATAAGATATCATATGATATCTTATATCATTTGATAGAATTAATGTTTTTCATATATTCATCACCTATATTTGACTCAAAAATAATAAAGGGACACTCAAAAATCATTGGTAAATGAAGAAATTGTGCTCAAAGATATAAAGATATATTTTTAAGAAAGAATAAATCAGTACCTATCATTTATCATCTACCAATGTATATATTCTATTATCTCATCAAACTATCATTTATTCATCAATTATTTATAATCTACTGGCCGTATTACATCTATCTATATAAAATATGTACCAATAATCTCTTTCTATATTTATATGGATATATGAACAGACTGGCATGAAATTACTTTGCTATAATAATTACTTGCATTAATAGTGTTTTAACAAGTTATGTTCCATAGATAAAAATGAATATTGTAAATCCAATGTACAATTATTTGAAAGGCTGCAAGTAGTTCAAAGGCTTTTCACTCATTCTTGAGTGATAATTTTGGTAACTGTTTCTCCTGCCACCTGATGCAGATTACCTTTGTTGCTGCATCAAAGCAGATAAAGCCTGTGCTGAAGTCAATAGTGAGGCCCATTAGGTGACTCTCCAACACACATGCATAGGTCTTGCACTGGAGGAAACAAAGAATATTGTTAGTTTCAATGTGGCTTATATAATCTCATTGTCTAGGAGAACATGAGATCTCCTCCCTATGAATGAAATACTTAGTAGCTGTCTAGAGTATGGCTCAGTAATAGAATACATTCCTAACATGAATAAGGCCCTAGGTTTGATCTTCAGCATTATAATTTTATTTGTAAGTATTTTGGAAAGATAAATAAATATGAATACTGAAACTGGAAAATGTCTTTGTATTAACATGGACCTTATATACAACCTAACACATTGTTATATCTGGTTGTGCAGCTGTATTTGACTTTGATTTCAAGGTACATAGCAATGAATTCTATGAACAATAATTATAACTCAAAATTTTCAGCATTTTTCAAATACTAATAGTTATGTTGCATTTGTTGTATTATATTTAGTCAAAATATATTGTCTCTCACAAATACCTGTAGTTATGAAATTGCTTTTATGAGAATGTTATATTCAAATATTTAAAGCCTAGTTAGCATTAAAAAATTTGTAACTATGACAAAATATTCATTTGAAGTTAAAATAAGAGATTAGAAGACATACTTATTGGGCATTAAAAGCCCATGCTTAGTTCTAATTGTATTTGCTAAATACATGGATATCTTAGATAGCTATATTCAGCCACTGGTAATTTATGAAAATTACTATCAGCATTAAAGAGCATTTTAGGCTAGATTGTTTTCTTTTAATTTAGGCTTAAATTAAAAGAAATTATTTGCTATTTCCATGTATGGCCATTAAAAGAAAGATTTCAGGTAAAAATGCATTATAGTCCATTCAAATTTTCTCATTAAGTTGAATATTGCAAATTAAGCTACATTGCCTCAATAATCATTAAATGGAAGCAAATAAATGGGGTAAGTTGAGAGCTGCTAAAAGTTTACTTTATAACTTACAATATCAAGAGAGATGTACTGAGTGCATTTTATACACTTAAATAAAGAAATGCTTATTTATTGTATAATTACAACATTTGTTTAATAAAATGGATTTCAGTGTAAAAAAGTGATAACCAAAATTATTGTTTTAACAAAGCTCAAAGATAAATTGCTTGGCAAGATTTGCTTATAATTATATATTAAATAACATCCATATGTAAATATACATAGGATAAATATCTTAAATGCCCTTTGGAACTAAATTTCTCCCAACAAATAAAAACAAATATTGAATCAATCCAAAATAATTCTAAGTGTAATAACTTTTTGAAATTAGTACCCTCTCCATCATATTAAAATAAGTAATTGTTGAAGTATATTATAGTTATGAAACAAATAATTTCTTTACTGCCAAAATTCACTGACCCAAGAAAATAATAAAGTCATTAAAATTACCCTAAGTGAATTATACTGAAGATTATTTCTTTTAAACTAGGATATGTAACATTTTATTAATAACGTCTTTTATATCTCAACATTCACTACATTTTCTAAAGTTTAATTATAACTTTAAATGATCACGTCAAATGTACTCAAAGTATGTGCTTTCATGGATCATACTTTCAAATAAATATGCTAGTATTTAAATTATTCATTTAAGGTACAAAACAAAGTATAAAATAAGAAATAGACATATTTGAGGGTAGAAAACATTATTTTGTAGTCCTTGTAATATAAATATATTTCAAAGCAATTCTGAGTTCTTCAGTAGTATTTATCATATTACAACCTTTTCATTTTCTGCCTATTTGTTTTATTTTACTATGTTGAGACGGTATATCATGTGGCACAGACTGGATTCAAATTGTCTTAAATAACTGAGGATGACTGTTAACTAATTTTCCTGCCTTTAGCTCCCAATTGCTGGAATTATAGGCATGTACTATCAGTCATATCTATAATTTTTACCTAAATGTTAATGAAACATTTATTTTATCAAAATTAAACAATATTTATCATGTTAGTATATTCATATTTTCAAATAAGAAAATGACATATCCAAACATTGCAATTAAATGCAATGGATCCCATTCCTAGTCTCATATCTGTCATATGTGTTTGAAAATAAGTATCCATGTATGTTGATCCTTGATCTATGGATCTATTTCAAGGAGTAAGAACCTAATTAACTTCAAATTTTCCTGTATCTTGTTCCAGATCAACCATAGAACCATTCTATAATGTATTGCATTTGAGTTCTCAAGTAGTCAAGAAACAAGTTCTATGAAGTTTGATCTAGATATAGCTTCACACTGGAGTACTACAACTTAGTAAATACTCACTGGACACTTGTGATTTGCAAAATGTATTAAATTTCAACAAATACAGAAATAAAATTATCCAACTTATGACAAAAATTGATCCAGGATTATGTTATGAGGCATACAAAGGAAACAGTGGAAGTGGGGGAAGTAGGGTCAGCACAGTTGTTATGGAAGGTATCTGGTAGAAAGTACTAGAAATCATGGGATGTCCCAGGAGCAACGCTTGATGAAAGCCTCACATACTATGCATGGGTTTAAAAGGCAGACATGAAAGGGAGGTTTCTAGAATCTAGGGGACCAGGTCTGCTGAATAGGAACAACTTTATAAATAGTAAATATGCCCAAAGCATTTTCTCTATAAGATTTAAGTTATAGCAATATTTGATAGGAAGTAGCCTACAAAGGCAAAATAATAAAGAACATTCAGTGATTATTCAGATGGCTAATTATTTATTTTTCAATAACGGTTAAATACTGGATGCATTAGATATGGCGGGCAACCTTACAGAACTGGCTTATATCCTCTGAGAACTTAAGTAAGTGGCTACATCTCTCCAAGTACCACACCTACTGCACTCTACAGGCTCTCACCTGTATGCGCTCCACTTCAAGGAAGGTGGCTGTTTGGAAGGCTCGTTCCCATTGGGCAAGGTCACTCTCTAACTCCACAGAGAAGTAGAGGTCCTCCCCACACTCAGACTGCATAGTGAAGCAATGTTTCCGCCGATCCAGCAGGTCACTGTCCTGATGAAAACCTGGAGTTACACAGGCTGGCATCCATCAGTTCCTACTCAGCACAGCAAAAGTTTACTAACACTGCGCGAAACAATGCTTAGACTCCACATTGCTATTAAGTCTTAATTCAGAATGGTCACTGCAACCAAATTCAAGAGTTTACACCATTTCCTCTTGTAACTTCTGATGCCTATCCGAAAGAAGAGACTCTAGGTTCAGTTGAACTAACAAAGGAATAACCACAATGCTGAATACACAAAACTCTCTGATTGCAAAATAGACTTATATATAACCCCTGAATGTTTTACAAAGTTATCTGGGCATGAATATGAAGATATTGCCATCTCTTATAGGCAATAAAGATTTTTACTGAGATGATTTTGAAATCATTTTAAAATCATGAACACATAGGAAATTAGAAAACTTATCTACACCAATTATACTGTATCACATCCCACCCTCCACCCCCAAAACATTCATTGTGTCAAAAGATTTTGCTCCTAGAAGTTTCCTGGTTTTGCCTCAAGTTTTGTTTACTAAGGTGTTTACCTAGTCCCACACGTTTCAATTCCAATGTGCTTTCCAAATTCAAAGTCTCTAGGTAAATAATAGGTAAAAAAAAAAAAAAAAAAAAACAAAACCCATAGTGACACTTTTAAGTAAGAAGACAACAGGATGTACTACTTTTTAAGATATATAATTTGAAATACTTATTGGTGTAATGAAAATTGCAAAAAAAAAAAAAGCCTAATCACTGGTATTGTATTCTTTGACAGAGAGAGGAATGTGTACAAGTGTCTAATTACTAAATAGTGGAAATGGATCAAATCCTTAGCTTTGGCAATGAATTTTAAAAGAATATCTAACTTCCTTGCTTCCCAATTTTATAAGTACATATTGGAAAAATAAAGACAGTTATTCCAGTACTGTAGAATTAGTTGTAATAGTTACTATCAGTAAACTCGCAGAGAGTTAGGAGACTGATCTATGATTTGACTAAAGGGAAAACACTGAAGCCCCAATATGAACAAAGCAAAGAGATAAATAGGTGATAAGGGACTTTTGGTGATTTGGAGTGAATATTATATCTGGGAAGGGTCTCCATGGAAGATATTAAATAAAAACAGCCACAAATATGATGGTCCAAATTATTATGAGTGTGACTACAACCTTTATAGATTGGATAAGTAATAAACATTAACTGAACAGGGGATGAAAATTGGATTAATATTTAATAATGTTTAACATTAAGTGCAAGATTATTCTTCCAGAAAAGGATCAGCAGTGGCAAAGGCCTGAAGTAAGGGAGGATTCAGAAACCCATCGCAAAAGTGGAGAAATACCAATGACTCACAGGTTAAGAGATAAGGTCACTGGTCAGGCACTGATTTTGAACTTTGAACTAAGTATAATGCTGAGCCATTCTAACAACAAAGTTTCTTGGTATCCTTTATCTCTGTTTCCAGTTTTTTATCTTCTACTTTACCTTTTTAAAATTAATAAACTTGGCACAAAATTATAACGTAACTTTTCAGTTTTCAGAATTTGTCAACTTTATTATTCATTACATGGTCTTAACTTCATTTTTGGTATGTTTTGGGGAGGGTATACTGGTGCATATGTGAGCATGGGGGAGATGCAAACATTTGAATTTATGAAGAGGCCAGAAATCAATCTTGGGTTTTGTAATTTAATCTGCAGATCTAAATTTTGTTTTCTTTTTGTTTGTTTTATTTTCTGGTGAAATATCTACTATTGTCCTGAAATTTGCCCATTATCTTGGGCTGGAGCCAGCCAGCCCTGGAATACTCTTTTCCATGACCCTTCACTGTTGGGGTGCCATACCTTTTCTCTGGGGCTAACATCCTTACTTGCACATTCCTATTACGTTTGTGCAGGAGACACCTTACCTTCACAGCTATCTTCCCAGACCCTCATTTTCCATTGTAACCTAAAATGTTCACCAGTGGAATTGCTATCCCAAAAATCTTTCCATTCTCATAATGAGGAGACAATCTGAAAGTTACTTCCATTGACATATTTTATAGTCTCTTGATAAAACTTAACTATGTTACACTTTTTAAACCACATGGAGTATCAATTATTGCTGAGTATTCCCTTAGGAACAACTCTTATCTAATCAAGCTGGGCAATATCATTTAAGCATTTCTGAGTAATTGCTATTCATTTGTAAAACATCACACTGTGCACTTCTGGGGTCATCTGAGTATTAAGTACACAGTTAAAGTAGCAAATGCACTATGAGAGTGCCGTGAATTAAAAGTCAAGGAAACAGCAAGGGAGTGCAAGAAAAGATAGTTTTCTCCTAAGAAGATCCTGTAGTATTGAGACTCACTGCATTACAAGCTCAGAAGAAATTTAGCATTGTGCCAATAACCATGAGCATGGTGAAGAATGAGCTGAAAGGATGTTACAGAAAGAGGTGCACAGAAGAGCAAGAAAGGAAGACCTGGAGAAAGGCAGAAATTCAAGGATCCCTCCCCACAAGTTTAATGAAACTATAGCCCCTAAAGCATAGCTTTGTATCAGCCATGCAGACCTTCAGTACAGACCCTGGATCTGATCATTGAATTTCCATCTTTGCTCTCTGCACTGTTTCTTCTTCTCTTTGAAAATCTGCACTCATTATCAAGGTGATATGAATAATGATGCATCAGACATTATCTAAAATTATTTACAATTTAAATTCGTTTTGATGCTAGTTGTTCTTTATAAATAACAGCCCTACGCTCAAGGTTGGTATGCAATAAAATGTATCTGTGAACTTTTCATTCTGTAATTGGCCCTGGAGAAACACATTGCTCGGTATTTTTCAGAATGTGACTTTTTGATCATTTGGGAAGTACAATTTAATAAAGGTGGTTGTAATAAAATAGGTAACCATATCGTGAGCACTAACATTGAGTCTCACGTGCGACTGCTCCAGCTGAAGAGCTCACTTCAATTCACTGCAACCCTTTCTATAGACAATGACCTTGTGAAGCAGAGAGAGGAAGGAGCATTTTATTAAATGTTAACAATTTAAATGTTTTATAAATTTATGTTAAACCTTCATAGACTTTAAATAAATTTTGAACACATATATATTCCCAGCCATGGATTTTCCCTTTTAATTAAAGTGTGTATGATTTAACAGGCAGTAAAACTGAGCAAACTGACAACAGTTCAGTGTGTGCACTGTGTTTCCTTCCTCCTCCACTTGGTACTGCCCCTGCCATAGGAACACCTTCCCTTTATACTGGTGTAAAACTTCATAAAACTTAGGATGACTGATGAAATGTCCATGAAAAGTGTAATTTTTTATTGTTTGGCTAAATATCAGCTGCCTGTGGTTGCTATCATTTTATCTGTCATTTGCCACTACTGTTTTTACTTCATCATTTTTGATAAGGAAATCACCTCACATTTAGATGCAAAGTTTCTCTAATCAAACAAACATTGTGGTTTATTTTAAGAAAAGAAATACCTCATGTAAAAGTTTTTTTCCACTAAAAGTAATGTTTTCCATCCTTTTTACTGTTATTATAATCACTGAGACTTTTGGTAGATGACTTTTCCCTCCTCTCCTCCAAATTCAATCCCCAGGATCTTCCCCACCTCTGTAGTAAACCAGCTCCTGCAGCCTTCCTCCCGCTCCTGCATCCATCTCCAGTGAATCACACAGATCTCCCCTTCCTAACTACTGAACCCTACTCATTACTTTATCCCAATCCTCAAGCACAGCAACCATTCACTGCGAACCTATAGGTCACTCAGGCCAAGGAAGCAAGAAGTCTGCAGACCTTCATTTCTCCCTCCCTTCCTCTAAGTACAGTTCACTGGTTCCAAGAAAACTCTGTAACAGACCTTCTGCTATGGCCTTCCTCCATTCACAGGGAACTAAATAAGAGAAACCAAAAACAGACAACAAACAAAAACCTCGGAGTTTAATGCTGCAACTGTTCATCAAGATATAAAATTGTATTTATATTAAATGTCAGATATCCCCATGAGAAATACATCACATGTAACCATAATTTTAGATACTCTATGGGCAAATTGCTTCCTTACAAGGGAAAAAATGTTTAATATTTAATTTTTAAAGTTTTTTTTTTTGGTTTTTTTTTCCCCAAGGCACAAATTGCATAACAAATGACTCCCATGAAGAAGTATGGAGAGGGTCCTGATCCTGGAAAGGATTGATCTAGCATGGGAAAGGAATATACGGACAGAGAAAAAGGAGGGAGGTGATTGGAGAAGGGATGGAGAGAAGAAGGTTTATGGGACATATGGAGAAGGGGGATCCTGGAAAGGGGAAATCATTTGGAATGTAAACAAAGAATATAGAAAATAAAAATATTAAAAAAAAGTTTTTTTTAACTTGTAATTGGATAACTTCCCTTCCCACTTCTCCCTCCAACCTTTCTCATGCATTCCTCTCTCCCTCTCCCTCTCCCTCTCCCTTTCCCTCTTTCTCTCTTTATCTATCTATCTATCTATCTATTTATCTATCTATCTATCTCTGTCTCTCTCTCTGTCTCTGAAATTCATGATCTATTTTATTTAATTCTTTTTATCTTCTCTCTCTCATGCACACACACACACATACACAAACACACATCTAAATATATAAATACAACCTTCTGGATCCCTATTTAATGTTATCTGTATGCATATGATCTTGGGACTGATAATATTTAAAAACAGTAATATAAATTAATTTTTCATAATTATGTAAAATAAGATTTTCAATAATTTGGAATAAAACTTTTACCTTTGAAACATTTATGTCAATTATAAATCAAACAATGGTTTTGACATACAAATACACAAACCTATATTATACCTGTTTATTATTGTTTTGGGGGGATTTCAGATAATGTTGAGAGCCCCCATTCCTAAGAAACCATACTTGCTGATATAAATGACAAAATTATTTAAATATATTCACTAATCTTTTAGCAATCCATAAAATTTGGCTATAGTCTTTATTTTCTTGCAAGAAAAAATGGTTTTCTAATGCATTATATCTCTTCTGCAGTCCTTTATGAGGTCTAGAAATAGAGAATATCAGTTCTGGGGTTATTTAGATAAATTTAGAGAGATAATATTAACATTATTCAGTTCCTAAAGAAACATTTTAAATGGATTTAATCATATTTGCCTTGCGATTCTTGTGAAGGCAAAGTTCTTTATTCATGTTCGTCATTTGGAGAAGTGACTTCTGTACACAAAGGCTTCCACAATGTTCATAATACTATTTATAACTCTAATTTTAACATCACAACATTAACAACACATTATGTTTGTTAAGAATTAGATCAGATTTTTGTCCTGTGCAGGATGGGGATTTGTTATGTCTGTCTCTGTCTCTGTCTCTGTCTCTGTCTCTCTGTCTATATCTCTGTCTCTTTCTCTGTCCCTCTGTCTCTGTCTCTATCTCTCTCACTGTCTCTGTCTCTCTCTCTGTCTCTCTCTGTCTTGCTCTCTTTCACTCCTTCCCCAACTTCTTTTCCCTGCATTTATGAATGCCCTCATAGAGGACAATCTGTCCCACATTTAAATAGTTATGTAAGTGTCAAAGCCTAGCCCATAGAAATATGTATCATTTCTCATTAATATGCTTTCCTCTTTGAAGAATATCACTTATACCGTGAAATACTACAATAGATATTTTTCATAACATAACTATGCAAATTAAGCTTTTGTAAGGTCAGAATCATTATGTTAAATTGAATGAACCAGACACAAAAATACAAGTTAAACATGATCTCATTCCTGCATGGAATATAAATTAAATGATCTCTTAGAAATTGGGAGTAGCTTATTGGTCCCAAGATGCAAGTAAATGTATTGAGAAACCTGGGAGTGACGAGTGGACACTGAGCTGGAGTTAAATGGAGAAAGAAATGATGGTGTGCTGGTGTGCTTTTATAGCAAAGAGGGTGTATGAAGATGGTCATTATGTACTACATAATTCTGAAGTTTAGAAAACATTTCTTAATGTGTTCACCTAAAAGAACTATTTGAAAACTGTCATGCAGCCCTTCAACTGATGGATAGAGAATGAAAATATGCGTCTCATCCAAAACAACTGCTAAAAGGTCTGTGAAACTGTGAAACTTTCAGATAAATAGATGAAACTGAAAATATGATACTGAGTAATGAAAGATCAAGAGTGAAGCCAAATTCCATAGCTTTTGTCTTATTAATTCCATAGTTTCTGTCTTATTCTGAATCCTTATTAAGGATTCAGATCTTAGCTCTGAATCCTTAGAGTTGAGTACACAAACTAATCACAGAAGTCAGGAAAGTAGAATGATCCCATAGCAGCAGCAGGGGAAAAAGGAACTCTAGAAAGGGAAGAATAAGACACTAGGTGAAGGATGAAAGAAAAAATGAGGGGCAGGAATGGTATTACACAGAACACGAGAGGAAGGAGAGATAAGTAGCATTAAAGATATTGGGAAAAGACATCTAGAATCAATTTGCAAGATTAATATTATGTCTACTCTGCTCTCTGTCTCTGTCTCTTTCTGCCATGCTCTATCTGTCTCTCTTATGTCTCTTTCTCTCACTCTAATATTATTCTAACTAGGGTTAGACAACACAGAATGAGAATGTTTCTGCCCAGGAGCCATAGATTACCTTACATAAAACCCCTACCAGACACAGAAAACCTCTTTTTGAGTTTGCTGTGAGTAGGACCCAAAAATCTACCAAAACAATCTAGGCTGCCACCATTGCCCTTGTCTGACTCTGGAAAATTGAAAGTAAAACCCTATTGCTGAAGACAACACATATTTTGGACAAAGGTCTTGAAGAAATCAGCTGGAACTGAAGCCACATTCTTGAGAATGAACTTTCATATATCTAAAGGTTTTCCATCTGCAAACGGAGAAAAACTAACAAATTTTTAAGCTGCCAAGATATAAGGTTTCGATGCACAACAATGAGGGACCCTACATAATACCCACAAGAATGAAGTAGTGATACTTTTATCCTTGTGGTAATTTATAATTATCCAGTGAGCCTTAATGCCTGCTCAACAGGTGAACTTTATTCCTTGCATTTTAAACCTAGACAATGATTCATGGTTAGAGTGGCCATAGACCTTAAAGGGGATCCTACTATAGCTGTATTCATCAATCAATATAATACTTGACTGAATTCTAAGTACTAATCCTTGTACCCAAAGATAAGTTTAGTTTTCACCTCTCACCAAAGAAGCATCTTTTTTTTAATATGTATTTTTATTTTCTATATTCTTTGTTTACAATCCAAAAGCTTTCTACTTTCCCAGTTCTCCCCTCCCCATATGTTCCATAAGTCCTCTTCACTCCATACATTCTCCTATCTTTCCCCCTCCCTTTTATCTGTCCTGGTACTCCCCTACAATGCTGGATCAAGCCTTTCCAGGATTAGGGCCCTCTTCTTCCTTCTTCATGGGAATCATTTGATATGCTAATTGTATCTTCAGTATTCAGAGCTAAAGGGCTAATTAATATCCACTTATCAATGATTGCATTCCATGTGTATTCTTTTGGGATTACATTACCTCGCTTAGGATGATATTTTCCAGTTCCATCCATTTGCCTAAAAAATTCATGAATTCATTGTTTTTAATTGCTGAATAGTACTCCATTGTGTATATATACCACATTTTCTGTATACATTCCTCCATTGAGGAATGGTTCTTTCCAGCTTCTGCCTACTACAAATAGGGCTGCTATGAACATAGTGGAGCATGTGTCCTTACTGCATGCTGGAGAATCCTCTGGGTATATGCCCAGGAGAGGTATAGCAGGGTCCTCCAGAAGAGTCATGTCCAATTTTCATAGGAACCACCAGACTGATTTCCATAGTGGTTGTACCATCTTACAATCCCACCAGCAGTGGAGGAGTGTTCCTCTTTCTCCATATCCTCACCAACACCTGCTGTCTCCTGCGTTTTTAACCTTAGCCATTCTGACTGGTGTGAGGTGAAATTTCAGGGTTGTTTTGATTTTCATTTCCATAATGGCTAATGTTGTTGAGCATTTCTTAAGGTGCTTCTCTGCCATCCGAATTTCTTCAGGTGAAAATTCTTTGTTTAGGTCTGCACCCCATTTTTATAGGGTTATTTGGTTCCCTGGGGTCTAACTTCTTGAGTTCTTTGTATATATTGGATATTAGCCCTCTATCAGATGTAGGATTGATGAAGATCTTTTCCCAATTTGTTGGTTGCCGTTTTGTCCTTTTGACAGTGTCCTTTGCCTTACAGAAACTTTGTAATTTTATGAGATCCCATTTGTCAATTAGAATCTTAGAGCATAAGCTATTGGTGCTCTGTTCAGGAAGTTTTCCCCTGTGCTTATGTCCTCAAGAGTTTTCCCTAGTTTCTTTTCTTTTAGTTTCAGTGTGACTGGCTTTATGTGGAGGTCCTTGATCCACTTGGAGTTGAGCTTAGTACAAGGAGATAAGAATGGATCAATTTACATTCTCCTGCATGCTGACCTCCAGTTGAACCAGCACCATTTGTTGAAAAGGCTATCTTTTTCCACTGGATGTTTTCAGCTCCTTTGTCTAAGATCAATTGACGATAGGTGTGTGGATTCATTTCTGGGTCTTCAATTCTATTCCACTGGTCCACTTGTCTGTCACTGTGCCAATACCATGCAGTTTTTAACACTATTGCTCTGTAGTATTGCTTGAAGTCAGGGATACTGATTCCCCAGAATTTCTTTTGTTGTTGAGAATAGTTTTAGCTATCCTGCGTTTTTTGTTATTCCAGATGAATTTGAGAATTGCTTTTTCTAACTCTGTGAAGAATTGAGTTGGGGTTTTGGTGGGGATTGTGTTGAATCTGTAGATCGCTTTTGGCAAGAACGACATTTTAACTATATTAATCCTGCCAATCCACGAGCATGGAAGATTTTTCCATTTTCTGAGGTCTTCTTCAATTTCCTTCTTCAGTGAACTGAAGTTCTTGTCATATAGATCTTTCACTTGTTTGGTTAGAGTCACACCAAGATACTTCAATTGTTTGCGGCTATTGTGAAGGATGCCATTTCCCTAACTTCTTTCTCAGCCTGCTTATCCTTTGAGTATAGGAAGGCAACTAATTTGCTTGAGTTGATTTTATAACCAGCCACTTTGCTGAAGTTGTTTATCAGCTGTAGGAGTTCTCTGGTGGAGTTTTTTGGGTCACTTAAGTATACTATCCAAATAGTGATAATTTTACTTCTTCCTTTCCAATTTATATCCCTCTGAACTCCTTATGTTGTCTAATTGCTCTAGCTAGAACTTCGAGTCCTATATTGAAAAGATATGGAGAGAGGTGGTAGCCTTGTCTAGTCCCTGATTTTAGTGGGATTGCTTCAAGTTTCTCTCCATTTAGTTTGATGTTGTCTACCTGTTTGCTGTATATTGCTTTAACTATGTTTAGGTATAGGCTTTGAATTCCTGTTCTTTCCAAGACTTTTAGCATGAAAGGATGCTGAATTTTGTCAAATGCTTTTTCAGCATCTAACAAAATGATCATATGGATTTTTTCTTTGAGTTCGTTTATGTAGTGGATTGCATTGATGGATTTCCTTATATTGAATCATCCCTGCATCCCTGGGATGAAGTCCACTTGATCGTGGTGGATGATCGTTTTGATGTGTTCTTGGATTTGGTTGGCAAGAATTTTATTGAGTATTTTTGCATCGATATTCATAAGGGAAATTGGCCTGGAGCCTTCAGGCCTCTGCTTCGCGATCAGGAGCAGCCTGGGCCAAGAGCAGCCTGGGCCACGGCACCCAGTCTCCAAGAAGTGCAAGAGGCCAGCAGTACACCTGGAGGCTGGCTGGGAGCAGGCAGCATGCTTGGGTGATTCAGGCCCTGCAGAGCATAGGATCCAGCCCTAAGACCTCTGGCAGTAGCCCTCAGGCCTCAGCTTTGGGATCAGGAACAGCCTGGGCCACTGCACCCTGTCTCCAGGCAGTGCAGAAGGTCAGCAGGGCACCCGGAGACCAGATGTGAAGAGGAAGCTTGCACTGATTAGTCTAGCATTGACAACAAGACCAACTAACACCAGTAGGAACTAGATGGCAAAAGGCAAATGCAGGAACATTACTAACAGAAATCAAGGCAATATTGCAGCATCTGAAACCAATTCTCCAGTAGCAGCATGTCCTGGATACACCAACACTCCAGAAAAACAAGATATGAATTTAAAATCACTGGTCATGATGCTGTTACAGGATCACATGAAGGACATAAATAAATCTCTTAAAGAAATTCAGAAGAAAATGTATCAAAAGTAAGAAGCCCTTACAAGGGAAACACAAAAATCATTGAAATAAATTCAGGAGAATACAAAACCCAATAAGGAGGAAATGGAAAAATCACTTAAAGAAATACAGGAGAACTTTGGTCAAGAGGCTGAGGTCATGAAAGAGGAAACACAAAAATCTCTTTAAAAAATTACAGGAAAACACAAGCAAGCAAGTGAAGGAGCTAAGCAAAACCCTCCAAGATCTAAAATCAGAAGTAGAAACAACTAAGAAATATCAAAGGGAGACAACTTTGGAGGAAGAAAACCTTGGGAAGAAATCAGGGGCCATAGATGCAACTATCAATAACAGAATACAAGAGATAGGAGAAAGAATCTCAGATGCTGAAGATACCATAGAAACCATAGACTCAACAGTTAAAGAAAATTCAAAATGCAAAAAGCTTTTAACCCAAAACATCCAGGAAATCCAGGACACAATGAGAAGACCAAACCTAAGAATTATAGGCATAGATGACAGTGAAGATTTACAACGTAAAGGGCCAGCAAATATCTTCAATAAAATTATGGAAGAAAACTTTCCTAACCTAAAGAGAGAAATGCCCATGAATATACAAGAAACCTACAGAACTCCAAACAGACTGGACTAGAACAGAAACACCTCCTGTCACATCATAATCAAAACCCTAAATGTACTAAACAAAGAAAGAATATTAAAGGCAGTGAGAGAAAAAGGCCAAGTAACATCTAAAGGAAGATCTATCAGAATCACACCAGACTTCTCACCAGAGACTATGAAAGCTAGAAGATCCTGGGCAGATCTCATGCAGACTCTAAGAGAACACAAATGCCAGCCAAACCTACTATACCCAGCAAAACTCTCAATCACCATAAATGGAGAAACCAAGATATTCCATGACAAAACCAAGTTTACCCAATATCTTACTACAAACCCGGCCCTACAAAGGATAATAGGAGGAAACCACCAACACAAGGAGGGAAACTTCACCCTGGAAAATGCAAGATAGTAACCTTCTTTCATCAATCCCAAAAGAATATAACCAACCAAATATAAAAATAACATCAAAAATGACAGGAAGTAATAATCGCCATTCCTTAATATCTCTTAACATCAATGGACCCAATTCCCAAATGAAAAGACATAGACTAATGGACTGGATACTTAAACAGGATCCTACATTTTGCTGCATACAGGAAACACACCTCAGTGTCAAAGACAAACACTACCTTAGAGTAAAAGGCTGGAAGACAATTTTACAAGCAAATGGTCTCAGGAAACAAGCTGGAGTAGCCATTCTAATATCTGATAAAATTGACTTTCAACCTAAAGTCATCAAAAGAGACAGTGAGGGACACTTCTTGCTGGTCAATGGAAAAACACACCAAGAAGAACTCTCAATCCTGAATGTCTATGCTCAAAATGCAAAGGCACCCTCATTCATAAAAGAAACTTTACTAAAGCTCAAAGCAAACATTGCACTTAACACAATAACTGTGGGTGACTTCAACACTGCACTTTCCTCAATGGACCAATCAGGAAAACAGAAACTAAACAGGGACACAATGAAACTAATTGAAGCTTTGGACCAATTAGATTTAACATTTATAACATTTAACATATGAAAACATTTCACCCTAAAGCAAAAGAATATACCTTTTTCTCAGCACCTCATGTTACCTTCTCCAAAATCAACCATATAACTGGTCACAAGACAGACCTCAACAAATATAAGAAGATTGAAATAATCCCATGCCACCTATCAGATCACTATGGAGTAAACGTGGCCTTCAATAGCAGCAAAAACAACAGAAAGCCCACGTACACATGGAAACAGAACAATACTATACTCAATGATACCTTGGTGAAGGAAGAAATAAAGAAAGAAATCAAAGACTTTTTAGAATTTAATGAAAATGAAAACACAACATACCCAAATCTATGGGACACAATGAAAGTGCTAAGAGGAATACTCATAGCCCTGAGTGCCTCCAAAAAGAAAACGGAGAGAGCATTCCCTAGCAGCTTAATGACACACCTGAAAGTCCTGGAGCAAAAAGAAGCTAATTCACCCAGGAGGAGTAGAAGGCAGGAAACCATCAAACTCAGGGCTGAAATAAATCAAGTAGAAACTAAGAGAACCATACAAAGAATCAACAAAACCAGGAGCTGCTTTTTTGAGAAAATCAACAAGACAGATAAATCCTTAGCCAGACTAACCAAAGGGCACAGAGACAGAATCCAGATTAACAAAATTAGAAATGAAAAGTGAGATATAACAACAGAAACTGAGGAAATTCAAAAAATCATTAGATCTTACTACCAAAGCCTATACTCAACACAACTGAAGAATCTGGAGGAACTGGACAATTTCCTAGACGGATACCAAACACCAAAATTAAATTAGGATCAAACAGATCATCTAAACAGTCCCATAACCCCTAAAGAAATAAAAGGGGTCATAGAAAGTCTCCCAATCAAAAAAAAGCACGGGACCAGATGGCATCAGTTTAGAATTCTATCAGACCTTCAAAGAAGACCTAACACCAATATTCTTCAAACTGTTCCAACTCGTTCTACAAAGCCACAATTACACTGATACCAAAACCACACAAAGATCCACCAAAGAAGCTTCTTTTTGCAACATAGTGTGACTATTAAAGAGATTGTTAACTTTTAAAAATTCAAATTATGAGTGACCATGGGGTAACTAGTTTCAATTGGCATATTTACAATCTACACATAAGGCTCAGTGTCACTTTTAGAAGCAGACATGCAAGATTTTAAAACCTGGAGGACTGGGATACCTACAGCAAAATATTATCTTCAAGTCATAAAAGTGAAATTATACCAGAGAAATCTCAGCAAGACCTGCATAATGACACCAGATCACATGCCATCATTGACTAGGGACATTTCTCAAGGCCTTACCACAAAACGAAAATCTGCCTAATATATAAGTAAACAATGATTATGAGAAGGGAAATCAGCACACTCTAGACACAATCCCAATTATACAATTCTAAGTTGTCATTCTAAATATTTAAGTGTAGCACTAAATGGACCCAGTTGGTATTTTTAATATATGCTTATAAGTATGTATGTATGTATGTACCTAAAAATAAGTACACACAGTTGTTTGTCATGAAATTGAGAGAGAGAAGAAGAGAACATGACAGGAGTTTGATGGGGGGAAGAATGCGGTAGAAAACATGTAAGCAGTCTAAATGCATACATTTCTCAAAAATCATTAAAAATCTTAAATGTTAAAAGGTAAATAATTAAGAGGTAGATATTTATCCTGACTTAAACATTAGTCAGTGTATATATTTACTGAAGCATCATGGTGCTCTGTCAATGTATTCAATTGGTTTTTGTATTTAGAGATCATTTGAAGAAATACAAGTAATTGTACATAAGGAAAACAAAACAAATAAATGACTGTTGTAGAGACTTGAATTATTTATATGGAACAGTCATGTATTATAAAATATATAAGTACAATTTGTTTTCTTAATGTAGTTGACACCAACAAATTTTTCTCATCAACATAGTTGGAACTAATAGTCTAATTCTTCCAAGACTTGTCTTTCAGCAGAGTCTAGATATCATCATATTAAGGCACTATGGGTTAGTGCATCAAATAATAGCATGAAGTAGAACAAAGATTATTTTTCATGGCTACACGGAGCAGCATGTGAATTAACCTCTAAAACTGCCAGACTTTTCACAATGCCTTTCTCTTTATGGCAGTGATAATTATGCCTTTGATAAATATCCTGGCACATAACTGCTTAAGCTTCTTCACTGAAATAATGTTCTTGGTTGTTCAGAAAAGTAAAGTGAAACAAACAAAAGTTTGTTCAAGGTGTCTATATGATGAATGTGGGAATGTGCACTTCATGCTCAGGTGGAAAATTTTCTTCTGTGATTTATTTTTAAAAGTGGAGACATAGTAGAAAGAAATAGTAAATGAACATTTGTATCAATAGAGTTGGTTTGCATTCTTGATTTCTTATTTAATATACTTCAGTCAGTTTTTTTTATTATTTTTTTGGTTAATATACAAAGGAATTTTCTGTAAGAAATTGCTACAGGGAAACAGACAGTTGCTGTCAAAATCAGCATTGCTAGAACTGAAAAAGCAAGTAAATTAAGATGATAAACCAGTATGACTTATCTGTGACAAAATTATAAAATGAAATACGTTTCATATTTGTCTAATGAGATTAAGTACCAGTTCAAAGAGTACTCTATTTCAATTATAATATTCTACCTCCAACAATAATGGAATCATATTAGGAAATACCTAAAGGGGATATAGCTTGACATATTAGCACATGGGCAGAAATTCTATATTCCTTGAAGCTTTAATGAGGATTTCACAGGGTTAAAAATCAATAAAATTTCTAGGTTAACATTTAGTGCTCAACAAAAGAAATTCTGGGGGAATCAGTATTTCTGACCTCAATCAGTATTACAGAGCAATAGTGTTAAAAACTGCATGGTATTGGTACAGTGACAGGCAGGAGGATCAATGGAACAGGATTGAAGATCCAGAAATGAACTCACACACCTATGGCTACTTGATCCTCGACAAAGGGACTGAAAACATCCAATGGAAAAAAGATAGCCTTTTCAATAAATGGTGCTGGTTCAACTGGAGGTCAGCATGCAGAAGAATGCAAATTGATCCATTCTTGTCTCCTTGTACTAAGCTCAACTCCAAATGGATCAAGGACCTCCACATAAAGCCAGACACTCTGAAGCTAATAGAAAAAAAAACTGGGGAAGATCCTTGAGGACATCAGTACAGGGGGAAAGTTTCTGAACAGATCACCAATAGCATATGCTGTAAGATCAAGAATTGACAAATGGGACCTCATAAAATTACAAAGTTTCTGTAAGGCAAAGGACATCATCAAAAGGACAAATCGGCAACCAACAAATTGGGAAAAGATGTTCACCAACCCTACATCAGATAGAGGGCTAATATCCAATATATACAAAGAACTCAAGAAGTTAGACACCAGAAAACCAAATAACCCTATTAAAAAATGGGGTACAGAGTTAAACAAAGAATTTTCACCTGAAGAACTTCGGATGGCGGAGAAGTATCTTAAGAAATGTTCAACTTCATTAGTCATTAGGGAAATGCAAATCAAAACAACCCTGAGATTTCATCTTACACCAGTCAGAATGGCTAAGATTAAAAATTCAGGAGACAGCAAGTATTGGCGAGGATGTGGAGAAAGAGGAACACTCCTCCACTGCTGGTGGGGTTGCAAATTGGTACAACCACTCGGGAAATCAGTCTAGAGGTTCCTCAGAAAACTTGGCACCTCACTTCCAGAAGATCCTGCTATACCACTCCTGGGCATATACCCAGAGGATTCCCCAGCATGTAATAAGGATACATGCTCCACTATGTTCATAGCAGCCCTATTTATAATAGCCAGAAGCTGGAAAAACCCAGGTATCCCTCAACAGAAGAATGGATGCAAAAAATGTGGTATATATACACAATAGAGAACTATTCAGCCATTAGAAACAATGAATTCATGAAATTCTTAGGCGAATGGATGGAGATGGAGAACATCATACTAAGTGAGGTAACCCAGTCTCAAAAGATCAATCACAGTATGCACTCACTAATAAGTGAATATTAACCTAGAACACTGGAATACCCAAAACTTAATCCACACATCAAATGAGGTACAAGAAGAACGGAGGAGTGGCCCCTGGTTCTGGAAAGACTCAGGGTAGCAGTATAGGGCAAAACCAGAACAGGGAAGTGGGAAGGGGTGGGTGGGAAAACAGGGCGAGGGAAAGGGACTTATGGGACTTTTGGGGAGTGGGGGACCAGAAAAAGGTAAATCATTTGAAATGTAAATAAAAAATATATCGAATTAAAAAAAGAAAAAAAATTAGTCCTGCCATAAAAACAAACTAAAACTAAGCTCACATTTTTGAGAACATGTAAGACTAAAAATATAGAATTGCAATTGTTAGGGTTTAATGCCTGGAGTATGACATTTATTCTGCAATTCTTACATTCATTCCTTTACTATGACTGTCTATCACAAGGAAAGTAGTTTGAGCTTTATTTTTACTTATTTTCTATGAGCATTTTTCCTGGAGATGTGAGGAGAGGAAATGGAATGCCTGGAACTAGAGTCACCAGTCTGTGTAAGCCATAACGTAGGGCTTGGAATCAAACCTAAGTCTTTGGGAAAATCAGTCAGGGCTCTTAACTGGCAAAGTGTCTTTCCAGATCTATGAGATTTTTTTCTTTACAATTTCTTTAGATTTAATTAAAAAGAAATTGCAACTAGTTTATTTAAAATATCTTTTCTGTGTTGAATATAATTATTAAGTCGTCTCTCAGATTCCACTGTACAATGTGCAATGAAACATGGTATGTTATCTTTCTTCACTTTGTGCTAGTTTAGCATTTGATTATTTTAATATATCACTGCCTCAGTCCATTCCATTTCTTCTGCATCTTTCAAAGGCTTAAGGGCATGACTAGCAGATAGGACTCCTGTAATGCAGGTAACATTGAATATGGGGGAAACTTTGCGTTTCCTGATTCTCTCTGTTCTTCATAAGCACTAGTGTAAGCCATTATCAGGGAAGGGAGTAAATATGCTGATGACTGTGGGAACTGTAAAAGCTATGATATTCTTACAAAATAGGTTTAGTTAATGTGATGCATTTTATGGAAAGGATGCTTTGGGGTCAATAATTCAGTAAGTGCTTATTAATACAGAATACATTTTTGACTTGGTTTCATATTAACTTTCTAAACAGAGACTCTGGACTGTAGGTAGCCACCTTAACTCTCCTTAGCTCTCCACTGTGTCACGGATGTTGCTATATATTATTTTCAAAATGCATATAATTTTAGAAATATCTTGTATTAGCATTCAAGATTATATAAACTTACTACCTCGGTAAGTGGGTTGTTCATGGACTACTGCAATATCACCATAGACATACAGTTGATAGTTGCTAAGAAGTAATTCTATGTCTAATGTATATTGAACATTATCTTGGTGTGGACATTTCCCATCTGGCAAAACATTTGACATTTCTATTTCCTGGAGTAGAATAAGAAAAAGTATAAAATAACAGAAGAAATTGAAAGTGGCACAGAGTGATTGAGCCTCGTAGAAACTTCAGAGAGTACTCGCCTCAAAGTTCACTGCCACACCTACAGAGTGAGCATGGCCTATAAGAAGACTCATGCAGAAAGACAAAACTTTTTGAACTTTAGGACTTAAAGACTCCAGTTCTAGGACAAACAGTAAAGTTAAAGGACTTGTGGGCTAAGGCTACAAAACATCCAGGAGAACAAGGCAGTGGTGGTGCATACCTATAATCCCAGCACTTGGGAGGCAGAGGCAGGCAGATTTCTGAGTTCAAGGCCAGCCTTGTCTACAGAGTAAGTTCCAGGACAGCCAGAACTACACAGAGAAACCTTGTCTCAAAAAAAAATCAAAAACAAACAAAATAACATCGAGTAGAACCCAAACAGATGAGCCATAAAGGCAATGATACAACAGAGTTGTGGAAATGAGTTGACCATGTCTCAACAGAGGAGGAGCTGAGAAATCACATCATAGGTATTATCAAAGAGTTTTAGACACAACTCCAAGGTTTTAGACTTAAGCAGCTGGAAGTTAGAATGACTATCAAATATGCTTGTTAGGGTGTAGAGGTGACTGTCATTAAGAATCCACACAGAAACTTTCAGCAGACAATAAATGAATTTGTTTGAATACCAGTAACAGTGGTGTGAAGTTCAATGCCATTGCTTTATAAAAGGACTGAATGCAATGAATTGAAAATGGTCAAAAACATCCACAGAGTAAACTACAAAGGTCAGTTGGCCTCAATCTTAATTAAGTTTGGGATCTGTTCTCTCATTTTTACAAAATAATGTAACTATTAAAATATATTTATATTTCAAAAATTTATTTTCCTGTCACAATTGTTAGTTTTAAGCATTTCTGTTGAATAAGAACAAGTTACATGCTAAGGGTGATATATAAAAGATACATAATTTCTTGGTGTATAATTGCTGCAAACATGAGTATAACCTAATAAACTATGCTTTCGTTTACATAATATTAGAAAATAAATAATGATGGGATAGAGTAAACTGCAAATCCATCCTGGTGTCTGAATGAAAACTTGCTCTTTTCCCCATTTGTGTATGATTTCCTTTCACTTTAAATTTAATTGCTCTATAACAAATTTTGTATTCATTTATATTTAAGAAAATATTAACTGTGAGCATATAACCTTTAGAAATACAATTCTGTCTTCAATGTTCTATTTCTTTTTTTCTTTTTTTTTCTTTTTATTTTTTTGAGACAGGGTTTCTCTGTAGAGCCCTGGCTGTCCTGGAACTCTCCTTGTAGACCAGGCTGGCCTTGAACTCAGAAATCCACCTGCCTCTTCCTTCCAAGCGCTGGGATTAAAGGTATGTGCCACCACTGCCCGGCAATGTTCTATTTCTTGCTGTCCCTTTTTCTCCTCAAGCTGCCTAATTTTTTTTAACTTTTCCTGGTTCTACTTGCTTCCCTTCACTGTAGAGCTGCATGACAGTAATCACTAATAAACACATGACACAATCAATACAAAACTCTCTTTAAATATCCTTTGCCAACACCATTAATGCAAAACTCTTCAATTTAGCCTCAGTCTGATTTTTTTTGGACAAGCTGTGAAAGCAAACGTTCTTTACCAAAATCTCACAAGAACAGTCTGTCAGAAAAGATTTTTTTAGGCCATTTAATAATAGTCTTTCTCTCTGAAGCTTTTTGAGATAGGCCCTTATAATATACATTTTCTTCAACACTACTCTCTTCTACACTTCTACTAGAATTTCTGCGTAAACTCCACTTAAAGCTTTCAACTACTTTTCTAGTTCAATGTCTCAAAATCTTGTATATTCCTCCAAAGAGCTACATGGTTAGGCCAGTCACAACACCTAACTCCTGTTTTAGTGTTCTGGTGCCACAAAGAGACACATGACCAAGTCAACTTTTATAACAGAAAGCATTTAATTTGGTCCCTTATTAAAATTTTAGGGGTTTAGTCTGTGATCATCATGATATGATGAAAAGCAGGCAGGCACAGTATTGCAACACTGCTTGAAAGCTTTACATATTCATCTGCAGGAAGGGAGAGAGAGACTGGGCTTGTAATGAGTTTTTGAACCCCAAATCCCACCTTTGTCATACATCTTCCACAAGAACACACCTCCTAATCTTCAACAGTCCACAAATTGGAAAACAAGCATTCAAACATAAGAGGCTACTGGGCTGTTTTCATTCAAACCACTATAAATGCCCATGATTCCTCTACTGAAAATAAACTTTAATTACCTCACAAAGCTTTGATAAATTCCTTTCAAGAATATAACTTGTGTTATATATAGCACTTTTGAAATCAACTGATTTATTGATCTAATTTTTTTTTGTCTTTCAGTGAGGTGGTTTGACTTCTGCTTTTTTTTTTAACTTCAGCTTATTTACAATCATTCTTCCTTAAATAAAAATATGGGAAAGGAGACAAAGAAAAGAAAAATGGAATTTAATTTTGTATTTTTATTGCATTTTCACTTGCAAAGTATGGTTGTCTAATAAATGAAAAACCAGATCTGGGTATCTGGGAGTGTCAGTAGAGAGAAGACAACTGTCCTCACGGGGCCTTTCCAGGTGTATGAGTCAGCTAGCTGGGTTCAGGCACTGAGCTTTGGCCTCCTCAAGTTCTTCATTTTCACCTCTTTGCTGTAACTCAGAATTTCCTGTCACCAGGATTTATATACGAGACTGTACTTGTAGACCAAGTCTTAACTGGTGTTGATTAACAGAGGAAGATTAAAAAAAAAAGGCTTTAAAGAACATTGATAAATTTGGCAGATAGAGGAACTGTCAGTGGTAATTGCCTATTAGCTTGAAGTATGTGATCCCCATACATTCCAGTGAGTGCCACTTTAAGGTCTCCCTAAGCAAAATTGAGTCTCATAATGATGCCTAGAAACCACACTTCATGGACCAATATGAAAAATAGAATAGTATGATTTTAATACTTTTATGCTCTCCTTTTATCTACTGTATGGATTGGTCAACAGTACCTTCAATATTTGCCTTTAAAATGCTGAAGCACACAGTATATTTACAGAGATTCATATTATGATCTTCTAATTCTGTGACATAATCTCAAGAGTGATGAATACCTCTTGATTCACTCCCTTAACTGTTCAATGTTCTTAATGAAGTTACTCACCACATTCAATGTATCAGTATTGATTGCCTAGCTTCCACCTCTTAATGTCATTCAATTTAACAGATTAACAATGAAGTTGAAAGGATTGCAAAGGATAGAGTCGACACTGTCATCAAAAGCCCAACAAAGGCAAAGAAAATAGGAGGGATAGCACTGTCTGAGGAATCAAGGTTCTTTTCCTAATTCTGCTGTTGCCTGCACATCACAAAACAATGATATCTGATTTTCCCAGTGCCCATCTGTATGTGACCTAAAAAAATAGAATATGATCCCAGCAAGTTTTGTTTCTGAGTAAGAGTAGGGCCCATGGCACTGAGAAACTCTTATTTCTTTTCTCTAATGAGGAGGCTGTAAAGATGTGCCAGACAGGAAATAACAGTTAAGAATTACAAAGATGATATAATGCCACCCTTAATAAGAAATGAAAATCCTACTAGACAGTAGTGTATGCATTTAATCCTAGCAATACAAAGGTAGAGGCATCCAGATCTCTGAGTTCAAGGCCAGACTGGTCAACACAGGATGGACAGACAGGGCTATACAAAACAAAACAAAACCAAAAGAAAAACAAAGGAAAACAAAAAAATAACAAAAGAGCACCACTTTTACATGAAAAGAAAGGAAGAAAGGAGAAAGAAAGAAAGAAAGAAAGAAAGAAAGAAAGAAAGAAAGAAAGAAAGAAAGAAAGAAAGAAAGGAGAGAGAGAGAGAAAGAGAGAGAGAGAGAGAGGTAAAAATCCATTATCTTATCTTTAGCACTTTGTTCTCTGTGTCAGAGGATGGAAGGGCCAGCTAGTACACATGCTTATCTGGGTCATGTAAAGCGTGTCCAAATGTGGAGATTTAAAAGAAACTTCTTTCATTAGGAAATGTGGAATGGGTATGCTGGGGAAAGTGCACATAGCTAGCACCACATAACAGAACATTTCAGCAATATTTACAGCTTATAATCACCAGCCTGCATTGACCATTGGGTAAATACTCTGATGAGGACTGTGAAGAATGATAGTAATTATGCCAATGAGATGCTATGGCGACTTTCAATGATAGATTCTAGCCTGACCACCTGACAATTGTACATGCTATTGCTGCATCGCTGATCTCTCTTTCTAATAGTTTTTGTAACTTAGGTACCAATCAAACACTCAGAAACAGAATAATGTTTAATAAATAATAAAAATTGTGATCACAATACACTAATAGAATAAAAATAAATGCCTCCTAGAAATAGAAGAGCAATATATTGCTAAGGGTTATCAACTTATATAAAGAACATGATTATTTTTCTGGTTGGAATAATAATGGTCCTCACAGGCTCATATGTTTGAAGAGTTGGTGAAATTATTTGGAGAATTAGGACGTATGAATTTATTGGAGATGGTTTGCCTTTGAATTTGGGCTTTCGAGTTTTAAAACATTCATGCTATTCCCAGTGTGTGTTGTACCTCCTACTAGTGGATAAAGAATTGACCCCTCCACTGTTCCTTATGGCATGTTTTTGCTCTGCCATCATAAACTCTAAAGTCATAAAACAAATTAAATGCTTTGTTTTATATGTTGCCTTGGTCATGTTGTTTGATCCTAACAATAGGAAAGCATCTAAGATAGCTGTTATTTAAAAACTATAACAGCTTTCTAAATTTGAAAAGTCTATATAAATTTAATAACATGCAATGTTTTATTAAAATGTAATTTTAAAGTGATGTATTTAGTATCACAGAACACTTTTACACATTTGTTCACAACACACAAAGGGACACACATATACACACACACCAGACAAATATAGACATGCACAGAGACACACAAATCAGCCACAAAGCTATAAAGTCATAAAGCATTTCTTCACTGAGACTGAAAGGAAGATCTGAAATTCTGATTTTGGAGAACATATATATTGATTTCTATACTTTAGAAAAAACTAGGTTGATAAATCTTTTCTGAAATAAAAATAAATGGTGAAAACTTTTGGAAAATAGCGTGTCAATTAAAAATACTGCTGACTCTTTGAAGATTCATCAAGACCCCATTTTGTCTACATAAGTATAACTTTAAAGTTTACCCAATCCAAAAGGAGAAATAAAAATCCAAAATGACCTATTTAATGAATTGAACTTTGTAATTCAAATTCATGTATTTTTCTAAAGCAAATATTCTCAAGCTTACATAAAACTCTATAAACATCAAGCTGGTGAGGAGAATACAGACATTAAATTTTGGCATTTTTCCTGATGTTTTGTGAGGAACGGACCTAGCAGTAATCTGCACTTTTCTTGCCCTCCAAGAAGGCTGATATGCAAAGGAGCAGCTTGTTCCATTCCCGAGTACACATAAAGGCTAAGTAGCAAGGAGTTGAGAGAGTAGTATCAATAACAGTGAGTGATTTTGCTAATCATGATTAGAAATAATAACCATATTGATGTTATTTTAAAATTCCAAACAATAAAAAAATCATAAATGTGTAAATAAAGCTCTGTTCATTCAATCAACAATATAGGAAGACATAGCATGCAAACTGTGCCAGGTTATTAAAACAAGATAGTCTAAATACATTTTAACAGTATTTCATTAGTTTGAAATACTGTTTTTTTTTGTATAGGTAGTCTTCAGAATGAGAAGGTAAGTGGTTTTTCTTAATATTAAAACTAGAATTTAATAAATAATAGGATTTGAAGGTCATGTGATTTCATGAGAATTTCATGAAATTATAGTAAATTTGTAAAGTAGAAATTTCTGTTAACTGAAATAAATTCCCAAGGTATTAATCTAAAGATTATGGATAGATTTGAAATATATATAAAGGACTTTAAGTTGCAAAGATAATTTAAAATTATTTGCTTCAGGGAGAAGAGCCTTGAGATTGATGCCACATTAACTTCAGCAGAAAAATCCATTTTCTAGCATTCTCCTTCATCTAAACTATCTTCTGGTGATTTTCCCTACAAATATTCACTAACCAGAAAATTATCATAGAAGACCAGTCATCAGTTATTTTAAAGTCTTCATTTATTTCACATGTTAAAAATGTGTGGGATTTCTAAGGTTGCCACTATATTCATTCAAATTACAGAAAGGAATTACAATGTGAGGATTTGAAAAATACCACTTGTCCATCACTTTTCTGCAAACAAAACCTGGGCTATACCCTGAATCAGGTGGGCAAACCCCACTGATTTGGTTTATGACACATACACAGTGCTGGCCATGGAGAAACTGGATTTGAGAAAAGGAAGAGTCAGTATTTGGGTTTAAATTTCCAATCTGAGAGCTGGAAACCAGGATTATTCATCAGCTGTATATTAACTTCCTAATGAGGCAAAAAGGCCAGGTCTTTCTGTTACCACACTACATCCCTGAGTGATGATTGCTTGGGTTTTAGGAGTAAAGTTTTGGGTAAATTTTCCCCTAGAAGGGAGATGGGGATGGACGCATCAAATGGAGCTTGCAATGGAGCAGAGTATGGGTCAATGAAACACATTTTAATGCAATTTAATTAGTAACTTGGGGTTTTAAGTATGTCTTGGAAAAACAGAAGTTTTCCACATAACAGATGGCAAATGTGTGAAAAATACTCTCCCAGGATGCTACATTCTAAGATGATTAAAATTCTAAACATGTAATAAATTGTATAAATGAAAACATAATCCTGTTTTGTTTTCCTATTATCAAAGATGGTCAGGGGCTATGTTATTTTCAAACAGCAAGTCACATCTAAAGATGCCTTGGTTGGCATTGTCTATGGGACTAGTTTTCTCTATGATAAATTCTTTTTCTTGTTTTGAGACAGGCTCTACCTATGAAGCTCAGGCTATTCTGGAACTCTCTACAAAGTCAAGACAACTCCTCTACTCTGGACCTTTCTGCTTCAGCTTCTAGGGGCTGAGATTGCTGGTGCATGACACCACATCCCAGCGTGATGTTTTCTTTCAGGCTGATAGCCATCTGAAAAAGTAAACACCATTTTTACCCAAAGCAGACATTCTACCACTTAAGTTTTGTCCTAGACAAGCTTTGCTAATCATCAGGGAAACAGATGGGTATGGTCAGAGAGAAGCAAGTATGAAACTTGGGATTTTAGGAAGACTTACATGTATTATGGCAACTTAACTCTAACATTATGACTATAACTCAGTCTATATTTATATATTTCTATATTATACACATTATTAAATGTTATATACATTTATATAACTAAACAGTAATTACATTTATAACTAAAAGTTATTCAGTATTTCAAGTGACTTAAACTGTGAAACAAGCAAGTCTAATTTTAGAAGACTACCACTTCGAAAATAGCATTTCATATAGATTTAGAATACCCACAAGCATCTTTTCAAGAAGATGCTATGCTAATAAGAAAAAAAAAATTACCCAAAGCAGTAATTTGAACATTACTTGCAATCTTTTCTACTAGTAGTATCTATTTTCTCTTTCAAATGCCAAGAGTAGGGGTAAAAATAATAGGGAGTGGGAATGGGGAGGGGAATGGGATAGGGAAAAGAGAGAGAGAACAGAAATCTCTGTTCTGGGCAGGCTATGGGGACACAGGGGGTAGCATCTCTAAGATAGCAACCTGGAGTAGAAGATCTCAGGGAGTCTATGGAGTTGACTCGAGTAGAGACTCCTAGTAGTGGGGAATATGAAGCCTGAAGTGGCCACCTCTTGTTGCCAGGCAGGGCTCCTAGTACAGGGGTAAGGACAGCAACACACCCACAAAATCTTCTACCCAAAATGTGTCCCGCCTTCAAGAAGTACAGGGACAAAGATGGAGCACAGCCTGAGGGAATGGATGACCAATGATTGGCCCAACTTAAGACCCATCCCATGGGCAAGAACCAATCCCTGACACTATAAGAATTCTCTGTTATGCTTGCAGATAGAACACTAGAATAATTGCCCTCTATCCTCTAACCATTGGCTCCACCCAACAGTCAATGGAAACTGGTGCAGAACTCAGAGCTTAGAAGTTTCTATATCTTTGTCTAAGAATTTTATGAATTCATTGTTTCTAATGGCTGAATAGTACTCCATTATGTATATATACCACATTTTTTGCATCCACTCTTCTGTTGAGGGACATCTGGGTTCTTTCCAGCTTCTGGCTATTATAAATAGGGCTGCTATGAACATAGTGGAGTATATATCCTTATTACATGCTGGGGAATCCTCTGGGTATATGCCCAGGAGTGGTATAGCAGGATCCTCTGGAAGTGATGTGCCCAGTTGATTTGGAGAACATCATACTAAGTGAGGTAACCCAGACTCAAAAGATCAATCATGGTATGCACTCAGTAATAAGTGGATATTAACCTAGAAAACTGGAATACCCAAAACATAATCCACACATCAAAAGAGGTACAAGAAGAATGGAGGAGTGGTCCCTGGTTCTGGAAAGACTCAGTGTAGCAGTATAGGGCAAATCCAGAACAGGGAAGTGGGAAGGGTTGGATGGGAGAACAGGGGGAGCAAAGGGGGCTTATGTGACTTTCGGGGAGTGGGGGCCTGAAAAGGGAAATCATTTGAAATGTAAATAAAAATATATTGAATGAAAAAAGAAAAGAAAAAAAGAACAGAAAGTGAGAAAAAAGTTTCTATATAATATTTTAAGACTCCTGTTTTTAACATAAGGTCTTCCTACATAGTCCCAGCTGATCTAGAATTTAGTACACAGACAAAAAATGGCTTCAAATTCGCAGAGATTCATCTGCTTTTGTTTCCTCTGTGACAATTCTGTTGTGGTAGAAAGGTTTGTACAAACTTTTCTCATGCATTATTACAATGTAACCCAAGATGATGTTTGTAAAAGCCAGAAAAAAAAACCATAAAAGTCTCAATGAAATTTAAAAGACCTGAATAATCATTTCCCTAAAGAAGACAAAAACCTGGCCAATAAGCACATGCAATAATGATCAACATCACTAACAGGGGAAATTCAAACATAAACCACTTGGAGGTATTACCTCCTATTACTTAACATGTTTATTTTCTAAAAGGGAGAAGAAACCAGCTGTCACTCACGTTAATACAGATTTAATACAGCTGTGTGGAGAGTTAGGTCAGAATGCCAACTACATGGAGCAATATACATATTGCTAAAGGATTTACAAATGAAAAACTATGATCCAAGCAGCAATTCTGCTATGGGCAAATACTGGCAGAGATCTAATCATTACTAGACGAAGGCATTAATACTTGCATGCTTTCTGCATCATTTTTCAAAGTAACAAGAATATGGAAGCTCTTGAAGAAACTGTGAGAGTCAAAATGATAAAAATGTTGTGATACAGAAACACAAGGGCATATTAATCACCCCTAAGAATGACTAAGACCCCACCATCTCTCAAAGCATTGATGAGCTGTGAGAGGACCTGAATGAACTGAGTCAGCTGTAAGAATATATGAGAAAAACTCAAATATACAGAAACAGAAACCTGAAGAACAAGTCGGGACAGTGGGAGGACCACACAGATATAGGTCAACAACCACGAAGAGGCACATGCATGAGATGAGGCCATGTGGAAATCTGAAAAGGAACATGAGATTTCATCTGTTCTTGACTCAAAAAGAAAAACAATTGACTTGAGAAGTGAAGAATATGCAAATTTATTTCAAGTTAATGTCATTTCATTATATATAATATATTAATATATTTGTTAATATATATGTCAATCCATTAATATAATTCCCCTTAGAGTTATGTTGTAGACATTAAATCTACACAATAAAAATTTTGAAAGGAAACATGCACCAATGATTCTCTCAACAACCTACTTTAATTCCTACTCTAGACTGTATAAGTCATTTCAGTCTTTAAGAATCCCTGATGACTTGAAGCTGTGAGAGTTCTGTGTGTCACTAAGATTTTAACCAGTCTATCACATACAGTTATTGTCAGATCCCAAGACAAAGAAAATGAGTCTTCCTCCATTTGATTTCATGTTTTAGACTTACTCTCTGAGTGCCTGTGCAATTTTTGTATTTTGAGTTTCCTTCCTTTAGCTCTCATTTTACTTTCACTGTTCATACTCTCTTCAATTAATAGATTGTTTTAATGAGCTGTACCTGAGCTTAGATACCCACTCTTCAGAAGACATTCTATAGAAGTTCTTGTCCTTATTGCACATACCTTGAGAACCTTGCACATAATCTCACACACGGAGAAGGTTTTTTCTGCTCGAGTCCAGTCCCAGGTGGTCACCTTTAAAAGACAGGTAATAACGGATCATTTGTGCTAGTAAGGCATTCCTGCTTCCCTCTGTCTTACCTAGATAATAACACTTTCATAAAAGTATTTCTTTAGTCTCTCAGTGGTACTTCATATAATGTTCCTTCTACAGAATTTGGGTGTTTTTGAAAATTTGTAAGGAGTTGTCTTCTTTTCAGGACACATTTTATGTTGTTTGTAATAATTTCCATTTGAAAAAAATCTTTTATGTCTTTAAAATAAATCTTGTGTTATTTTAAAACAAATATTAAGTATGCAAATACTAAATATGCATTCTACCTTAATAATATACAGAGAAGGACATAGATATTAATATTTGCTTTGATTATTTAAAATAAATTATTGATATTTTAAAAGCATTCTAAGATTATTAAGATATTGTAAAGATGTCAAATCTAATCTGAAGTTAGTCCCCTTACTTATTCTAAAATATTTTATCTCTCTAAGCAGAAGAAATTATGCAGGGTAGGAATATAGCAAAATATATAAACTGTTTTTTTCTTTCGGGTACTCTGAAATTTGTGTGTACATAAACAGTAAAAATAGTAATGATTCAGATTTGAGAGCTCTCAGATCGTTCATAATATTAAACCTGTCAGTGAAAAACATGGTATCTTGTGTTTATAGTCTATAAACATTTATTGGGTGTTAATTCTCTGTAAGGTACATGTTTTCAAAGCAAGCTTTTCAAGAAAATAAATGTGCAGACGTATTGAGTATACATAGAAAATACAACAGAACATATTACAACAGATTAGGTTCCAGAAGAACTGAAGAGTGTAGACGGTCGCTTATTAAACTGTGTGGCCTTGAATAGTCCCCCGAAAGACAAATGTATTGAATGGTTGTTCCTGATCTTTTATATTTTGGGACATGGCAGAACATTTAGAAGGTGGACTATAATGTAAGAAACTTCAGGTCATTAGTGACATGAACTTAATGGAGTTATAATGTTTGAAGCACTTCTATTTTCTCTATCTTCTGGCTGCCATACAGTAAGCTTGCTCCCCTGGTGAGTCCTCCAAGTGTGTTGTCCTATGCTGCTCTAAACCATGCAGCACAGCCATGTGGCCATGGACTGGATCCTCAGACACTGCATGACAAGATAAACATTGTTTTACTTTAGTGGTTGGTCTAGCTACATCGTGTTTTACAGTAGGGGGAAATTAATGCATTCATGTATTTCCCAGAAAATATTTCTTTTTTTTTACACAAGACTAATAAAACTTAATTTAAACTTTTGTATGATTTGTATGTTTTCTATTGTTTTGTGTGTGTGTGTGTATGTGTGTGTTATAATAGTTTGTGTAGAGACAGCGTCTCACCTTTTATACCTAGCCAGCCTCAAACACATCTTCTTTCTTCAATCTCCCGTGCTCAGAGACTGCAGGCATGTACCTTCACACTTGCCTCTCATTTAAACTTTTTGCAGCATAGAATTTGACACAATATACGTAGACTTAACATTGATTATTTTAAAGTTTTATTTATTGTATGTTAATAATATTTAAATATAAATTGAAAGCTTAATGCTGATAATGAAAGGATCCAGATAATGACTAAGGCCTCTCAAAGGGTCCACAGATACAAAGGGAATAGAATGTTCATTAATATAAAGTAAATGTTTAAATCTCTTACTCTACCTATCATCATCACTTTTTAATCCAATATATGAAATTGCTTGACATATCTTTGGGGACATTTCTAAAATTCTTTTCAATGTCTTCATGAAATTTTTAACAATAATATTATGGTTTGCTCCATGTATCAGGTTCTTAAGCAAAAAACAACACCTAACATCTTCAAAGCTTTACATTTGGCAAAATATTTTAAACAGACATTAGTGATTTCCTACATGTCTTTTTTTTTCAGAATGCATTGGTGATTAGGTGCTGCTCAGGTGATGTAAGCCCGCTTTCAGCAGCTCTGGTTGTTCAAACATTTGACTATAAACACTTACTGGAGGTGACAGGAACCTGTAAAGGCAGGAGCCTCTCAGAGCAAGAAACACGGGTGTGTACCCACGGTCCTGGAGGGATTCCTGCTCCCGTGCTTCACACCAGCCCATGTAGACTATCTGCAAGGAAAGCAAGTGCTGTTAACTGCCAAACTACACTTTATATGTTGTAGTCTATTTGTGTGTCTTGTGCTGAAATAATTTCATGAAAAATTATCAAATTGATTTATAGCAAATTCCACTAAAACAGCCTCCTTGTCAGCAGAGGCTAGAAACAGAGGAGTTTGTCTCCATAGCATTGTCAAATGCTGCCTTATTTGCCACAAGCTACTTTCTCACACATTCCCTGTCTTTTTCTGCGCTTAAAGGTATTTACTTACAATAAACTATTAGCTCAACTTCTTGTTTACCAATTAGTTATATTTATTATGCCTGAATAGTCTCAGAATACAAAACATGCAAATGAACAATGTAAGCCTTTTCCTGCCAGTCTAGAGTGAACCACATCATCCTCTGGGATTCACAAGATAAGACAGTGAAACACTTATTCTGAGCACTGTCAACATTTTTTTATATTAAAAAAATGGAGGTTCATTTTTACATATCAAGTTGCAGTGACTGATCATAGCTCTGGGTCTTCTTGACTGAGAGAAACTGGTTTCTAAGGGAAAGCACTGTTCTTAGAGACAATGTCTTGAGCAACATATGGAAGCTTCACTTGTCAAGAAAGGGCTATTGGCCTTTGAGCTCAGGCAGGAAAGAGGGAGGCGGAAATTGCAGTACAGAAAGGGGACTCTGAGATAGTCAGGTTTGGAGAAGAGAACTCTGAAGAAGGTAACATAAACCTGACAAGAGGTAACTAACCATGTGGAAAACATGGAATACTTTAAACCAGTTACATATGTTATAAGCTAGTCAGGGAATATATCAAAGCATTTGGGCTAAGAAATTATTCATAAATTATTCATCTGAGAGTTGTTATTTTGGGAAACAAAGAGGCCAAGTGGAAAAGCTGAATTCTACATTTGACATATCATACATGGGGCATAAAATCCAAGCTTAGAAACGTCCCAGGTGAGAGGCCGGGCAGTTACACCTGTTCATCATGCTCCACCATTTAATTGCAATGAGACTCAACATACACAACTGTTGGTTAAATGTTACAGTTTCAATATTTTATTGATTCCATATGGGAAGACCCTTCTTACCTCACCAGTTTTACTTTTTGATTTCTGATTTTCAGACATTGGTTCAGCATTTACATTGCTTTCTGTAATACCATCTATGGCCAGCAAAATATGAAACACATGAGGAAATGCAGCTGGCCTTAGTGTCCATTACACTGCACCCAAGATATAATGGTGGGAGGAGCAGAGTGTCCAGCACGGCCGTCATGCTCATCCAGCTGCTAGTACCAAATTACCAGCTTGATGCAGAAGATGAAGTTCTTCTCAGCTCAAAACCCAACTTTAAGATGGCTTGTATACAGCATACTATTCTAACAGTTGAAGAATAATAACACAAAAAACTTCACAAACAATTCCCACTTACACCCAGGGACATTTTCTTCCTCTTGGATCATTTTTACTCTATAATAAACTGGATTGTCCATTATCTTAGTTTACATTATAGTAACTCTCTTACATTTTCAAAGTCTCTGATTTAACAACTTTTGTAACTGTGATTTACATACCCTCTCTAGAGTATTAATGTGTGTTTTGAAATTTACATTATAATTGAACACTTAATAGACTTTTCAGTTGTTAATGAAATCATAATAAGATCCAGATACAATAAATTATTTGGATTTATTTTATATAGTCAATTATAACTAATAAATTGATACCAAACATTGAAAATAATAAAGTCACTCTCCTCATAAAAACATTTAACTATGTATGCATTTACAAATACACACACACACACTCACACGCAGGCATTCTTGCATGTTGAAACAAACTACAGTCCTTTGAAAAGAAGGATTTCAATTATTGAGGTAACCCAGACTCAAAAGGTGAATCATGGTATGCACTCACTAATAAGTGGATATTAACCTAGAAAACTGGAATACCCAAAACATAATCCACACATCAAATGAGGTACAAGAAGAAAGGAGGAGTGGCCCCTGGTTCTGGAAAGACTCAGTGAAGCAGTATTCGGCAAAACCAGAACGGGGAAGTGGGAAGGGGTGGGTGGGAGGACAGGGGGAGAGAAGGGGGCTTACGGGATTTTCGGGGAGGGGGGCCTAGAAAATGGGAAATTATTTGAAATGTAAATAAATTATATCGAATAAAAAAAAGGATTTCAATTATTAAAATGGCCAGGAATACTGGCCTGAGCACAAGCTCATGTCCCTTCTTAGTTAATGACCAATGTGGAAACATCTAGCCTACTGTGGATGGTGTCACCTTTGGGTTGTTCTAGTTGTTCCTAGATGGTATAAGAAAAAAAAACTAAGCAAGTAATGAAGAACTAGACAGGAAATAGTGTTCCCTGTCAGTATCTGTCAGTTGCTGTTTCTGGGTTCATTGAGTTCCCACCTTGATATTCCTCAGATATGGACTGTAACCTGAGAGTTGCCAGCTGAAATAAACTCTTTCCTCCCTAAGTTGCTTTTGGTCATGGTGTTCTGTCCCAGCAATGAAACTATGAATGATATTCGTACCAGAATCATATGGTATTGCTATCATAGAACTGAATATGTTTTATGTAGTATTGTAAAAGGACTTTGGAATTTTGAGATAAAAATGTTATTGTGTATTTAGTGCTTAGTGAACTGTTTTCAGAACTAAGACGTTAAACCTGAGATATTATGTTCAGATAACCTAGATGCAGCTTAAGAGGTTTCAGAGGAAAATTGGAGACTTCCATGGAGACTATAAGACTATTCAGTATTTTGAACTAGACATCGGAGAGCTAGGGCTGAAGACTTGGCTGTGACTAACAAGACTCCAGCATCAATGAGGCAGTATATTCTGGAGAGGTTTTCCTCAGGGTAAGCATAGTGTAGCTATAGCCCAGAGATGGAAAATGTGGCACATCATTCTGGCAGTCAAACTTGGTAATAGGTTAAAAAAACATTAGGTATTACTAGTTATGGAAGCTTAAAAAGACAACAAAGAGCATTAGAAGATTGGCATCTGAAAGGCCAACAAAGGACATTAGTGAAGATGTGGTCACAGTTGAAGTAGAACTACTAAGTCATAGGAGAGATTGAAGCTTGGCACCATGTCGTAGGCTCAGAATCTTTGAAGAGAGGCTATTGGTAATGGTACAGCTCAGTTGCAGGGGAGACTCTAACATTTTAGAGATGATAGTACCATGGGATTACTGCAAAATACAACAGAAGCTGTTGAGTGGAGCCAACCAGGGAGAAAAGACGTGTGTGCAGTAAAGAGAAATGCTCATGGACCCTCAGGGCCATGATAAAAATGAGAGGCTCTAGATGTCAAGCACTGAGTTTTTTATACTTCTGAATTTTAGTTTTGCTTTGATTTGGGTGTGACCATGTCCTGACTAATGCCTCCTGTAGTAAGAATTTATGTCCTTAGATTTTATTTCACAGGAAACAATTAAAAATGACTTGGGAATTTTATAAGACATTGGAATTTCCAAGTTTTAAGGAGATTTTAAAAGATTTCAATATTTTAGATAGGCTTTGAACTTTGAAAAGGACTTGGATATTATAAAGACATTACAAATGGTTTGAATTTTTAAAAACTGTGGGATTTTGAAAAGTTGAAATGTTTTGCATTGTGATATTAATATTAGATGTTGGCAATGAATAAGAAAGTAAAGGTTATATATTAAGAGTAATGTGTTTGTGTCAGGTTTAGAAGGGGTTGATTTTCCTGATTAGTTTTTTTGTCAATTTGACCTTACATATGGTCATTTGAGAAGAGGGAACCACAACTGAGATGACACCCCTGCCAGACTGGTTTGTGGCTATACCTGTGGGGGACTTTCTTATTAATGACTGGTGTGGAAGCCTCCAGCTCACTATGGGTGATATTTGCTCTAGGCAAATATTCTTAGATATCATAGGAAAGCTATCTGACAGGGTTATGGCGAGATAGCCCTCCTGCTTTCATGTTCCTGCCTTGGACCCCTGCCATGACTTCCTTAGATAACAAAATGTGAGTTTCAAAAGGAAATACAGCCTTTTCTCCCAAGCTGCTGCTGCTCTTGTATTTTATCACATTAATAGAAATCCTAACTAAGGCATATAAGTATGCAAACTAGTTTAGTTGTATTATAGTAATTGAGCTATAATAAAAAAGAGTATGGTCAGACACTGTTTGTCATTTTTATATTAAATAAACCAGGAAAGTCACCAAGGCTAGTTGCTTTAGAAAATATGTTGGGATTTGAGTCCTAGATATTTATCAAAGTATTAGGCATGGATACAGAATACCCATTTATACCTATGTAACATAAATCTAAACGTGGGTCTTATTTTGCCATATAGTAATAACAACATCAGTGCAGAGACTGAATTTCTGCAGCCATGCTCACAAGTAGAGGGCAAAACCTCTGCTTTAGCAACAATTCTGGAGCAGAAGGATCCAGTTGATGTGTAAAATGGATTCAGGCAGAAGTTAGAGAGATAGGGTAAAAAAGTCAATCTGGCAAATACTTAGAAATGATCCTACATGCTAGTTCTTTTCATAATGGTACCTCCATTCCTATACACTTTCATGTACATTTTCCTGTGTCTTCAAAAACATATGTAAGGATATTTTTAAATATTATGAATTCAACTAAATAAAAGAGAACAAAATAAAGATAGTTGAATGCAAAGTTTAGAAGCTGATTCAGTAAAAACTTTCTAGAATGATGATCAAACCCATGAATAAAGGTAGAAAATACACAGAGTAATAAACGGGTGTCACTATGAGAAATTAAACCCTTAAAATCTAATTCCCAAGCAAAAAGAGATAAACAGATATGAGACACAGAGAAATGGTCACACACAAAGGTATTCCAAAGTATACATAAAGGGTCAGTCTACTAAGAGCTATAATTGAAAACTAGAGATAAAACAAACAATAAAAGTAATCAAGAAGCAGGAAAAAAGTTGTTGCTTCTTTGTAGTACTAAAGATAGAAGACAGGGCCAAAACATGTTAGGCAAGTATTCTAACAGTAAACTCTCTAATAACCCAAATTAATATTTTGAAAGAAATAAAAGTTGGATTAATAACTGAATTCTAAATGGAAACAAGACAAGATATCACTTGCAATAAACTTCAATATATAAAACAGAAAATCAACCCACAGTTCTATATGTATATGAATTATCATTTAAGAGGCAATTTGGGCTTTTATGTCACACAGACCATGGTGGCATACCAGCCTTGGAGAAGCCAGCACAGCAGTATCCAGAGAAAAGGAGGGAGACAAACCCAAGACAGAAAATGCCACTGAGAAAGGAGCAAAACAAACTTAGAGACAAGTAAGGTGTTAAATGATCCAAACATCATGCTTTTCCTACTCATGTCCACAGAACTGTAACACTGAAATGAGAAGTGCACTTTGGTGACAATAGTCCTGTCTTACAGTCTGCTGCAAAGTGACATCAATGTATTGAGCACAGTTTAGCTGTCAAGTCCACACCTTGAAAGCCCTACCAAGCTGCTCAGTGGAGACTCCATCTCTGGCACAATTCATTCTAAGTATTCTTGTATTTTTAGAAGATCATGATTTATTTAAATTGAACTTACAATATTTCCTGTAATAGAAAATAAAACAATAATGAAACTATATATACAAGTTTATTTCAGATAATATTAAAGTCAATTAGGTCAGAGAAACATGTATTTTTTCCTTTTTTAAAAATTTTCTATATACTTTGTTTACATTCCAAATGCTTTCCACTTTCCTGGTTCCCCCCTCCCCATCGGTCTCATAAACCCTCTGCCCTCCACCCATTTTCCAATCACCCCTCCCATTTTCCTGTCCTGGAATTCCCCTACAATGCTGGATCAACCCTTTTCATAAGCAGGGCCCTCTCTTTCCCTCTTCTTGGGTATCATTTGATATGCTAACTGTGTCTTGAGAATTCAGGACTTCTGGGATAATTAATATCCATTAATCATTGCATTCCATGTGTATTCTTTTATGATTGGGTTACTTCACTTAGGATGATATTTTCCAGTTCCAACAATTTGCCTAAGAATTTCATGAATTCATTGTTTATAATTGCTGACTAGTATTCCATTGTGCAAATATACCACTTTTTCTGTATCCATTCCTCCATTGAGGGAAATCTGGGTTCTTTCCAGCTTCTGACTATTATAAATAAGGCTGCTATGAACATAGTGGAACATGTATCCTTATTGCAGGCTGGGAAATCCTCTTGGTATATGCCCAGGAGAGGTATAGCAGGCTCCTCCGGAAGTATGTCCAGTTTTCTGAGCAACCACCAGAATCCCACCAGCAGTGGAGGAGTGTTCCTCATTCTCCACATCCTCGCCAATGCCTGCTGTCTCCTGAGTTTTTAACCTTAGCCATTCTGAATGGTGTGAGTTGAAATCTCAGGGTTGTTTTGATTTGCATTTTCCTAATGATTAATCATGTTGAACATTTCTTTTTTTATATATTTTTATTTTCTATATTCTTTGTTTACATTCCAAATGAATTCCCCTTTTCCAGATCCCCCTTCCCCATATGTCCCATAAACCTTCTTCTCTCCACCCATTTTCCAATCACCTCTCTCCTTTTTCTCTGTCCTGATACTCCCCTCCAACACTAGATCAATCCTTGCCAGGATCAGGACCCTCTCCATACTTCTTCATGGGAGTAATTTGTTATGCTATTTGTGCCTTGGGTATTCAGAGCTTCTGGGCTAATTAATATCCACTTATCAGAGATTGCATTCCATGTGTATTCTTTTGTGATTGGGTTACCTCACTTAGGATGATATTTTCCAGATCAAACCATTTGCCTAAAAATTTTGTGAATTCATTGTTTCTAATTACTGAGTAGTATTCCATTGTGTAAATGTACCACATTTTCTGTATCCATTCCTCCTTTGAGGGACATCTAGGTTCTTTCCAGCTTCTGGCTATTATAAATAAGGCTGCTATGAAAATAATGGAGCATGTGTCTTTATTGCATGCCGGGGAATCCTTTGGGTATATGCCCAGGAGAGGTATAACAGGGTCCTCCGGAAGTATCATGTCCAGTTTTCTGAGGAACCGCCAGACTGATTTCCAAAGTGGTTATACCATCTTACAGCCCCACCAGCAGTGGAGGAGTGTTCCTCTTTCTCCACATCTTCGCCAACACCTGCTGTCTCCTGAGTTTTTGACCTTAGCCATTCTGACTGGTAAAAGTGAAATCTCAGGGTTGTTTTGATTTGCATTTCCCTAATGACTAATGATGTTGAGCACTTCTTAAGGTGCCTCTCAGCCATCTGAATTTCTTCAGGTGAAAATTCTTTGTTTAGATCTGTACCCCATTTTTGAATAGGGTTATTTGGTTATTTGGTCTAACTTCTTGAGTTCTTTGTATATATTGGATATTAGCCCTCTATCAGATGTAGGGTTGGTGAATATCCTTTCCCAATTTTTTGGTTGCCGTTTTGTCCTTTTAACAGTGTCCTTTGCCTTACAGAAACTTTGTAATTTTAAGAGGTTCCATTTGTCAATTCTTGATCTTAGAGCATAAGCTATTGGTGTTCTGTTCAGGAACTTTTCCCCTGTGCCCATGTCCTCAAGGGTTTTCCCCAGTTCCTTTTCTATTAGTTTCAGTGTGTCTGGTTTTATGTGAAGGTCCTCGATCCACTTGGAATTGAGTTTAGTACAAGGAGCTAAGAATGAATCAATTTGCATTCTCCTGCATGCTGAGTTCCAATTGAACCAGCAGCATTTGTTGAAAAGGCTATCTTTTTTCCATTGGATGTTTTCAGCTCCTTTGTCAAAGATCAAGTGACCGTGTGGATTCATTTCTGGGTCTTCAATCCTATTCCATTGGTCCACTTGACTGTGACTGTACCAATATCAGGTAATTCTTAACACTATTGCTCAGTAGTATTGCTTGAGGTCTACGATACTGATTCCCCCAGTTCTTTTACTGTTGAGAATAGTTTTAGCTATCCTGGGTTTTTTGTTATTCCAGATGAATTTGAGAATTGATCTTTCTAACCTATGAAGAACTGAGTTGGGATTTTGATGGGGATTGCATTGAATCTGTAGATTGCTTTTGACAAGATGGCCATTTTAACTATATGAATCCTGCCAATCCAAAAGCATGGAAGATTTTTCCATTTTCTGAGGTCTTCTTCGATTTCCTTCTTCAGAGATCAGAAGTTCTTGTCATATAGGTCTTTCACTTATTTGTTTAGTCACCCCAAGATACTTTATGCTGTTTGTGGCTATTGTGAAGGGTGTCATTTCCCTAATTTATTTCTCAGCCTGCTTATCCTTTGAGAATAAAAGGCTACTGATTTGCTTGAGTTGATTTTATAACCAGCCACTTTGCTGAAGTTGTTTATCAGCTGTAGGAGTTCTCTGAAACAGTTTTTTGGGTCACTAAAATATACTATCATATCATCTGCAAATAGTGATAGTTTGACTTCTTCCTTTCCAATTTTTATCCCTTATGTTGTCTAATTGCTCTAGCTAGGACTTCAAGAACTATAATGAAAAGATATGGAGAGAGAGGGCAGCCTTGTCTAGACCCTGAGTTTAGTGGGATTGCTTCAATTTTCTCTCTATTTAGTTTGATGTTGGCTACCGGTTTGCTGTATATTGCTTTTACTGTTTAGATATGGGCCTTGAATTCCTGTACTTTCCAAGACTTTTAGCATGAAAGGATGCTGACTTTTGGCAATGGATTTTCAGCATCTAATGAAATGATCATGTGGTTTTTTTCTTTGAGTTTGTTTATGTAGTGGATAGCATTGCTGGATTTCCATATATTGAACCATCCCTGCATCCCTGGGATGAAGCCTACTTGCTCCTGGTGGATGATCGTTTTGATGTGTTCTTGGATTCAGTAGGCAAGAATTTTATTGAGTATTTTTGCATCGATATTCATAAGGGAAATTGGCCTGAAGTTCTCTTTCTTTGTTGGACCTTTGTGGGGTTTTGGTATCAGCGTAATTGTGACTTCATAGAATGAGTTGGGTAGTGTTCTTTCTGTTTCTATTTTGTGGAATAGTTTGAAGAGTATTGATGTTAAGTCTTCTTTGAAGGTCTGATAGAATTCTGCGCTAAAACAATCTGGCCCTCTGCTTTTTTTTATTTTTTTTTTATTTTTTATTTTTTTGGTTGGAAGGCTTTCTATGACCCCCTTATATTTCTTTAGTGGTTTTGGGACTGTTTAGGTGATCTATTTGATCCTGATTTAATTTTGGTATTTCGTATCTGTCTAAGAAATTGTCCATTTCTTCCAGATTCTCCAGTTGTGTTGAGTACAGGTTTTTGTAGTAAGATCTGATGTTTTATTTGAATTTCCTCAGTTTCTGTTGTTATAGCTCCCTTTTCTTTTCTAATTTTTTTTTAATTTAAATACTGTCTCTGTGCCCTTTGGTTAGTCTGGCTAAGGGTTTATCTATCTTGTTGATTTTTTCAAAGAACCAGCTTCTGGTTTTGTTGATTCTTTGTATGGTTCTCTTTGTTTACACTAGATTGATTTCAGCCCGGAGTTTGATGATTTCCTGTTTTCTTTGCCTCCTGGGTGAATTAGCTTCTTTTTGATCCAGGGCTTTCAGTTGTGCCTTTAAGCTTCTAGTGTATGCTCTCTCCATTTTTTTTTGAGGCACTCAAAACTATGAGTTTTCCTCTTAGCACTGCTTTCATTGTGTGCCATAGATTTGGGTATGTTGCACCTTCTATTTTTTGCCCCATATTCTCCTGAATTTTTTTCAATGATTTTTGTGTTTCCCTTGCAAGGGCTTCTAACTTTTGATCATTTTTCTCCTGAATTTCTTTAAGAGATTTATTTATGTCCTTCATATGTTCCTCTAACAGCATCATGACCAGTGATTTTAAATCCAAATCTTGTTTTTCTGGTGTGTCGGGGTATCCAGGACTTGCTGTTATTGGAGAATTGGGTTCAGATGCTACCATATTGCCTTGGTTTCTGGTAGTACCATTCCTACTTTTGCCTTTAGCCATCTAGTTCTCACTGGAGTTACTTGGTCTTTGTGTCACTGGCTGGTGCTTCAACCTCCTGTGAGCCTGTAAGGCTATTTCCACAACAGTGGATGACTGGGTTTCCCCTGGCACAGATTGCTGATGTGCTCCCTTACTCTAGTGCACTGTTTGAGCCCTATTGTGTCTTGCCCCAAGCAATGTTATACTTGGATTTTCTCAGTGAACCTGATGCTCCCAGACGGCTCTGTCATGGAGCGAAGATGGTGGCGGGGATTCCCTCTGATCACCCCATAGGGCACAGGACCCATGACCAGCTGGCACACAGACGAACAGCCTATCTGCCCAGGTCCTGAGTGCAGGAAGACCCCTGGCGGTTTGCACCCCCAGAGATCTTAAACTCAGGATATCTCAATACCTGATGCTGCCTTTCTGCTCTGGCAGGCAGGGAAGATAGCAGTGGGGAGTCACTCCCCACAGCGATCCCCATGAAGGACACAGGCCCCACAATAGGCTGTCACACAGATGAACTGCCTATCTGCCCAGGTCCTGGGCATAGGCAGACCCCTGAAGGTTTGCACTCCCAGAGTTCTTAAACTCAGGATATCTCAGTACCTGGTGCTGCCTTACTGCTCCTCCAGCAGGCAGTGAAGATGGCAGTGGAGAGTCATTCCCTGTGCTGATCTCCACATAGGGCACAGACCCCATGACAGGCTGGCACTCAGACAAACCTGTCTTAGGTCCTGGGTGCAAGCAGAACCCTGGCAGTTTGCACCCCCAGAGATCTTAAATTCCCAATATGTGTTTATGAGAAATTCTCAAAAAATAGCAAGATGATTAGCAGCAGTGTTTACATAATGTCTGGTTTAATAGAAGGCAACTGGTTTTCAATATATGTCTCTCCATTATTTGTTAAGTTTCCAGAACATGTCCTCTTTACCCATATGACAGAGAAAATGTGAAAAAAACCAAGTACCACATACCTCTGTGACAGTAAGTATTGCTTTCATAGAATCCCTGACACTCTGGAATACCTCAAGCTCTTTTAATCTCTAATAAGTAAAATGAAAAGAGCCAAATGCCAAAATAAACAGAAATAAACCTCAAATATTCAGCCTTGCTAGTCAACACTAAAGAAAAGAGAGAGATTGAGAGAGACAGAGACATAGAGACACAGAGATACACAGAGAGGAAACAAGTACTGGGGAAAGAGAGAGTGTATAGCAGTGGTACAGTGTGCCCAGCCCAAGCTATGACACTGCTGGTTCTACTATGAACTTCCATACTGTAGTAAATGAGCAATAAATAAACCAAAAGGCAGAGAGAACATTTGTCTTGCTTATGGAGCATGTCTAAATCATGTAGTACAGAAGTTCTACTAACAAGAGGAACTGAAACGCTAAGACAAATTCAAATACAGTCCAAATGCAAAAGTGCCACAGTGTTGCTTACACGAGAATGCCACACAGAGCCAAAAGCACTCGTGGAAGAGTGAATCATTCTGTGAGACTGTAGGACTGGAGCTCCATCAAGGTATGCTAATGATCAGGAACAGCAATTCTTATGAAGTTCTTTTAAATTGTTTCAACAAAAATCCCAAATAAAAGTGACAAAGAACATGGTCAGATGGAGAAGTCTTGTTTATCAGAATATGTTACCAAATTACTCTCCATACTCACTGAGACATATAAGTTAATAAGTTTTAAGCAGTTTCTTATACCTAAAAGATTGAATGTTCAACAAGACTTAGAATAAGTTGATTTTAATTTTGGTGAAAACTTCAAGAACTGGGTAAAATCATATATAATCTTTAAATCTCTGTATTTGGGTAATAGGCAAGTTTCAAATGACTTTCATCATTGTAATGATTAGGTTGCATTCTAAGTAGAATTTGGAAGGAAGTAGAAAGTCTTCCACTGTTCACATATATTAAAACTAAGAAAACATCATAGGTGAAAAGATGAATTACTAATGCTGTGAGACAGTAGTTTGAAAGAAAATAAGATAAGTATGTAAAATCAAATCTAAGAAATTCAACCAATAATTGTTCTTAGGAACACTATATATACATGGATTTGATTAACCTGATAATCTGTGATTGATGATATACATGTCCTTTTAGAAAAAGATGAGAAAGTAAGGAAAATAGGGACTGATAATAATGAAATAGTAAATAAAGCTGTAATACATATTTTGAAAAATAAAAACAGTCATTCGAAGTTTAATATTCTGATTAGTAGTAATAGCAAAAATATCTTCATTTTCAGACCTCACAAACACTAAAAGTATGTAAAATACAATATTTAGAAAATTAATTTTGAGTTTAAAATGGACTACAATGTTTACTAGAATATCAGAAAAGATGAAGGGAAATTTTCAAAAATAAATAATCCTATAATTATCAAGGTAATTCAATCTGTTATTTAAAAATGGAGAAAATGTGAGGATAGGTTAAATATGTCCTCTCCTTCTGCTAATCATTGGAAAAAATAAGCTGCATACTTGCAAAGTCTTTCAGAGAATAGAATTAAGAAATTTGTAAACTGAGCTTACTTTACAGTGTCACTATGACCTAAGAAACTGAGCTTACAAGGATACTTAGTATGAGATGAACATTTTCCCTGAAATATTCTGTTTAAAATGTATTTTTTCTCTTTAATGACAATCTTCTTTTAAATAATTTTTGATTTCCAATATTCTTTGTTTACATTCAAAATGATTTTCCTTTTACTGGTTCCCCCTCCCCATAAGTTCCCTAAGCCCTCTTCCCTCCGCCAATTCTCCTGTCAACCCCCTCCTACTTCTCTGTCCTGGTATTCCCCTATAATGCTGGAACAAGCATTTTCAGGACCAGGGACTTCTCTTTTCACCTTCTTGGGAGTTATTTGACATGTGAATTGTGTCCTGGATATTCAGAGTTTCTGAGCTAATATCCACTTATCAGCGACTGTATTCCAAGTGTGTATTTTTGTGATTGGGTTATCTCGCTTAGGATGATATTTTCCAGATCCAACCATTTCCCTAAGAATTTCATGAATTCATTGTTTTTAATTGCTGAGTAGTATTCCATTGTGTAAATATACCACATTTTCTGTATCCATTCCTCCATTGAGGGACATCTCGGTTCTTTCCACCTTCTGGCTATTATAAATAGGGCTGCTATGAACACAGTGGAGGATGTGTCCTTATTGCATGCCGGGGAATCCTCTGGATATATGCCTAGAAGTGGTATTGCAGGGTCCTCCAGAAGCATTATGTCCACTTTTCTGAGCAGCCATACTGATTTCCAGAGCGGTTGTACCAACTTGCATTCCCACCAGCAGTGGAGGAGTGCTCCTCTTTCTCCATCCACATCCTCGCCAACACCTACTGTCTCCTGAATTTTTAATCTTAGCCATTCTGATGGGTGTTAGGTGAAATCTCAGGGTTGTTTTGATTTGCATTTCCCTAATGACTAATGATATTGAATATTTTTAAGGTGCTTCTCAGCCATTTGAAAGAGCAATTTTCAAATTCATCTGGAATAACAAAAAACCCAGGATATCTAAAACTATTCTCAACAGTAAAAGAACTTCTGGGGGAATCAGTATGCCGGACCTCAAGCACTACTACAGAGCAATAGTGTTAAAAACTGCATGGTACTGATACAGTGACAGGCAAGTAGATCAATGGAATAGGATTGAAGACCCAGAAATGAACCCACACACCTATGGTCACCTGGTCTTTGACAAAGGACCTGAAACCATCCAGTGGAAAAAAGATAGCCTTTTCAAGAAATGGTGCTGGCTCAATTGGAGGTCAGCTTGCAGAAGAATACGAATTGATCTATCCTTATCTCCTTGTACTAAGCTCAACTCCAAGTGGATCAAGGACCTTCACATAAAACCAAACACACTGAAACTAATCGAAAAGAAACTGGGGAAGACCCTTGAGGACATGGGCACAGGGGAAAAGTTCATGAATAGAACATCAATAGCTTATGCTCTTAAGATCAAGAATCAACAAATGGGACCTCATAAAATTTCAAAGTTTCTGTAAGGCAAAGGACACGGTCAAGAAGACAAAACGGCAACCAAAAAATTGGGAAAGGATTTTCACCAACTCTGCATTTGACAGAGGGCTAATATCGAATATGTACAACGAACTCAAGAAGTTAGACTCCAGAGAGCCAAATAATCCTATTAAAAATGGGGTACAGACCTAAACAAAGAATTTTCACCTGAAGAACTTAAAATGTATTTTGTTTTTTATTAAAAAATGTTTCCACACATTGAATTTTGATCATGTGTGCCCCTCTCCCTACTCCTCCCAGATCCTCCTACCCTTCCAACTTTATCTTGTCTCTGTTTCTTCTTCTGTCTCTTGACAGAGAGAGAGAGATGGAGAGGGAGAGAGAGAGAAAGAGAGAGAGATAGATAGAGAGAGATAGAGAGAGAGAGAGAGAGAGAGAGAGAGAGAGAAGAAAGAAAGAGGTAATAATATGATAAAAGGCCAATACAACAATATTCTTAATTGTCAAAAAACAATATTTTTTGACAACAATACTCTTAAAATCTCTATAGTTCACTTTAATTAATTCACAAATATGTATTGACATAAGTCTAATTGTTTCAACTGACATGTTCCATGAAATCATTCATGGTTTTCCATATAATTATAACTTATGTCACCTCCATATAACTATAACTAAAGTCTTTAACTTATAAGAGTGTGTAGGAGGAGGCTTGCTACATACTCTTAAATCTTAAATCTTAAATAGTACACAGATACTAGTGTACACACACATAGAATCTCTGCTGGAGGATATACAGTGTCTTAACAGTTTCATACAAGGTTGAGTAGCCAGGACTACTCATAAAGCTGCTACAAACTCTTTTGTGTATGGGCTCCCAGTGCCTCTACATGCCTAAGAGAATAAGTTAATACCACATACATGAAGTCTTAAACTCTTCCTTCTAAGTGCTTTTACATTATTATAACACCCCATCAACATCTGACACTGTATCTTTGTAGCTGCTATAGGAAATAGACACAGACATCCATCTACCTCAAGACCCAGCTATATTCCTTTTGTATATATACCCATAATATGTTCCATCTTACATTGATAAAGTATACTTTCTCAATGATGTTCATAGATAGTTTCATTCATAATAGCCAGAAATTGAAAACATTCTAGATGTCCACGAACAAAACAATTGATAAAGAAAATATAATAGGGGATAGAGAGACAGCTCAGTGGTTAAGAGCACCATTTGCTTTTCTGAAGGTCCTAAATTCAATTCCAAGCAATTACATGGTGACTCACAAGCATCTACAGTATGACCTGATGAGCTTTTCTTGCATGAAGAGCACATGCAGATAGAGCACTCATATACATAAAACAAATAAATAACAGGGCTCATAGGAACTCATGGAGACTGAGCAATACGGGAACCTGCATGGGTCTGCACTAGGTTCCGGGGTATCTGATCATGAAAGGATTAGTCACCCTTTGCATGTGCTATATCTTTAGACTTCAATGATTTGCTACAAGCTAAAGTACTGAAATGGTATATTTTCGTGTCACGAGTGTCCCTACTGGATGAAGTTGTTTTGAGTGGTATGTAGATTTGGAGAGTGAAAATGGTCAATATGTTGTGGTTTGCTGCATTTTGCATGACAAAATTTTTCATGAGGAGACGTAAAAAATATATCCAGTTGCCGATGACAAGAGCCTCTGAAAGACCAGGGTATGAATATCACCAAATTCTAATTTGATAAACCAAAGAGATTTACTGGAGTTATTTATAGGAATATAGATGAGAGTTATTTTCAGAAGCAATACTAACTCAATGATAAGACTGTGTCACCAAAGCCACCCCAGTATCAGTGGCAGCTCATAACATCCAAGAACTTGGAATATACTGCACAGTCTTAAAGAAGATTAATAGGTTCTGAGTGTTCTTTCCAAGTGGTTTACTGCCCTACTTCTCTTTCAGGACCTCAGCCAGTTTGGACTTGGCAAAACTCATCTGGTTTCAGAGTCTTCTTTGCAGTTGTTTGTCTTAGAAGCGAGGTAATGCAATCACAAAAGAATACACATGGAATGCAATCATTGATAAGTGGATATTAATTAGCCCTGAAGCTCTGAATACTGAATTAGCATATTAGCTCTGAACAATTAGCATATCAAATGATTCCCATGAAGAAGGAAGATGAGGGCCCTAATCCTGGAAAGGCTTGAGCCCCATTGTAGGGCAGTATCAGGACAGAGAAAAGGGATGGGGAAAGACAGGAGAATGGATGGAAAGAAAAGAACGTATGGGACATATGCGGGTGACTGGAAAAGGGGAAAGCTTTTAGAATGTAAACAAAGAATATGGAATATATATATAATCCTCTTTGCAGCTTGGTTTCTTTGAGGGTGACTTACAGAAGACTTTACTATTGATACAGTCTTGAGCAAGGGGGTATGTTGCAGGATGTTTGATTACAATGTGAACCCAGAGATTGTACACAGAAGAAACCTGTCTCTAGTTGTGGTATAGTGCTCTAGCTCACACATTTTTTCTTTTTTTTTTATATATATTTTATTCGATAATTTTTATTTACATTTCAAATGATTTCCCCTTTTCTGGTCCCCCACTCCCCAAAAGTAACATAAGCCCCCTTCCCTCCCCCTGTTCTCCCACCCACCCCTTCCCACTTTCCTGTTCTGGTTTTGCCTTATACTGCTTCACTGAGTCTTTCCAGAACCAGGGACCACTCCTCCATTCTTCTTGTACCTCATTTGATGTGTGGATTATGTTTTGGGAATTCCAGTCTTCCAGGCTAATATCCACTTATTAGTGAGTGCATACCATGATTGATCTTTTGAGACTGGGTTACCTCACTTAGTATGATGTTCTCTAGCTCCATCCATTTGCCTAAGAATTTCATAAATTCATTGTTTCTAATGGCTGAATAGTACTCCATTGTGTATATATACCACATTTTTTGCATCCATTCTTCTGTTGAGGGATACCTGGGTTCTTTCCAGCTTCTAGCTATTATAAATAGGGCTGCTATGAACATAGTGGAGCATATATCCTTATTACATGCTGGGGAATTCTCTGTGTATATGCCCAGTAGAGGTACAGCAGGATCTTTTGGAAGTGAAATGCCTAGTTTTCTGAGGAACCGCTAGACTGATTTCCAGAGTGGTTGTACCAATATGCAACCCCACCAGCAGTGGAGGAGTGTTCCTCTTTCTCCACATCCTCACCAACACCTACTGTCTCCTGAGTTTTAATCTTAGCCATTCTGTCTTGTGTAAGGTGAAATCTCAGGGTTGTTTTGATTTGCATTTCCCTGATGACTAGTGAAGTTGAGCATTTTTAAAGATGTTTCTCTGCCATACGAAGTTCTTCCGGTGAGAATTCTTTGTTTAACTCTGTACCCTATTTTTAATAGGGTTATTTGTTTTTCTGGGGTCTAACTTCTTGAGTTCTTTGTATATATTGGATATTAGCCCTCTATCTGATGTAGGGTTGGTGAAGATCTTTTCCCAATTTGTTGGTTGCTGATTTGTCCTTTTGATGGTGTCCTTTGCTTTACAGTAACTTTGTAATTTTATGAGGTCCCATTTGTCAATTCTTGATCTTAGAGCATACGCTATTGGTGTTCTGTTCAGGAACTTTTCCCCTGTACCAATGTCCTCAAGGGTCTTCCCCAGTTTCTTTTCTATTAGCTTCAGAGTGTCTGTCTTTATGTGGAGGTCCTTGATGCATTTGGAGTTGAGCTTAGTACAAGGAGACAAGGATGGATCAATTTGCATTCTTCTGCATGCTGACCTCCAATTGAACCAGCACCATTTGTTGAAAAGACTATCTTTTTTCCATTGGATGTTTTCAGCCCCTTTGTCGAGGATCAGGTGGCCATAGGTGTGTGGGTTAATTTCTGGATCTTCAATCCTGTTCCAAGAATGTTGAAGGATATTTGATCACACTTTGATCACACCTATGTTTTCCAGTGTGGAAGGTGTAGTTCATTCCTAGCACATACCCTTAATCTGAGATTTTTTCTGTTTATTGTAAACAAGATTAAGTAAAGGCAACCATAGATCAAGAGGCTGAGAAAACTACCAGGGAGTGAACATAGGAAAAAAAATTAGAGTTTGATTAAGTCAGGAGGACAGATAGAGATAAACAAGAAGTAGAAAGGAGGAACATCAAATTTGGAGTGGTTTATAAGACAGTGTGGAGAGGAACTACTTTTTTCTTTCTGGAATGTCAGGAGGAATGTTAGTTGGGTGCTTTCTCGGTCTCTCAGAACTTTACCACAGGATCTGACTCCTGACTCTTCATGTGGTAAAATCAAATCTTTGGGACTTTTTTTTTTATAAAAGCAACAGGGCCACCTAGTAAATGTGGTCAATTTCATCAACTTCCTGAAGCTATTTTGAGTAATTTTCTTTCCGTCTTCAGGAGCTTCCCTGAAGAAAGGAATGTTGCAATCACAGAATAAACTAATAATAATTCCCCTTTCTCCAGCTCTTGCATCCTTTCTGATCCCTGTTTCACAATGATTTCTGAGGCTTGGTCGGGGCGAATATAAACGTCCACCTATGGCTAATAGTTAGGTCATCATAGCACAGTGATAGTCACTTATTCTATGGAGTTTCACCAGGGGGTGAGTTGAGACAGACAACAATAGTTATCTATGGACATAAACAAAAATATATGGAAGGCATTTTGACAGGCATATCACAGATACCTAGTAAATCAATAGAAGTGCTTCCTTATTTGGATCCTCCTCAGCCATAGGTTTTTTTCCTTGCTTGTTTGTACTAGATGAGAACTTCCTCTTGTGTAGCAGGCCTCCAGTCCCACTGGAAGGCTGTTGGCCTTGAACCTGATAACTGAGCCATTATTGCATACATTGTTTGGGTACTCTTCACCAGGAGCCTTCACGTCTCCTTCTGTCACTATGAAAACCAACCAACAGATTGGGAATTTCAAACTCAGTCACAGTTTTATTTCTTTCTGTCCTTCAGTCAAAGAATTCAGTGTCTTTAGCAATAGAGTCTTATTATGTAGTTCCGATACACAACCAACAGGGTAGAAACAGACTTTACAGCTTTTGGAGTCTCATGGGCTTCCCTTGACAACAACTCAGAGGGAAATAGTCTATCCACAGCACTGGAGTTTTGGGTCAAAAACCTTAATTTATTTGAGAATGTCCTTTCTACCCATTTAGAAAACCAACCAACTTTTGTATTTAGACTCTTCAGCTGTTAATTTAGCAACCCACTTTTCTTTCAATTAACACAGCTCTGTGGGGTTAAACACCCACTTGTCTCCAGCCCAGTTCTGTATATCAGTGTTGGTGAGATGGCTACCTTTGTCACTATTGATCCTTCATTGACAACCATACATAACACTTGGGTGAGACCATTAATGATAGTTTCACCTATGGCTGCCCTAGACAGAAATGCTTGTAAGAGGCCTGTAGCAGTGTATGCAGAAGTGTGGGCATATATGCATCACTCACTGAAAGGAATAGGCCCTATGAAGTCTACCTGCCAATTTCTGACAAGACAGGTTGATTTGTATATGTGTCCTAACAGAGCAAAATTGTCAAGGTGGAAATCAGGAAAAGACCTTATAAGTTTTACTAGCATGCAAAAGATTATAATATTTCATAAAACTGCTAGTGGTCTTAATTATTTTATAAATTTTATTGGCCCCCAGTTTTAATGTAATAGAAGCCAAAGACTCATAAGGAGTGGGACTATTTGAAAATATTAGAATATAAGACCTTATTCGCCTAGGTGTGGCATTGATGGGTGAAGTGAGTTACTGGGGATGGGAACTGGAATTTCCCAATGCTCAAGCCAGGCCAAGTGTCTCTGTCTTCATAATGTTCCCTTCTAATCTGGAGATAGAATTTTCAGCTACTCCTCTAGTACCATATCTGCTTGGATACTACATGCCACCACCACAATAATAATGGGCTACAACTCTAAAACTGTAAGATGTCCCAAGTTAACTGTTTTCTTTTTTGTTTTGAGTTGCTGTGGTCATGGCATCTCTTCATAAAATTTTTCTTGGCTAAGACACTCCCCTAAGACTACACTGTACATGGACTCTATGAGCTGCTTTCAAGTGTACCTATGGGGAAATTGCTAATTGTTAGGTGACAGCATCTGCCTTCTGATTTCTAGAGGATAATTAACGAGTTGCCACAGAGAATACTTGTTGATTTCTCTAGATATTTCTTTCCACATATGTTGACTTTACAGTGGCCATTCCAGCACATGACAGTCCTCCTTTTCCTACAGGATGATATGTAAATTAAGATCTCTAAATACAGCCCCATCTCTGTAGAGCTCAATTCTGTGCAGCATGAAAATTAGGCCTTCAATCTAGCCCTGTATTTGATAAGGTGTATGGTGTATTTAGTCACTGGAGTGTAAACAAGTTATTGAATCAACCTGTTGAACTGCCATATAAAAACTCATATATATGAGTTTCTATTCTAGTGATGTATACAAAGATTCTGATTATTTCCATGAACGAGACAAAAATATTATTCAATCTTCAACTATAGCCTATTGAACATCTGGTGACAGTATCTTGGACAAGACAAGGCATGAAAATCTGTCAATATCACAAGAAATCCAAAAATACATATAGCTCCTTTTTATTTATGAGTACAGGCTGTTGAACCTTTTCATCAACAACACTATCAGTATTATGTGAGTCTTATCAGACCATAACACTCACAAGAATTATAAATTGTGTGTGGCTTTTCTACCTTGTAGAGATTGGTTCCTCATGCCTCTTCTTTTAGAAGTACCTATACATCCTTTTGATGCTTTTCTAGATTTTCAAAACCTTCATACTTTAGTCATATCTCATTTATATAATGAATTTTTTTTTCAGAGAGCATGCAGAATCACAAAGCTAGGTCTTAAACCTGCATCCTATGTCAAACAATGGGCTTATAAGTATAACCTTGTAGAAGTACTCTGAGAGTCCACTGTTGACTATTCTATATTAGTCCACACTGGTTTTGAAACTCAGCAACTAAGAACAAAGAAATCACTAGCAATGTCTAGTACAACATGGAAAGATCCCATGACTTTTACTAGTCATTCAGTTAAAAAAGCAGTATTTGGTATAGCAGCATGGATGGGGAAATATGTTAATTATCTTTCTATAATCTGCAGTAATTGTCCAGGAGTCATCTGACTTCTTGATAGACCATATTTCACTGTTGAAATGGATCTGTACTGGCCAAATACGCTCTATTCTTTTAAATTCTCTAATAGTTTCTCTAATTTTATCATGGCCCCAGGCGATCTATACTGTTTGACTTCTATCACCCTAATCAAAGTAAGCAATTTTATATGACTACTTTGCCAGAAGGATAAATACTGCCAGAGGATGCATGACTGACTTCACTGTCCACATTTTTAGGCAAAACGATCCAACAGTGATATAAAATGTATAGTCCAGAAATGTATTTATCCAGAGAAAGTTTCCTTGTAGTGGAGAAATACATACTGTATACTCTTGGGAATAGTTATTTACTTCCCCAATGAGTTTACTCCTTTTTATTGACACTATCTTATGGCCAATTCCATCTATTTTTCATTGTGCTTGATGCTTTTGGGGATTGCCATAAATTAAGGTACATTCAGTTCTAGGATCCATCAAAGCGCAAGTATTTTTAACAGTTATAGGGGAACAATATACCTGTGACTCAACAGGAGGCCTCTTTGGCCACCTTGTCAGAGGTGTCTGACAGCTTCCTCTTATACTGGAGCATCTGAGGGGCCAAATTGTCTTCCATTCATTTAAACCCCTTAAACCTTTGGTGGATTGCTTGTCGGTTAAATATTTTCCAAAGATCCCCAAGTATGAAAGCTGACCCTGGATCAAAGTCTTCACTAGCAAGTTTAACTTAATGGAGATCTTCTTATCTCTTCTAGTTTGCTCTCTGACTTTGCAGGTACTCTTCACTCTTATATCTGCCATATCTTTTTGTACTTTATAATGATGTTAGCCCACGAAAGGACCCCAGAAAGCTTCTAAAGCCACATGAAAACCTTGAGGTTCTCAATGGATCAACACAGTTCTATCTGGTACAGTGAACTGGGGTTCAAACACAGATTCTCTTATTCCAAATTCCTTCAATAGCACCTGTCCCACCTCTATTGTCCTCTAACCCGTGATATTTGTAGGGACCTCAGAGGGAGATAATCAAGTATTCCTAATGGCTTTGATAAGATTTCCCCTTGGCTATCAAAGTCCTGATGTGTTTGATAAACTATGTATATAATACATTCATACCGTCTTTCATGTCATGTAGCTTTTGCCTTAAGGAAGGAATGGGGAGTTACATTACTCAGTTTTCGTTCCTCCAGAGTAGACAGACTGATCCCATCCATGCAGACTCAAAAGCTATACTGTAACAAATTCTTTCACTACTTGTTTAAAACTTTTTTACAATTCCAGTCTCTCAGGTACTGATAATTCCCTGATTATCGTAGTTTCTTACCCTGAAGTATTGTGCCCATATCTGCATGTTTGATTTCAGATTTCCCCCATGTGTATCTATATTACTTTTACCATGTTTCCCCCTTATTTTCTATATTCTCCATCGAGAACCAAGTTCTGGGATTGCAGGAAGTGCTTCTCAGTATGGATCTTACTTCTCCACTCTAAGCCTCCAAGCCAATACCTCTACCTCATCCTCTTGTTTAGCTAATTTACCTGACAACTACAGGCGATCACAAAGAATGTTAGCCAAATCTCCCTTTCTTGTTGCAATTCCTACTTTACACAAACATGCTCCTGATTAATACCATCTCACCCTCAGATACATCTTAAGTACACATAATAGAGGCCAATCAACCTCTGCTGAGGTTTTCCAAATGCTCAACCCTTGTACACTAATCTCAATTGCTGCAAAACTCCCTCTAAACCTTAACTGTTTTCAAGGCTTCTCTGTATTCCTGTGGTGTCCCTACTCATCAAGCAGGTATGCCACTCTAGACCACAGGAACTAAGGTGGCCACACTGGGATTCTTCCCACAGACGCTCCAAATTGGATGCCCCTGACTTAGTGGTAAGTTCCACTTGCCATAGCAAAGACTACATAACTGCTGTTACAACAAAAAATGGACACTAAAATATATCACACAGGAAGGGTTGGCCATATTAGAATTTCCTTCATTAATGCTTGCCCATCCAGCTATACAGACTCAGTGACATGCCTTGCTACCCATAAACAGGGCCATGCATTCATCTCTACCTAATTCATCTTGGCTCCATTGTGTCCCTGTTCAGATGTGTGAGCAGATATTTTTAGGGAAGAAATAGTACATATCCATTCATCCCAGAGAGATAGCCCATGATAAACCAAGGTACATATATCATCGGAGTTCAAGTCTGTGAAGTTATGAATAATATTAGGATTACTTATAAGAGTTTAACTTAAGGGGGTTAAACAGAGGAACAAAAATTACTCAAAGATACCCCCATCACTGAAAGTGCACCCCAACACAGATGAGAGCTCTGGAAACATAGAGTACCCTACACAGGCTTCAAGCAGCTTAGAGTTTTCTTTCCATGTGGTGCATTTGGTTTTCACCTGTTCCAATTAGCTTGCCTGGTCTCTGCTTCTTTCCTGGTTGGATATTCTTCTGAGACTGTCTCTCAGCAATTTTTATTGATTATTATTGGGAAGAAGGGCCCTAGTAAATCTGGTTAGTTTCAGGGACTTCCTGAAGCTTTTGAATTGTTTACCTTCTGTTTTATTGAGCTTTCCCACAGGATGCTATATTTTAATCACAGAGAAAACTGCTTCATGATACTGTGCTCCTGAATTGTGAGCTAGGTGATCACTCTCCACTTAAAATCCCCAAGTTTCATTTCTACTAAAACAAAAGTAAGGCACTCTTTTTACTTGCATAGATAACTGAAAGAGAATAAAAGCCATTTCATTTTTCATAATTGCTCACACCCATGTGAAATAATTACATGGTTTAAGTTACAAGACATCCACAGAAAATTCCTATTTGTCACAGCAAAGAACACATCGAAAGAGAAGCTGTTCAACTTAATCTTTAATGCTCTTTTATAAAACTAGAAATATGGAAAAACTAGAAAAGGAGTATACAAAAACAAGAATAATGAAAGGAAACAGTTTTCCATATGCTCCTGGGAGAAGGTACTGTAAGCATTACTTTTTATTCAGACATTTTTTTTTTTGGTCAGTTGCTATTGTGTGACAGTTTCCTCTGAGATTGAAACATCTTATCCTACAGGGGAAACTCTTTGAACAGGAAAGTAAACACAAGATAACTTCAATCCCTGAAACTAACCAAATTCACCAGGCCCTTCCCTACCAGAGTAAGTAATGAAAGCTGAAAGGCCCCTCTCCAAAAAGGAAGTTGAGCTGGAAAAAATGCTCAGGCACTGAGTTGAGAATATTTCACTAGGAAGAGGAAGGCTACAAAGACTGTTTGTTAGACGCATGAAACAAGCCAAACTGACAGGATGCAGGTTAGACCAGGGTCATTTGTAAAAGACAATCTCAAACCTGTTAATCTACTTGCAGGATGTGCAAGGTGCTCCAGATGGTCTACCTTTTATAAGCTGATATCCATCCTGGCGTGGGCCTTGGTAATAGAGCTGTCTTTGTGTCTTTTCTGGTCCTGTAAGTAACTACTCACCCATACTCCTTTAAATAACTCCAATAAAATTCATTGGTTCACCAAGGTGGACTTTAGTGGCATTTTGGTTAGTATTTTATTTGAAAGGCTCAGGATGCCCAAGACCAATTTCTCAGCACAAAGGACAATTTGCCCAAGAGAGACCGAAGTTAGGGACTCAGAGACAAAGACATGAGATGAGAATGAGAGAGAAACAAAAGGTAAAAGGGAAGAGGGAGCAGAGGTATTTGGCCCAGAGGACAAAGGACTGACTCTGAAGAGAGAGGAGACTGATATGGAACATACAAAATGGCATTTAGTAAAGGTATAATAGGAAGCCCCGTGTTAGAATGAGGCGTTTAATTGTAATTAGGCATGTTAAATAGGTGACACTAAGGGTTTTTTTGTTTGTTTGTTTGTTTTTTGCTTGCTGAACTTCAGTAGTTTTGTAGTTGGATTTGGTAGCCAGCCTCAGGAAGAAAAAGTAGACAAATAAGAGAATAGAGCAGGGCAGCTAGATTTAGAAATATAATTTAATGGTTTTTAGCAGGACAGAGGGGAGTGGAGAGAAGGGCAAGGCCTATCAAAGCTCGGCTTACCAAGCTTGAACTGTCCAGAGTCACTTTACTATCGCTCTGAAGTGACACCATGGCAACAGGAGCTCTTAGAAAGAAAGCAGCTACTTGGAGCTTTATTACAGTTTCAGAAGTTTAGTACATTATTATTAGGGTAGAAAGCACATGGCCTGCAGGCAAACATGATATACTGAGTTCCACACTGGGATCCGCAGGTAGCAGGAAGACTAAGAGATACTGGGCCTGGAGTAGGCTTTTGAAACCTCAATGCTCATCTCTAGTGCCACACTTCTTCCATTGGGGCCACACCTTCCCAAATAAAGCCATATCCCCTAATCCTTCTCAAGCAGTACCACTAAGCATTCGAACATATGGGCCTTATGGGAGCCATTCTTAAGTGATGGGTTCCCTATTTGTGATGACTAGACATGTGTGTTGTTTGTCTGCAGGGGAGGTTTTATCATACAACAGTGGCCAAATGTGTGCCACTTAAACTACATAAAGAAAATTGAATAATTTCTTAATATATTTTCAACTTATTTGTTACATCTTTGTTTGATTTACTTTGTTATTTTCATTCTTCCCTTGCTTCTTTAATCTCACATTTTCTTTCTTACTCATTTATTTTTTTCCTTCCTTTCTTTTTTTCTTTTTGTATTGGTAGTTAAACCCAGTGTATCACACATGCACTACAGTCTACCATTCTGCTACACTCCCAGTTTTCATGTTTCATGCTTGAAACCCTCCTCATTTAGCAACACTATATATAGGTTCATGGAAAAATTACATGCAAAGAGCTGTTCTTTCATAAATGTGTGTTCTCCCCTGTCCCCGCCCCTGGCCCCTGAATATCTACCACATGGAAGATTTCTGAACTGGTTGATGTTCTTATTTCTGTGACAAAATTAATAGAATGTATTTATTTTTGCTTGTGATTCAGAGTAAAAACCATTTGGATATCCTAGCAGAAGCCCGTAGAGCTGGTTACTTACATCCAAGCAGGACTTTCTGGGAGCAGGGAGCCAGGAAAGGGGAAATTATTTGAAAAATAAATAAAGAATATATTGAATAAAAAAAGCAGAACAGAAAGAAGAAACTCCCTCCCTTTGATGTCCTATTTCCTCTAGCAAAATTTCCTGAGCTCACAGAAGAGCACCTTGAGCTGGTAACCAACTCTGCCAACAGAGAAGTTGGATGAGTGTGGCCTACATTCAACGTGACATTCTTTGCCTGGCCCTCATAGGTTCCTGGGCATCACACACTGCCAAATCTATTCAATACAGCTTCAAGGTTTCCCATAGACATACCTTTATCAATACTTTCTACAGAGCAAATACAAAATCTTTTCAGATATTCAAGACAGCCTTGAAATTGTAAGCCTTTTTAAAATAGAAAAAAAAACACACAAAATTCAATATATAATTACAGAATAAAAATTTTCTTTGCAAAAGAGAAGAGCGTGAATATAACCAAACTAAAGCCTAGCAGAGCTCTATGTGCAGCATCCTGGGTTATTTTGAAATCAGCTAGCATCCACAAAGTAAGTCATCTTTACAGCTCTGTTACCTGCAAGAGTTGTTGGTCTACTTCTGAGACAGTCTCTACTAGATAGAAAGGGGTTACCTCAGAAGATATTGCACATTCCTGGCATCTCCACAATCCTATAACTTTAGCTTTACCTTAGCATCTTTAGACACAGCCCACTCAGAAGCACCTCACAAGGAATCTGACCCTAGAATGCATTGGTTGCCTTCCGTACCTCAAACAAGGTTCCAGGACCCATTATGCCATAACTTGCATTTTGAACACAATTAAGGATGTGCTCCAGGTAAGAGTCCAGCTCTCGTATAACCTGAGCTTTGCTAGCATCTAACATGCAAGTGCACTTTGCTGTTCTGAAGCCTATTATCCTTTCTCATAATGGAAACCAAACATCCCCCAACTGTGCCTTCCAGGGAACTTCTGCTTTTTCTAAGCCCATTATCAGTTGACCATGATTTGAATAATTTGTTATTGAGCAATTTTATTTTTCTGGAGTATTTATAAGATTGTTGCTGTGTTTGTATATTTATAAAAGTCATCTTAGCAGAGTGAACTTTACAGAGAACTGTTGAGAAAGACAGTGGCAAGATGAGCTAAGGCCACCATCAGTGCCTGAACTCAGAAGAAATATCTTCTTTACTCAATTGCAAGCACATAAGGTTGATTTTAAATTTGCAAATGAGCCTATTGTCTCTTTTTTCTATTGTAGAAACCTCCTTTGTCTCCTGCCAGCCTTGCTCTGAAAGCTACTACTAAGCAGCAATTACTGCTTCAACACAAATCCCCTTAAATGGGGACCAGAGCAATTACCCTGATCTGCCACTGTAAATGCCTAACTACAAAGTCTTCTTTTAAGACACTGAAATTAGGTAGTTTGAGATAAGCCAGGGCAATTTGGACAGTAGTAATTGAGATAGAAAAAAGTCACACCAGTGTCCAAACAAAAAATAAGGTAGACTTGACAGCAGGGCAGGACACACTGACAGACAATTGGGTACATATTTTCTGGGCACATGCAATCAGCTTTACCTTAAAAAAATTGTCTTATACAGAATGTTTTGATAAAACATTTCATCTAGTTTCATATTTGAGGATTAAAATATAGGTTATTTTACTTTTGGTCAAGAGAAATATCAGATATCACAAAATCTATTGGTTCAGAATTTGGAATAACATTTTCAGGTGAACAAAAATAAACTAAATTTCATAATCCTCTAACATAATCCTCTAACATAAGTGGCATATAGCAGTAAAAATGTGTTGGTATGAATTCAAGTCTGCTTTGGAAGAGTAATAATAAAAATTATTACATATCTTTTATGTTGAAAAAAGTATTAAAACAATAAAAAGAAAGTAAATGAATTATGAATGAAAAGAATGGAATGTTGGGAGGGGGTAGTAATTTTAGTTTTGATTACCATGTGGTCTCAGGTAAAAGCTATTTAAGTACAAGCTTAAGAAACTGAGGGAGTTAGCCATATGGGTACTTGCAAGTATAGTGACAAAGCAATTCTCATTGTATGAGGCACAGTGAAACCATTTTCACTAGCAAAAAAGAAGACCCACAGATCAAACATAACTCATAGAATATGAGAAAAACTTTGCCAACAATATTTCAGACATGAGTTTCAAAGCACAAGTCCATGGCAATCATGGTGGCTGGCAGTAATGGCAGTAGCTATATTATTACAGCTACCAAAAAGTAAATGCAGTTATCATCAAGAAATCCTTGTTGGACATCAGAGGTGGGAGAGGCCCTTGGTTCTGAGAAGACTAAATGCCCCAGTACAGGGGAATGCCAGGACAAGGAAGCAGGAGTGGGTAGGTTTGTGAGCAGTGGGACTGGGGTGGAATAGGAGGTTTTCAGAGGGGAAACCAGAAAAGGGGATAACATTTTAAATGTAAAAAGAAAATATCTAATAAAAAAATAAAATAATAGTAATTAAGAAAAAGAAATCTAACAAGAAATATTGTAGAGAATTCGGGGGAAAGGAAAACACCTATTCACTGCTAGTGGGAGTAAACATTAACACAGTCATTAGATAAATCAGTATGGGAGTTCCTAAAAATTAAAAGTAGAGTTTCATCATTATCTCACAATAAAAATCCTGAGCATATATATTCAAAGAACAATGTATCTTGCCACCAAGAAACCTGTACTTCCATGTTTGATTTTGCTGAATCCAGGATAGAAAATAAATGGAAGCAGACTAGATCATTCAACAAAAGAAGAATTGTAAATAAAAATGTGGTACATGTAGATGTAATATTAATGAACTATAAGTAAAAACAAAGTCATGGAATTCACAGGAAAATGGGTGGATCTGGGAAAATTAACCTTAAGTAAGATGACCCAAACTTAGAAAAAAAAAACAAAACAAAACAAAAAATTATGTTCACATCATATGCAGAACCTTTCCTATAAAAGATGCATGAAAATGGTTGGTAATGAGGAAGAAGGAAGTATAGAAAAGGAAGTACTCATGAAAGTGGATACAAAGGTTTTGGTTTTTCAATGTTTAACTTTTTCATAGTTTTTTTCCCCTTTCTGATAGTGTATTTGTGAACTCACATGTCTTTGAATTGAAAGATCAAGAACCATTTTTGCTCTCCTTTGACAATCAGGCTATCTCTTTAATTCCAATGCCTATTGTGCAATAGAAATAAGACATGATTAGTCACTGGATACATTTTTCTCTTGACCCAGTAAGAACAAAAAAAAAATATTTCAAAAGAAATTATTCTGTGAAAGAGATTGTTTAACCTAAATTTTTACCCTTTTTCTTCTGTTTAGAGTACATAAAATCATTCTGCTATAGGTCATTTAATATGAGAAGTAGATTGTTATATATAAAATAAAGCAATTTCCACAATTAAAAATTAAAAAGTATCCTTATAGTGAGTAGGTAGAGCTTCTGAGTTTATTAGGAGACACAATTTCACAAGACACAATCTCACAAGACACTCTGAATCTCTGGCTCTTCCATTCTTTCTGCATTGTCTCCCACAGTATTCCATAATCCTTATGTTCTGGCAGGTACTCTAGCTGTTCCCACTGGGACCAGGCTCTACAGCTCAGCATTATATTGGTTGTGGTTTTCTGCAGTAGTCTATATCTGTTGCAAAAGGACATTTTCTTAATGAAGAGTTAAAACTACTGGATTTTAAAGAGAATAGTCAAATCTTGTCATATAGAATCTTGAATGATCATATCAAAATCATGAAACTATGTAAGTATCAACAAAGCAAATGTTCAAGTTCTGGAAAGTTGGAGCTGTGGAAAAGAGAAAGAACATGTAAGGAAGGAAAGCCCAAATCATGCTGATCTTACTCATGGGAAACTATTGAAAGAAACTGTAATAACTAATTTAAAAGAGGCCTCAAACTCCTTTATTTGTGTATTGGGAAAAACATAGTTGTCATAGATTATAGAGAATTAATTGGATGTGCTTCAAGGCAGGGCAAGAGAAGGCTAAAGAAAGGTAGCAGTTACAGCAGTTTTTCTTCTTGAATGAAACTGGTTCTGAAAGGAGGAGAGACAAGAGATCATAAGGTTGGGAGTAAAAGATAGTGATAAGAAAAGAGAAGGAAGAAAAGTGGCAGTGAGCAAGTGTTTTTTAACTGATGTCTCTGTTCTGAGGATACATAGGACAGTCAACACAGAGATATATAAGTAAAAAAAGGTAGTAGTAGTTTTCAAGTCTCTGATTACATCTGTTTGCTCAGAAGTACCTTTGGAAGCAAAATGATGGCTGTAGTGTTGGACATTTAAAGACATATAGAACACACTCATTTAAGAATGAGTGATAAGGGTCCTGGGGTGGAAATAGAAGAGCTACTAAGCAGCTTTAGAATTTTAAATGAAGTCAAAGAATATAACATGTGCTTAGTGTGCTTAGACAACATGCCTATTTGTATTTCTTCAGCAATATTCAGCTACATGGATTTCTTTTGAGTTATGTTAGCCTAAGGCAGAAGAGGAAGGAAGGAACTTTTAGAACATGAAGCTGTTGTCACATAGTAGATTATGGTATTTAATATGGTTTAGTAGGAAAGTTAGTCTTGTGCACTGTGTATTCAGAGTCTGAGTTCTGTGCTCTGATGCAGACTTTAACCTGATCTTGTGGCACTGTATTAGCCTATATTGTTGAGGTTTATTCTATTGACATGTATTATAATGCTAAATTCTATAGCTGAAAGTCTAGGCCTATGAGAGACTTCTCATGCTTACAAGCTTTGTTGTCCCAACCTTGATACTTGATTTAAAACTATTGGTTAAATAAAGTTGGCTGGCTACAGGCAAATACTGGAGGTATTAGAGGTAAGTGGCTTTGGAGTGACCTGGTTGGAGAACAAATGAGGAGAGAGAAGGGGTTAGGTGGAAAAGTAGGGAAAAACAGAAAGAGGGAGAGAGGGGGGGGGAGAAAGAGGAGAAGGAGGAGAAGGAGGAGAAGGAGGAGAAGGAGGAAGAGGAGGAAGGGAGAGGTACCTTGAGCACATGGTCACGAGAAGCAGCAAGTATCTGTGGTACCCTGCTAGGAAGATAACCAGGCCAGCAGTTAGAACAGTAGGTAAGGGGTTAACCCCAGTAAATGTCAAAGCCAAATAAAATAATGACAGTCAGAATTTCATTTATTGTAAGCTAGGCAGGGATAGGCTTAAATTGGTTATACTATACTATGTACTGTAAATATGTTCCCAATAATCTGATAGATCAATAAATGATTGAGGCTAATGATTGTGCAGATAGGAGAAGACAGCAAGACTTAGAAATGAGTGAGGGTTCTCAAGAGAGACCAAGAGGAAAAGGAGAGGAAGAGGACAGGGGCAGAGAGATCATCAGGAGGTCAAATAGACAATAGGAAGTTGGTCTTGAGGACACACATGGAACAGAGCAAGCTGGGTGAGACTCCAACTGTAAGTAACATGGACCCTGTGGTTTGAATACAGGTTAGAATAGCTCAGACTCAACCCATTATTATAGGTTTATAGCTTGAAAATAACATTTCAGTGTTTCTGTTCAGTTTGTTTGGGAATTATGTAAACAAAAGTGGTGCCAAGACCCTTATAGATATTAAGCAATAACCCAGTAAATTCATATTGCATTAATAGTTAAAATGAATTAAAAGAGATGGACCAAAAGTTTGAAGATTCCTTTAGAGCTGGAGCATTGCTGAGCTTGGTGTGATCAGAAAGGACTCTGTGAATGAAATTATCTCTCCATAACAATGATGAAATACTAAAGTTATAAAGATAAGAAGGAAATCATTGTTTGAAATAACGGTCTCAGAGGTTTTTAATCCAGGGTTACACTGGTTTGGAGCCTGTGGCAAGATATAATATTGTGGTGGAAGCAGATTTTTAAATCTACAAACTCTAACAAAGGAAAGCGAGGAAGTAAAGAATGAGAAGAGGATAAATGTCCTGGTATGGCCCTGGGAGCTATTATATTTCAATTGAGCCTTACCTCCTAAGAATTACATCACCTCCCATTATCATCCACAGTCTGGTGACTGTTAGGTTCCAAGGAGATTCCATATTTCCCAAACTCCTAAAGAAAGTGCAAGTATCCAAAATAAGTACAACTTGGACTATAAGATTTCTAGTGGTTAGATAGAAGCTAGTATTCCTCAAGGAAATTGTTAAGTAAAGCCCATTTCTTTCTACCAGGGGAAGTCATTTTACCTATCACTGGCAGAAGGGGAAAATGGCTGTCTCTGGTGCCTATTAGGATATGAAAATGCATGGTGGCCTCTGGGCTCCCTCTGTATTTCAAGTATGTTTTACACACTTCGAAGTCCATGAAATCCTTCTAGCCCTTGTCATCGTCTCCCCTACATTAAACTCCCCGGATCCCACAAGCATCTTGACCTCCTGTACTCCTCAGTTTCCTTACATCTCTACCATTCACTTCACTCTTTCTTTTTGCTCCTCTTTCCTTTTTCTCTCTGTCTCATTCCTCTTCTCCCCATCTCTCTCCTTTATTCCTGAATTTCCTCTGGCCAGGTCAACATGCTGGCCATGTTCAGTCTAATCTTCCAGATGCCTGTGGTTATTCTTTTTCTCATATCTACAACAAAACACTCTTTAAGTATATGGTGGTTCTGTCATGTCAGCAGCATATAAAATGATTAAAACTATAACTTATGAAATTCAAAGAGCCCTTTCAGATCCAAACTACAGTAGATGATGTACCAAAATTACGATAGCTGAGATTTTGTTAATAGCCGTATTATGCTTACTCACAGCTATTTATACTGACCACTAGACTGTGTCACTGAAGAGGAGTGAAAATCATAACAATTATATAAGAGCTGGCTAAGAAATTCAAAGTCCACTACAAACAAAAGGCAAGAGCATATAAAACATTGTCTTAGTCGGGGTTTCTATTCCTGCACAAACATCATGACCAACAAGCAAGTTGGGGAGGAAAGAGTTTATTGAGCTTACACTTCCACACTGCTGTTCATCACTAAAAGAAGTCAGGACTGGAACTCAAGCAGGTCAGGAAGCAGGAGCTGATGCAGAGGCCATGGAGGGATGTTTCTTACTGGCTTGCTTCCCCTGGCTTTCTCAGCCTGGTCTCTTATAGAACCTAAGAATGCCAGTCCAGAGATGGTGCCACCCACAAAATGCCCTCTCCCATTGATCACTAAGTGAGAAAATGCCTCACAGCTGGATCTCATGGAGGCATTTCCCCAACTGAATCTCCTTTCTCTGTGATAACTCCAGCCTGTGTCAAGTTGACACACAAAACCAGCCAGTTCAAATGTAGTAAAAGACTGATGACAGGAATCATTTCTGTAATCTAGGTGCTACATCATCTTGGTTAAAATAAAAATGTCTGTAGATGTTTAGAGACAATGGGTGGTAGGTGTGTGTGTGTGTGTGTGTCTGTGCATGAGTGCACGTGCATTCTCTATATAACAGTATATGTATCAAGAATGTCAATCCATTTTAATGTCCAGTGAGAGGGAAATTTAAGAAAATTAGTTACCACTTGTTAGGTCTATGGGATCAAACAATTCTCCACAGATGATCAAAGAGTCAATTAATGAAGAAAAAGACTATAGCTTTCATAATTGCAGAAAATCATCATGTTCAGACTACTGAACTTGTCTTTATGAATATTTGTCTTTACACATCTCTGTTATATTTAAAATTGCAGAGTAGGCAGAGAAGAAAAGCCTCTAAAGTATAAACAAAACAAAAAAGCTCATTTCTTCTTATGATTAAATGCAAAATACATGAAGCCTCACCCCACCTTTGTTCTCAGCAGTTCTCAAGTTGTAATTTTTATTACACAAACTAATCTAGAGATCTGAATTTTCTCTTTGCCATACTAAATGAGTTTTTCAAGCAGTAGGCCAATTCATTTTTTGTGATGAGATTCAAGTATATTTAAACTCACAGTGATAATACCCAATAAATTTCATGACCAAAATGGATTTGAAGTGACTATGGAGATAATTATTTTAAAATATAAATAAAGGAAGCCTTTTATGGTCCTTTATTTACCAAGTAGTAGTTACAGGTAGGAAGGCCATTTCTAGTAAAAATTCATAAAGGAGACACTTGTAAGAGTGATTTGCTGAGAAGACAAAAACATCAAATGCCATAATGCAATAAAAGCCAAGACTGTTTTTTTGTTATCTCAGATTTCAGTTTTCAGTATCTGGGATGAAAGATTATTAGCTGCATTATCTGAATACATCAATATATGGCTTATAAAGTGTGTTTTTACAGTAGAAGCATGATGGGTCCATTATTTCCATTAATTATTTGTAAAATCCGGTAACATTATAAGAATGATTAGAAATCTGTTGGAATGCATTTAAATAGATATCTGTTTTAGCGTTTCATAAAGAAACTAGTTAAGTACTATTACTTGGAACGTATCTTGGTGCTATTGCTGTGATGCCTATCACATGGTTTCATAGAACAATATCAATAAAACACTTCAGAAAATTGTATGAACAGATGAGAAGCACAGGAAGAAAGGTTATTACAGAAGCCTTAGCGTAGCTAGACGTTGGCAGTCATGTCCTATTACAGTAAAAGCCATCAGCTAAGGAAACTCTAGAAACAAACATCTTCTAAAAGAGCAACAGTGCTCACTCCATGACCACTTTCAGCACCACATGTGTTTATCACCATGTGGAGCTTTCCATCTGTAATACTTCAACATTCCACTTAAAGTATATTTAGGCTTGCATTGCATAAATAATTAGATCTCCCTAGTACCAGGTTGCAGTTAGCATACATTCTAACAATATTACATAAACTGCAATAATTCAATTATTTAAAGTTTTAAAAACTGTAATGTGAGCCACATGTGTGCACGCCTGTAATCCTAGCACTCAGGAGACAGAGGCAGGTGGATCTTTGCGTCTGAGACAAGCCTGGTCTATACAGAGAGTTCTAGAACAACCAACACTACACAGAGAAATCCAATCCAAAAAAAAAAAAAACTATACTAAACTAAACAAAAGCTTTAAGCACTTAATGATACTTTGTTTTTAGTTACCAACTTTAGTTAATCATTATAGTTCACATCGACATGACATGTCTTCATAACAATATGAAATTAGGAATTGGTGAGAAAGAAATGGCTCATCACTATTTTAGAATACTTCACTGTAAACTCAAAATTTAATTTTCAAAAAAATCATCAGTGAAATAAAAGCATCAAGGTGACAAATGCTGTTACTTTTCTCCTGCTGAACACACACGGTAGGCTCATCCAGGGTGTTTATTTGCATATTGGGAAGTCTTATAAAACCACAGTTGGCAGGAATAGCCGGTACTCAGCCTCATTAGAACATATTATATATAAACATGTATATTGAAAAATGTTTTCCATTAAAACAGTCACTAAGCCATCTTTTATTTTTGCCACCTTTGAGTATTGGGGCTTGGTTTTAATGCTTTGGATTAATCCAGTCCCCACAATCAGGAATCTGCATGTCCAAATGCTGAAGGGCCTTGACCCAATTGGTTTTTGATTAATCAATAAGGAGCAAACTGCCAATGGCTGGGCAGGTAGTCTGAGGGCTGACCTGTAGATTTGCACAGGCAAGGAACTGAGAGAAAGAAAGAAGCAGAGACTGCCATGACAGGGAAGAAGAAGACCATCCCTTCCAGCATTTGAGAAGCAGGGAAAGTGGCCACAGGGGCCACTTCCCCAGTTGTGTTTGGGGTAGCAGAGATGAAATGTCGATTTGAAAACACATTAACTCAAGAGTACCAGACGGGGGTGTTCATTAGCAGCAGGAAGTATTAGAATTGCCCAACATTTTTTTTGTTGTTGTTGCTTTTGTTTTTGTTTTTGTTTTTTTAACAGTATAAAAACATGATATAATATTTATTTGTTTCATGTTACAAAGCCTAAGAAAAACAAAATTGACTTCATGTAAAAAAACAAAACAAAACAAAACAACAGTTCCTTGACCACGAAAATTTTAAATCAAGACATAATAATCAAGAATTGTAGGTGGTATGGGGTGTTCGAATATAGATAGACACTAGAAAATTAACAATATTTATTACTGATGAGTTGACTATCTGTCCCTAAGATTCCTAGTACCTGTGTTAAAAGAGAAATGCAGGAGGCATTTTCATTTCACTGTATTGGAAAAATGTATGTAACATTTGTGCAAAGCATCTGGATCTCATATTCATTCAGTGTAGGCTTCCTGAGTCAAGTGACATCACATAAGCACGGAGCTCATTCTATACTCAGCTTCCAAATCATAGTGCTTGCACCAATTCACAGGGTGAAATGCGAATGGAAAGCCTTGGGCTACAGTGCATGTCACAAATGGAGAGGGAGAGCAACTGTGATCTTTTTTTTTTTTTTAACCAAATTTTTTTTATTCGATGTATTTTTTATTTACATTTCAAATGGTTTCCCCTTTTCTAGCCCCCCACTCCCAGAAAGTCCCGTAAGCCCCCTTCTCTCCCCCTGTCCTCCCACCCACCCCTTCCCACTTCCCCGTTCTGGTTTTGCTGAATACTGCTTCATTGAGTCTTTCCAGAACAAGGGGCCACTCTTCCTTTCTTCTTGTACCTCATTTGATGTGTAGA